>NW_024429190.1:73688262-74200762 GCF_017639785.1 Mesocricetus auratus | reverse complement strand
GTTTGTTATCCTGGATCTGAATCAGTCACTTGATTTGGTCAGGTGACTGTTAAGTACTTCATTCATTATGCTTATTTTATATAAGGGTTTCACATCAAAAGCTTGAGCAGTTTCAAGGTAGTTCATGAGCTGCTATCAGGGAATCTTGACTCTGTGAGAGGTCTAGGTAGGTGGGAAGCTGCTGTGCTCAGACTTGACATTAGTTTTTGTTAATAAATTTTGGAAGTCATTGCACTCCTGAGCTATCTAAATCTTTCCTCAAAGAATTACAGACAAATAACCTGGTTTTTAAGTTTATTTGGTTCTGTTAAAATCACATTTAAAATTCTATTCTCAAATCCATTTTAGGTAGTAACTATTGACCTAGACATTTTATTTCTTGAACTTTTTGTCATTTGTACAAATCTTAACTGTCAGCTTGTTTTTGTTTTGCAACTTCAGTCAGAGCTATTTGCTTTCAGGATTTCCCTTTGTTCCAATTAGGGCCTTTATTTCCCAAATTGTTGGCTTGTTTCACATGCCTGTCTTCCAATAGCGCTGAGACTTTGGTGTCTTCAGCACCATAGTTGGATTCCTAGTTAGGCTGGATAGAGAGGTTTGGTGAGGGAGTTCTTTGGTAATTTGAATTCAGTTCTTACATGAAGTAGGATTTACCTTGTCCCTAAGTTGTCTGAGCAGTCAGTGGTCTCTATTGTGCAGGGATGTTCTCCCCCCCCCACTTTGGTTCTTTGTTGTTGGTCATGAGCCCTGGGTAATTTTTTTCCTACTTTCCAGTTTCTACAATTTAAATGAAAAACAGTTCATCTTAGAATTTTCTGAGAATATCTTCTCCAAGTTAATTAAGTGTGCCCTTCATCTTATTTTCCTTCTCTAAGGCTTTTACTGATAAGATAATCCTGTAATCTCAGTTCTGGGAAGTCTGAAGTGGATTACTTGAGCTCATCTCAAGGATGACCTGGGCATTGGCAAGAACCCAGCTTAGAACACCAAAGCTCTTTACATCCATCCTGTTGCTTGGACTTCTTACTAGTACAAAATTTTCATCAAATGCTAAGTGATCCTTGGCTAACAGTTTAAAAATGAACTTCTAGGTTTATTTATTTTCTCTGGTCAGGGTTGTTGGAGTTTCCCACCCTGCCTGAAGGGTAAAACCCCCGGGGTGCAGTGTTCCTATCTCAAAGAGGGAAGAAGGCATATGGATGTGTTCACAGAAACATTGCAGTTGCTTCACAGTCTCTAGATTCTTTCAGTATGGAAGAGGCGGTTGGCTGCTGGAAGATCAGACAATCTTACATTGTCATCAGGCTAAGTCCTTTGTTCATTACTCATATGTCTACAAGTCACTTAGGCCACCACATCCTCTGCCAGGGAGATTTTGAAATCCTCTATGCTCACAGAGAATATTCAATTTTCTTAACATTTGCTCATAAATTCTTAAAAAGTTTATTTCCTCTTGTTTTATGCCCCCTACCACCCCACCTTGTTAAAAAAAAAGCCGCTGGTATTTAGTAGAATTTTAGAAAAGTAACGGGGTCTCTGTGTGTTATAGGTACAGAGTGGTTAGTGGTAAAAGCTTAAAGCAGGTGAATTAAAATGTTGGCAGCTCATTATCCTTTTAGGATTGTAGTTTACTATAGGAACACTCTCTTGTTAGACTGTTAGGTAACTTTGATTTTAGTTCTAGGTAGACCTGTAAGTGCTACCAATCCCACTTATCCTCAAGCAGTGAGCTTTCTAGTTGCTGTCCTGAGTCAATTTTGTATCTTGGTTTACTGGGTATCTACTACCGGGTGAGTTTATTTCTCTTCCTAGAGTTCTGTTTCTCCTTTTTAAAAATTCTTTCCCTAAACTTAGGTTGTATTACAGAGTCAGACCTTGTCACCATATTTACCCTTTGTGTACTGGGATGACAATTGCTGCATTGTATGTGCTTAACAAGGTAGAATTCAGTGTGTTGTGGAGATGGCTGTACATCCCGAATAAGTTTGTTACTAGGTTTTATGTTCTATATATTATAAACTTGTTTAGTTTGTGTGCTCTTATACCTAGAATATTTCTTTAGTTAAGACTACCTTCTGCTTTGTATTCTGTGTTTCAGATGTTGAGGTATTAGGATTGAACCAGAAGGATTGAACCTAGTATCTAGCATAGTATTTGTGTTGATCTATACACATAATGCCTTTTTTGGTTTGGGGCTTGTTTTAATCTGCATTATTAAACGCTAGGTTCATGTGTAACACAGAAATAATGAAGGTGATTTATTTTGGAGCAATTTCCTAACAGTGCTGTGGATTTTAGTTTTTTTTTTTTTAACCAGTGTTGGCAAGGCTGAAAAAGAAGGGTCTATCTTTTATTTACTGCTGGCCACGTTAAAGCTGTTAACAGTTTAGCATAGTTTAGAACCCTTGTCTGAAAATTTCCTAGGGTAAAATGATTCTAACCAGCCAAATACACAATTGTGCAAATTCAATTTGCTATTATTGAAATTTGCTCTCAGTTGCCTGTAATATAGTAATTGGGGGTCAGGTTGATTATAATATACTTCATAGAGGCTGTCTACTGTGTGTGAATTATAAGGCAGTGTTCGCCGTGGTTCTTTAGTTCATATGAACTCCCATTAGCTATGCTAATGTATTAAAGATATTTTGCTCAAAGATAGAATGAGTATGTTCTGTAGGGTGTTTTGTCTCCAAGAAAGACAAAGGTATACACTGTATAAATATTTTCTTTCCATGCTCAAGAAAGGAGACTATTCAGAAGATAGTATTACGTGGCCATAGTTGGGAGTACACTGACTTGTGCAGTTTTTAAACTTTCTACAGGCAGCATAAATCCTATTGTGTGTACCTTGACCGTTTCTTACCAGTGACATGAGTCATCCATTGCATTATGAATTGATTAACCACTGGCTGACTGAAATTGTCTTACTGCTGAAATCTTGAGTTGTGCTGGTTATGTATTTACTCTGTTGTCCTGAACACCTTGGAGTATTAAGGATATCTGGTTATGGCGGCCTTATTGTAAATGGCCTTAGGTAGAGAGTCATGGGATCCACGGAGCTATGTGATTTAGGAAGGTGTAGGGTGTACTAGTAAGTTCAGGGGAAAGACCTTAGGAAATTTTATTAGGGCTGGGTTTGTGCCTATGGAGGGAAGCCCTGGGCTCATTCCCCAGTTTAAGAAAGTACTTAAACAGTGTTTCAGAATTAGATTCTGTGTAAAGCAAAGGTGTTAGAGCAGTCCAAATTTGTTATTTTAAACTTCAAGTGGAGGGATTTTCATTAACTACACTGATAAAGGTTTTAGAATTCTATTTTGGAAAACTTGATGTTAGAAACAACACTTCAAAGTTAATTTGTATCTATTTGTAATTGAATTGGTTGTATTCTGTTTGCACTCTAGAATTTGAAGGCAAGGCTACTTCCTTGACTTTACTTTCTTTTAGAAAAAAACTACTGGAAGAAACTTAAGAGATCTGTTAATGCCAGTACTTGAATGTGACATTTAACATGTCATGGAAACTGCTTTAAATAAATACTTGAGAAAAGGAATTAAATTGCCTTTTTTGTTGTTGTTGTATGAATGGGTATGGTTATATTGAGCTTAATCACATTTTTTAATAAAACTGGTTTAAGACTGAAATGGAATCCGTATTAAAACTTTTAGAAGATGGCCTTTTGAGTATTACAGCAGAGATACGGCTAAATCAGTAAATAAAATTTGAAACAGAAATTTGTAAATTACTTCTACAATCACTGATCTATAAGCATGCTATTGCCAATCAGTTTTATGTATTAAGACCTATCAGCATGTCTTTTAGTACTTGGTTGACATATTTTAAACTATAAGACGTTCTCTGTACCGTTTAACATTTTTAGACCTTATTCTTCCCAGGCAGATTCCATTGGGACTGTTTGCATTGCAGAGGCTTCAGTAGAGACTTCAGATGGAGCTTGGCTTTGCTTTCATGGGGTTTTAATTTGCACTAAATTTTATTTTCTGAAAGATCGCTTAATGTTTATAATGTAGTGCTTTTGTCTTACAATTAAACTTTGATAGCACTCATGCATGTTTTGCACTGTCTTTTTTCCCTCCAGTTTAAGCTTTTTCTTGGATGAAGGTCTTTATTTTTAGTTGAGAACGTAAGAGAACTGTAATGGTTAAATGTCACATAAAACTTGACATGATGGCTCATTTGAAAATTGTGTTTATATACAAGTAGTAAAAAATTACACGTTGAGAATCAGTGGTAGAAAAAGGGCTGTTCAGTTTTCCCCAGATCACTCAATGAGGCTGGTGAGATTTTGCATGGAGTTTTTTGCTCTTTGGCTTGTGCGTTGTCAGATGTAATGAGACCACTATTATTTAAAACAAAACAGTAAATTTAATTGAATAAGGTCTTCCTGGCAGGATAGATACAGAAGGACACTCCATTTCCTTTCATGTCTTGTTTTCCTTTTTGTCCTTTTGAGATTGGTTGTTGCTGTATGTCCTGAACTTGAGCCTATCCTGCCTCAACTGCTCCCCAAGCATTGGGATTGCAGTCTTGTACCAACTTCTTTTAGAGCAGTGGCTCTCAACCTGTGGGCTGCTACCTCTTGTGGGGATGGGGTGGGTGATGGTGTTGAATAACCCTGTAATGGGTCATCTGAGACCATTGGAAAACACAGATATTTATCTTATGAATGATTCATAACTAGCAAAATTAGCTATGAAGTAGCAAAGAAAATTTTATGGTTGGAGGTCACCACAACATAAACTTTTCTAATGGTCAAAGCATTAAAGTTGAGAATCACTCCCCCGCCCCTCTAGAAAGGGTTTCTTTGTGTAACAGTCCTAGCTGTCCTGAAATTTGCTCTGTAGACAAGGATGACCTTGAACCCACAGAGATTTGCCTGCTTCTGCCTCCTAAGTGCTGTGATTAAAGGTGAGCACCACCATTCCCAGCAAGAACCACTGTTTTTAGAGGAATGTGCATCATAATTAGTGTTGACCTTACTAGCACACATTGCAGGTTTTAACAACTTGTTTGAAACCAGCCTTTAAAAAAGAAAAGCAGAATTAATGGGTTTTGCCATAATTTACACAAAGTGAGTTTCTCAAGAGTCTTGTGAATTTTGAACATGTTGCATAGAAGGTACTTTCTGTTAAGTAGATTGTCAAGTTTGCAGTTTAATGCATTGAATGGGACAGATGATTGCAAACAAATCTTGTGCTAGTCCTACCGTTAGCCTACTGATACTGGACAAATTAACTTCTCCAAACACCCATCTTTCCAGCTATGATATTATAGTAACTTCCTCGCCTGTGGGCATAATTGAGGCATGTTTAAATGCTTCAAGTTAGCACTTTCTGCCTCATGAAGCTGTAAATGTGACAGTATTTTCAGAGGTATCTAGCCTGCTTGTGGCATGTTCCTTTAACCCCACCTCAGGAGGCAGAGTCAGATAACCTGAGTTCAAGGCCAGCCTTGAACCTGTCTCAAGATTTCTGATTCTAATCCTGAGGCTTGGAAGCCAAGCTTGGTATCTGCTGTCTGTATCTATGAAGTTTATAAATGAGAAAGTAACTGTTAAATATTTGCTGGGCGCAGATGAGATGAATATGATGTGGCATGGCCTTCCAGAAGGAATTCTATGTAGGTCTGGGGTTCCCTGACCTAGAACTTTGACAAAGGAGTCTTGCAATGTTGCTGATTGAAGAACTGACAGGAAGAGTGCAAGATTATTAAGGTTTCAGATTACTGGAGAGTTGAAATTCCATGTTCTGAAACGAGAAATAAAGTCCAATTAAGGAGGTTTGTGAAGAAAGGAAAATATAGTTGAGTTAGGTCATCTAAAATTTGAAGTGTTTGCATAATATCTGGGTGGCTGTAGCAGTTGAGAGGTGGAAAACTGGTGTTTAAGAGGATAGAGATGGAGAGGGAAATAGGGAGTGAAGAAAAGCACCTTGGGAAGTAAGAAATAACAAGAGCCAACTATTGGGCTGTGCTGTAGGCTGAGCGTCTGCATAATGGCTTTCAAGGCTTGCTGCACCTCAAGCAGCATTCAGTGCTGATGTCCTTCCTTTCAAGTTCAAGGGACTCAATATGATACCTTGGGCTTCAGTCGTTTTGGGTGTATATTAGAAATTATCTCAGTCGTTGGGAAGATTAAGAATTTAATTACCAGCGCATCATGTGCTGAATAAATGTCACTGCTGACTTGGCTGCTTCTGACTTGATACAAATGGAACTGGGAGGATCCAGGTTCCAACTACTTTGTAACTCATGACATCTTCCAGTGACTTCTGTCTTTGTCGTTCCTTGAATTCTCTGCTGTGCATAATACTACATGTGTAGATGCTGTTTGAGTGTTGGTATCATTTTTCTGACTTTCCTTAACTTTCTGTAGGATTACAGCCACTTGTGTATACAGACATTCTGTTTCTGACATGAGTTCTCCATGGTGATCCATGTGAACTGCTTGCTTTGAAATCCTAAATGAAGCTAGGTGGTGGCCCATGCTTTTAATCCTAGCACTCAGGAGGCAGAGGCAGGCGGATCTCTGAGTTTGAGGCCATCCTGGTCTACGGTCTACAAAGCTACTGGGAGAAACCCTGTCTCAAAAAACCAAAAAAAAAAAAAAAAAAAAAAAAAAAGAAGAAGAAGAAAGTAAATGGATGAGAATGCCTGTATTGCTTTGATACTTACCTCTCTTCAGCCTAAGCAGAGACCACTACTTTTCTTCCTCCAGGAGCCTTCTTCAATTTGTACATTCACATCCTTTTGAAATACCCTTAAGTTCTGCTTAAGGTTGTGCAGGAAAGGAAGCATTCCAACTCCTTCAGCCTGGAACCAGGGCAACAACCTGTGCATTTACTGTGCTATTTAATGGAGGTGAGCTCAAAAAACTCCAAATTCAAGACTTGGGCTGTGTAGACTGGGATAGCATTTGCCTAGTTTGTGCAAGGTCCTGGGTTTGATCCTTAGCTCCTACTTCTTAAAGGACTCACCATTCTTTGAGGGTTTTGGTTCTTGGCTTCCTATTATGTAAAATGAGGTAACTAGATTAGGTGATGTTCAGGTGCTTAACTTTCTAGTAATTGTGCTAATATGTACTCTTAGGACACATGTGTTTTATATGTAGAATTATATAACCACTAAGCTGTTAGGACAGTTTTGTATGCTTTCATAAATAGTGTCAGTGAAATATGTGACAGTTTTTCTTACTGTTCAGATTCACCTAAAATCAACGTGAGGCAACAAAACTGCTGATTGTCCTGTGTGAGCCACAATTAAGGGGTCAGACAAAACACTCAAAGTTCTGTTGGGTTTGGTGGCTGTATTATCAGTGAGTACTTGATCAGTAAATAACTGAAATGCGTCGATACTGTCTTTATTTAGGTTGGCTTTTTTTCTTTTCTAAAATAAAAATACCCACAGTAGGTTTTTTGGTGCCTTTCAGTGACCTATAAACTTCACCTTACACTAAAACACTCAGATTTTCTTAGTCTCACAGTACAATTCATTGTCATACCACCCCCAGCCCATTAGTATGTTACATGAGAGGCATATTGAGCCACAACATCTTTCTCTGGGTGTGTAAACCACCAAGGATGACCTTGTGATTGGAATGTGCTCTTCTAGTTAAAGGGTTAAACAAGCAAGGTGACAGTTGGCAGTGCTGGCTACTGGACATTACTACAGCTCTTTGAAGCATCATTCTGGCTTACTATTCTGTTTTTCTTTGAGACACTGTGTAGCCTAGGCTGACCTGAAATAACAAATCTGCCTAAGACTTCCAAGAGATGTACTTACAGGATTGAAGCTAAATGGTTTTTAAAGTTGAAGAACTTGAGTTAGATGGCACAGTGGGGAAAACTGCTTGTTGCCAAGTTTGACCTGAGTTCGATCCTGGAATGTTGTAGTGGTAGGAGAGATCTGGCTCTCCGAGAGCTAGCTGTTTCTTGACCTCCATAGGCATGCTGACATATGCAGACGTGCACAGATACATGTGAATAGTGGTAAAGGGAAAACCCTCTTGTTCTGCAGAGCAGAGCTGGAAGCTGTGTCAGAAGTCTTGGTGCTTTGAGGTTGCTGCATGAGTTACATTGTAAAGCAACGACAGAGGGTCATCAGGTGCTATGATAGGCATGGCCTGTGACAGTTAGAATATGGCATTAGCATTTTTTGATCCCTATATAAGGAGTTGCCTCAAAACAATGGTTTGACTTTTCATTTCAGATGAAACATGGGAGACAAGACTGTATGCTCATGTTAAAATTATTTTTTCTAAGGGTATTTTAAGGTGGGTTATGGTTTTCAGTATGATTGTCAGTAATTAATAGCATTAGTTCAGTAACCCACTATTAACAGATGACATTTACTCTGTATTCAGCCAGTATCAGCCCCCAGGTGGGGAACAGGATGTAGTGTAACTTGCCCCTGAGACACAGGTGATCATGTGACAGAGCTGAGGTGAGCTTCAGTAGTATAACCAGGGTTTGTGCTTCTCTAAGTTTTACTTTTTGAAACAAGTTCTCACACTGTGTAACTTCTCACACTTAGGGTAGCCTTGAACTCAGCAGTCCTGCTTCAGCCTTCTGAGTGTTGGGATTACAAGCATAAGTCACTATGCTGTTTGTCTCGTTTGAGCTGGCCTCAATCTCAGATCTGCCCACCTCAGCCCCCAAGTGTTGGGGCTAAAGGTGTTCAGCATCACTTTGGCTTCAGGGTGAGGGAGACCAAGGAGCAGGTGCAACAGTGGCAAAGCCTTGTTAAGGAAACAGGCACAGAGTCAGAAGATGGGAAGGCAGGGCTGGGACACAGTCATCCTTTCTTCCTCCAGTTCTCTACCACCGTGTGAGTGAGTTCAGAATCACTGGGTGCACAACTCTAATTCCACAGAACCGTTTATTGGCATTGAGGGGAGGAAGGGTCAGGTAGGTATTGTGTGTGTACTTAAGAGAATGACAATGATTGAGAGGAGGATTGTAAGGACGGTAATTACGATCTTGAAGGGTTTCCACCATACCCTCTTGGGGATCTTCCTTGCTTTCTCAGAGTTTTCAGCCTGAAATGAAAATAAACACAAACTTAAAACCTTCTGTGCACTTCTGAATACTTAGGAAGACTATTCCAGTTTTTTTTTTTTTTGTTTTGTTTTTTTGTTTTTTAGAGACAGGGTTTCTCTGTGGCTTTGGAGGTTGTCCTGGAACTCGCTCTGTAGACCAGGTTGGCCTCGAACTCACAGAGATCCGCCTGCCTCTGCCTCCCGAGTGCTGGGATTAAAGGCGTGCGCCACCAACGCCCGGCTGACTATTCCAGTTTTAACTAATTCCAAAAGCAGTCATTATGCCCCGGTGGATATGTAAAGTGCAACACCATGGTTCTAGGAACCTGTGTTGAGCTGTGACTTTATTAACACTGAGACATTGGGCAAGTTTTCTCATTTTCATTTTCCTTGTGGTTTTCCTGAAAGGGTTCCTTATAACCTGATTTAAAGTTCTACCATGTTTTTGTTCTACATACTTTGCTCTCAATTGGTTTAAAGACTCATTTGTCTGTGTGTGGCACTGAATTCCTGGAGCTGAAGTTACAGGTGCTGGAAATCCACCAGAAGAGCCAACCACAAGCTGTCTTTACTGCTGAGCCATCTCTCCAGCTCCCTTATTATTCTCTATTTTCTGATTAATCAGTAAGTAAATGTCCTATGGTACTAGATATGAGAAAATTATGATGCAACCTTGCCTATTTTGCTGCATTCTCAGTGTGGGACAATGTCTGGGATACAGTTGACTAAATATTTACTGGAGTAATGACAATTTAAATGGGGAAAATAACACCTGCTGTGTAGTGCCACAGACTGAGGACTAACTGAGGAAGTGAACATGACACATCTAAGATGACTGCCTTATGAGAATCTTGTTATTTATTAGCAGTTTTCTTAGATAATTAGATACTGTTAGGATTTTCATGTGCAGTACCTCCACACACTCATGGTTTGAGCGGTTGTTCCTCAGCTAGTAGAGCTACTTTGGAAACTGGGGTGTGTGTGTGTCTATCTGTGTTTGTGTCTGTCTTGTCTTTGTGAGGCAGCTCTAGCTATTGGAAGGTTGTTAAAGGTGAGCCTAGCCTCCCGCTGCTGGCTCTCTTTCCCAGTCTACTGGCAGACATCACCTGAACTCCACTGCGCCACCGTGTGTTCCTGGATGGAAACCCTCGGAAGCTGTGAGCCCAAACAAAACTTTTTGTATTTTCAGGTAATGTGGTCACAGAGATGCAGAAATACAGATGTGAATATGGTCAGTGCTTTATTAAAGAAGTGTGACTTTTAAAAATGCATTTATTTATTTTACATTCTGACCACAGCCTCTCCTCCCTCCTCCCATTCCCTACCCTTTTCCCTCTGCCCCCTCCCAATCTACCCTTCTATCCGTTCAGAAAGGCCAGGCCTCCCACCGGCATCGGCAAAGCATGGCATATTGAGCTGCCTGTCACAAGACCAAGCACCTCCCCCTGTACTCAGGCTGGGCAAGGCAATCCAGCATGAGGACTAGGTTGTCAAGAGCTAGTCAAAGCACCAGGGACAGCCCCTGTTCCTATTGTCAGCAGTCCCACAAATAGACCAAGCTACACAACTGTCATTTATGCAGAGAGCCTAGGTCTGTCCCATACAGGCTCCCCAGGTTTTGGTTCAGACTCTTGAGTTCCCATGAGTCAGGCTAACTGTTTCTGTGGGTTTTCCTGTGATATCCTTGACCTCTCTGGCTCCTTATAATCCCTCCTCCTCAGTAGAACTCCCAGAGCTCAGCCCAGTGACAATCGGGGTAGTCACCAATCCAGTCACAGGGGATGGCCAGTTCAGGCTTCTGCCCGAAGTCTTAGCTGGGGCCATCCTTGTAGACTCGTGTGTTATGGAATATTAGTTTAATGATGCAGAGGTGTGTCATTCTTTTATGTTGCATTTGTTTAACTCTGTAAAGCTGTGTTACTTTGCCTGCCTGAAACACCTAGATTGATCTAATAAAGAGCTAATAGCTAGTCAGGAGAGAGGAATAGGCGGGGCTACCAGAAGGAGAGACTAAATAGGAGAAACCTAGAGGAGGAGAGGAGAGAGCTAGGAACGAGAGGAGAGGTGGACATCAGGGACCAGCAACATAACCAGCCACAGAGTAAGAAGGAAAGAAAGACATAGAATTAAAAAAAAAAAGCCCAGAGGCAAAACACAGAAGAAATGAGTTAATTTAAATTAGAAAAGCAGACTAGAAACAAGCTAAAGCTGGACACTGATAAGTAAGAATAATTCTCCATTGTGTATTTATTTGGGGGATGGGTGCCAGGTCTCCAAAAGAGTTAAAAAACAAAAGAAAAAAACAACTGCACTCAGTTTCCCTTGCATCAGGCTTCTACCCGACCCTGAAAAGTCCCCTTTGCAGTCATCTCTTAGTGCTCTTCCCTTCCATCTGCTCCCAGTCCACCCAGAAGTTCTCTATTTCCCCTTCCCAAGGAGATCCATTCCTCCCCACTTGGGCCCTTTGTTACCTAGCCTCTCTGGGTCGGTAGATTGTAGCATAGTTATCCCTTATTTTATAGTTATTATCCACTTATGAGTGAGTACATACCATGTTTGTTTTTCTGGGTCTGGGTTACCTCAGGATGTTTTTTTTTTTCTAGGTTTACCCATTTGCCTTCAGATTTCCTAATGTCATTGTTTTTTAACAGCTGAGTAGTACTCCATTGTGTAAATGTACCACATTTTGTTTATCCATTCTTCAGTTGAGGGACATCTAGGTTGTTTCCAGGTTCTAGCTATTACAAATAAAGTTGCTATGTACATAGTTGAGCAATTGTTCGTTCTTGTGGTATGATTGAGCATCCTTGGGTACTATTGCTGGGTCTTGAGGTAGATTGATTCCCAATTTTTTTGAGAAACCACCATACTGATTTCCACACGTTTGCACTCCTACCAGCAATGGGGGAGTGTTCCCCTTTCTCCACATCCTCTCCAGCATAAGCTATAATTTGCTTTTTTGATCTTAGACATTCGGACAGGTGTAAGATGGAATCTCAGAGTCCCTTTGATTTGCATTTCCCTGATGGCTAAGGATGATGAACATTTCTTTATGTGTTTCTCTGCCATTTGAGATCTTCTGTTGAGAATTCTCAGTGGCCTTGGGCTTTTCTTGGTTGGGAGACTTAATGACTGCTTCTATTTCCTTAGAGGTTATAGGTCTATTTATTTATTTAATATGGGTGAGTGTTTTGCCTACATGTCCATGTACCATGTAAATACAGTGCCTGTGGAAGCTAGAAGAGGAAAAGATGTGTTGTGACTTTCTCCTTCTCATTGATCTCTCAGCACTTCTCTCTATATGTGACTCCAGCTTTTTATTATCTAGACTAATTAAGAACCCCCCTTCACATATTGGCGTTCAATGTGGGGCACAAACCCATGACCCTGAGATTAAGAGTTTCATGCTCTACTGACTTCAGAGATCTACAGAATATGGCAGTTAACATGCTTTAATGGCATAGGTTCTTTTGTTATGACAATGAGACATGTCTGTTCCTGCAGCACCAATCTACATCAGAGACGATGATGGACACAGAAGAAACTCCACATGGGGTTTGAGTTCTTTGTGGTAAAGGTAAGCCACTGGGCAAGAAAGTGCCCTTGCTTCAACTGCTGACAGTTTGTTGTCCAAATTGGACAAACAGGACACCAAAAGGAGTGACTGTAAACCTTGCCAAGACAAGGCATTCCTTCAGATTATTCTGGTTCACAGAAATGCCTGTCAGATATGCTAGGTCTATAGGCCGAAGATGGATGCCCCAACATTGCAGAGCAACCTTGGGTGACTGTCTAGGCAGCCAGCTCTTTCTGTCATTTCTCACATTTTTTGGAAGTCACTTGCTCATACTTTCTTTTTACTCAGTTAATAATTCCTTCTTGGGTCTCTGAGGGAGTTGAAGACTAAATTGTTTAATTACAGTTTTTCCTGTTTACCAGAATCAGTAAAGAAACTCACTATAGATGTATTCAGTGTAATAGGTTTAAAAAAGATATTAAAAGATAATTTGATATGCAAATTAGAATAGAAAGTAAATTAGGTACAAGACTTTGGACTTATCAAGAAAGAATAGATAATGGAGTATTTTCTTGGAATTTGTCATATGCTTATGGACTAGACTGTTAATGTACTTATTGTCATATATATTGTACATAGTTTTTCTCATAACATTTTAAAAATTTTAGGCAAAAATGGGGGATATGTGGTGATATCTTTCTTGCACAAGTAAAGCCTGTTTGGGGGTCCGAGAATGGAGCTTGTCACTAGCTAACCGTAGACGCCTGGAGGTCTGTACAGACAGTCAGGAAGTGACATAGCTGGGCAGAAACAGGATATAAGCAGGGAGACACAGGAAATCACTCTCTTCTCTGCTGAGATGCTTAGGAGGTAAGGTGTGCTGTGGCTTGCACCTCTCTGATCTCTCAGCACTATATCTTTCTCCAACTTTTTATTATCTAGACCAATTAAGAACTCCATTTACAGCATTGGGTCCCTTAAACTGGAGGTACAAATGGTTGAAAGCTGCTACGTTGGTGCTGAGAACTAAACTCCAGGTCCTACTGAAGAGCAGCTGTGTTCTTGACTAGCTCTGGTCTCACACTGCTTTTTAGTTATTGTTGTTTAAACTTTTTTCTTTTAGATTTATTTTATGTATGTGCATGTGCATCCTTTGTCTGTATGTACATATATATGTGCAACACCTGTGCCTGGAGTCCTCAGAGGTCAGAAGATGGCAGATGCCCTAGAAATGACCTTACAGATGGTTCTGAGCTGCTGCATGGAATCAAACCCAGTTTTTCTGCAAGAGCAACAAATACTCTGAGTCACTGAACCATTGCTCCCTCCACAACCCCATATTTCTAATATAAGAACAATTATGAGAGGCCAGGTTTATGTATCCATGATACTATTAGTTATTTCCAAGGATCTGCTATGAGGAAACAAGGAGACCAGTACAGTTTTCAGTATATGAGAATTTACTGGGTGCTAAGATATAAGGCACACAATGTGCTTCATATGTGTTTTTGTACTAATAAGCATTATTTAGTAATCTCTCATATTTGTATGTTATAGTGGTAAAGAAAATGAGGCAGAGATTTTAGTTACTTAAGATTTTATAGTAAGTGATGGGGCTAGAATTCAAATATAGAACTGTAGGATTTACAAGTTAGAAAAATGTACTAGGATATAACTAGACTCTGCATTCTGTTAGGTAATTTTGTTTTCTAATTCATGGAATGAGTGTGTATGGTTTGAAACATGGATTCTACACCACACACAAGTAAAGGCAGCCTGGCAGGCCCTTTCTCATCCTCGGGCCTCTCAGAAGTCAGTAACTTTGTGTGTGGTGTGTGTGTGTGTGTGTGTGTGTGTGTGTGTGTGTGTGTGTGTGTGTGTGTGTGTGTGTGTGTGTGTGTAATATCTCACCCCCCAAGACAGGGTTTCTCTGTGTAGCCCCGTCCTGGAACTCACTATGTAGACCAGGCTGGCCTTGAACTCAGAGATCTGCCTGCCTCTGCCTCCCAAATGCTGGGATTAAAGGCATGTGCCACCACTGCCCAGCTCAGTTTTGTTGAAGTCTTGTAGCTATTTTCATTTGTTTTGTATGATGCCATATCCGTCATATATAAAATATGGTTCTCAACTAGAAGGCAGTTTTTGCCCTCCGGGAAACATTTTTGAATTGTCACAACTAGAGGGAATGAGAGCAACTTCTACCATGGGGAAGCCAGGGGTGCTGGTAAAAGTCTTAATGGTGCAAGCCCCCTGAACAGAGATTCAGCCCAATCTCCTGGGGTTGTGGGATCACAGCCTAGAACTGTGTCTGCCATGCAATCATCATGGTAGAGTTGTAGAATGACCCAATTCAGTTGGTCATTTTCTCCTGGAGCTTGTTTTTCTATAAAGCATGTGTCCTTATTTCTGTTGTCAAACATAAGGAAGTCAGTGCCGTATTTCCTTCCTGTATGTAGTCTGTCTTTCTAGACAAGCAGAACTTTGTCAGTGTTTCCAGGACCACTGACTGCACTGACTTTAAGGTCTTTGGTTTTGGAGCTAATTAAACCCTTGTCAATTTGATTAGTGATACTTTGGTTTCTCTAAAGATAACACTGTACCTAACATTAAATTTTTGTTTTTTTAGTTTTTTACCTGTTTTCCATTAATCCATGTCCAGGGTCTCCAAAGAAATAGCCATTTCCCTTTTCTCATTCATGTGTTGGCTCTTTTGCTTTATCTTCAGTAAGCCCTTAGCTTTAATTATTTGTTTCCCTTCTTATTTATTTGTATGCATGATCTCACATGTGCATGTATACTCTCCTTCCACGTATGGGTTGTCATGAGTGCTGGCGTGTCTTCACTAGTGACTAGGTCATCTCACTGACCGATTCACATCTTTTGGCCTGCCCCAATCTGCTTGGTTTGGCTAATTTGATTCTCTCCCCACCTCCCTCCTGTAACTCTGACTGGCCTGGACCTCACAATGTAGGCCCAGTGCTGAGATTAAAAGGTGTGACTACATGTGACTTCAATCTTGAACTCTTAACTTCACCAGTGTCCTGGGATTACTCCTCTCTTGGGCCAGGCCTTTTATTTGCTTCATCTTTGTCTTTCTCTTCATTTATCCCTTCTTACCAGCAGAAACTATCCCCAAAACTCTGGTACAAAGAGTGATGGGGTAGGTTTCTGACAACTTCTAGAAATACCTTTAGATTGAGTTGGTCAGTATAGAACTGAGTTTGGAAATCACTTTCTATCAGAATTTTGAAAGCATACTCCAGTTTTCTAACTTTCAGTATTACTACTGAAAACATGATAACATTCTAGTTACTGTCTTGGGCTTTTGCTTCTTTTTGACCCTTAAAGTCCTTTAAATTCTTTTTTTTTCCTTTCCTCCCCTGCCAAGGGCTAGGATTAGAAGCATGCACCACTTCTAATAGCTCATGATTTGGGTTACTGGCTTGGTGAAGTGAAGACTGGAAAGTCAGTATGAGAGGATGATGTCTGTCATTTAGTGGAATTCGCTCAAGGATGACGTGGGGTGGGTCTGGTCATGTTGTTAGTGGTGCTTGCCTGGTTTTCCCTTGTCTAATCAGTTCTCAGAGAGTGATTCTTTTGCCCCCTGCCTGGATAGAACTGCACTCACTCTGCTGCAACCACACTTGGTACCTGCCATCTTTAGAGCTAGTTTCTTACCCTCCTCTGTTGGGGAAGCAGTTGGCTGGATAACATAAGGAAGGTATTCTAGATGTTTCTTTTAAAGGCCATACTCAGTCACTCATCTGCGTTTAGAAGTACCATATTTACAGTCCTTCCTGTTTTGTGTGCTGTTTTGAGAAGTACCATCTTAAGGTCTTTCCTATGGTTCTATTGCCTGGATCACTCTGTGTTAATCTCTTCTTTTGCTATAATAGGCTTGCATTTCAACTTGTTCTCCTTTACTGAGGTCTCCTTTACTCATTCATTTCTTGGTTCTAAAAGTGATGTTGATTCTTACCTACTTTTTTTTATCCTAGTGGTTTATATGTGTTCAAGTTATTATTTTATATTGGAGTTTGAGGTAATACCTGGAAGTATACATGTAACCTACCCAAAAATATATGTTTTATATTTATTTGTAGGAAAACTGACCATTTATTAGCCTACTTCTTGTTAAAAGGTCGAATATGGGTCTAGGGAGATGGCTCAGCAATGGGGTGACTGTTGAACAAGCAGCAGGGGGTGAGTTCAGATTCCTAGCACCCAGTCAGAGCTGGGTGTGGTGGCTAGCACTGTCTTCAACACTAGCAGTGGGGCACGGAGACATGCTGGCGTGTTGTCCCTGACCACCACACACATGTGTAATTCTCATACTCACCATCACCCCCAACTAATAAATAAAAAGTTAAAACATTCTAATGTGAGCAAAATGAGATGAAGGGAAAAAACTGGAGTTAATAGAACTCAGTGTTTGCGAACTGTGTTTTTCATGGTGGCAATATTCCAGAAAAGATGAGTAAACATTAGTTTGAAGATGCTGGAAGGGAACTGTCCAGATTAGTTTCCAAACTACTGAAAAATTTGGGAGACATGCAAAAGTTGACAGCAGCAGTGTTAGTAGTTATCAACATATGATAAGTTTTGCTTTTTCCAGTTATCCTGGAACAAATGCTCAGATATTATCTAATTTTAGTCACAACATTTTAGTATGAACATTTCTAAATGACTTTAAAAACCATAAGTACAGTATCTTTATCATGTCTAAAAGTTAATAAGAATCCCTGAATGTCGTTTACTATCCAATTATTCTTTTTAAAAGGTTATTTGTTTCATGTATAGGCATGTACATGTATGTGTTCACCCGTGTGGCATAGGTCAGGGTCGGGGTTAAGACAGCTTTCTGTACTCAGCTTTTTGTTTTGTTTTGTTTTGTTTTTTGACTTTTCGAGACAGGGTTTCTCTGTGGCTTTGGATCCTGTCCTGGAACTCGCTCTTGTAGACCAGGCTAGTCTCGAATTCACAGAGATCTGCCTGCCTCTGCCTTCTGAGTGCTGGGATTAAAGGTGTGCACCACCAACACCCAGCTGGACTCAGCATTTTTACCTCTGCTCTTTTTGTTGTGGAGACAGAACTCCAGTGATTGGACTTGGTGGCAAGTACCTTTACCGGTAAGCCAGCTTGCAGTCCTGAAATTATTCTTTAATGTTTCTATAGGGCAATTTCCTTTCTTTTTGATTACAAAGTATTGTCTCACATTAGCCTTATGTGTCTTTGTCTTGAGTAGGCTGTTCCCAGGGCAGTAACACTGGTTTTTTCGCCCTGGAGATCAACATTCATGCAAATTACTTACTATTTCTTGGGGGTCATCTGTTCCTTTAGGGATGATGCTCACTGTCTCTGTTTCTCTTTCTAAAACTGTGTCCATGTTTCTCAGCATAATGTTTTTTACATCAGTCACTTGGCTTTTCATTGTAGTTACTGTGTTGTAACTTTGATTTTTATTGTACTCCATCTACATAGATGTGAAATAGAATACAGACTTAATTTGTATTAGTGAAACACGTTATCGTCAAGGGCACATCTTACTTTTACAAGGAATCAACTATGTAGGACCAGGCGGGACAGAAACTCCATCATCCCAAACATGCAAGCGGGGTGGGGGAGTCACACCGATGCATTCAGTGAGGTGTGGGTGATTTTCTTTAAATGGTTTATTTAATCATTTTAAGAAATAGACTTTAAGAGACATTACATGTTCACTGTAAAATCCAGCTTTCTGGCTTCTCCCTGGCTGCTACAGGGCACAGCATCTTCTGCTCCCAACATCCTACATGGAGCAGAACATTGGCTACAGCTGATGGCATGAGTAGGGGGTAGGACGTGTTGGGCAGTTTCAGGCACAGGGACCTCACTTCTTGTCCAGGGACAGAAACTGGAAATGCCCTCTTATCTGGCTGGAGGACATTGCCTTATTGCTGTGGACTCTAATTCCTCCTCTGGTTTCTTGTTCTCTTTCTCCTTTTGCCCAGATGCCTGGAAGGTGTATGTGAGGGTATGAGCGAAACTCTACCTCAGGTACCTAGGATGGAGAAGCACACAGACACCTTGTGGGTGGGTCAGCTAGACTGACCGGCTCACCCCACATGGCTCAAGATAATAAATAAATAAGAAGGCTTTAATAAACCCTAGGCAGCCACTGTCAGCAGCAACTCCTTTTTTGGGTTCAATCTCTGCTGTCCAGGAACACTGCTTCCTTCCTATAGACGTCACCTTTTCCTTCTCTCACTATCAACTTGTAACAAACTCCTTTCTAACACTTACCCTCCTATTGCACATTAAATTCACTCTTCGGGGTTGGGAGACAAAGGACCAGAAGGACACTAGCCTGGGGTGGCTTTGGTGGCTGTTGATCACCTCAGACCCTGGTATCCCCAGTTATGTTCCCCTGAGGCAAGAAAGTCTCAGTGACATACAGCCCCTTCATCCATACCAATTAGTTTATCCTCAGTGGTTACATCTAATGGGTTTGAATAAACATGTAACCGTTATTTAAAACAATTATTATTTCATTTTATATGAATGGGTGTTTTGTCTGCGTGTGTGTGTGTGTGTGTGTGTGTGTGTGTGTGTGTGTGTGTGTGTGTGTGTGTGTGTGTGTGTGTGTGTGTGTCTGGTATCCTTGGAGACCAGAAGAGAGCACTGGATCCCTGGAAGTGGAGTTATGGGCAGTTGTGAGCTGTCATGTGGGTGCAGGAACTGAACCTGAGTCCTCTGCAAGGCTATCAGGTGCTCTTTCACTGTTGGGCTATCTCTCTAGCCCCAGGACATCTATTATTAAAGTGACATACAGGACAGCTTTATGGTCAGTGAAACCCTGCGACCTCCTACCTGTTTTCACTTGGTTCCCACCGTCCTGGAAACCATGGGTACTCACTCTGTTGTGCACAGTGATTTCTGGAGTGCCACATAATTTGAACAGTAGAGAATGCAGCCTTTTCACATTGGCTTCTTTCATTTACTAATACGTATTTTAAGTTCTTCCATGCCATTTCTTTTATCCTATCTCCCTGAAAAGCAACTTACGTGGTTTTTAACCTGACATTTTCAAATAACTCTGGCCACACTGACTATTCCGAGACAAGACTTCAGAGAAAGATTGTGGCCTCTGCATCGGAAAGAGGTTTGAACAGACAAGTATGGAACTAATGTGTCATCTCATAGCTTCCTTATTGTCCTTGATCTTCATGTAACCCAAATGCCCCAGCTTCTTTGACAGGGAACACCTACATCAACAATCCAACCCCACGCCCTCCTCTGTCTGACTGCTGGGTTCCCATCTTTCCTGCTGTTTCATAACTTTCTTCCCGCCAGTGCATTGGCTGTCACTCCCTTTGCCCTCAGGACAGACAGGCAGAATGACTCCTGTCCCAACATAGATGTCACCGCTGCCAGCATTACCTGACCTGCTGATGAGGCTGACTCACCACTGTTGGGACAACATACAAAGTTGACTTCATTATAACATCTTCATAATATGTGTCATTCTCTCTCTCTCTCTCTCTCTCTCTCTCTCTCTCTCTCTCTCTCTCTCTCTCTCTCTCTCTCTCTCTCTCTCTCTCTCTCCTCTCTCTCTCTCTCTCTCTCTCTCTCTCTCTCTCTCTCTCTCTCTCTCTCTCTCTCTCTCTCTCTCTCTCTCTCTCTCTCTCTCTCTCTCGGTTTTTTGAGACAGGGTTTCTCTGTATTGTTTTGGAGGCTGTCCTGGAACTCGCTCGGTAGACCAGGCTTGGTCTTGAACTCACAGAGATCCACCTGCCTCTGCCTCCCGAGTGCTGGGATTAAAGGCGTGCACCACCACCGCCCGGCGTGTCATATTCTCTTATTTTTTACTTCTCCCCCCCGTCAGCCTCTCATCTCCCGTTTACTACCTCATTTACTTTCCTATTATTGTATGGATGTAATTACCCTTTCTACACCCTTTTCCTTTAAGACATTTCCTCCCTTTATAGTCCCCTTTCTAGAGTCATGGCCTACAAATACATGCATGTAAATAGGTCACTTCTTTGAGACAATTTTTCAAGTTTTAAACTACATTTTCTAAATGTGAGAGCATGTACTATAGCACACGTGGAGGTCAAAGGAAAACGTGCAGGAGTTGGCTTTCTCCTTCCACTGTGAGTTCTGGGGATTGGACGTGGCTTTACCAGACTTGCCGGCAGGTACCTTTATCTGCTGAGCCGTCTCACTGAGATCTGCTTTTCCAGTGAAAGCACACAGAGCTATCACCAGTCCTCTTAGTCTCCACCGGACCGACCTAGGCCGTCTGCATGTGTGTGACAGTTGTGTAACTTATTCTTTTTGTAGAGCTCCTAGCTGTGAGATCAGGACTTGTCCCTGGAGCTTAGCTGACTTTTGGGAATCTGTTCCCCATGCTGAATTACCTGGCCCAGCCTTGATGTAAGGGGAGGGGCTGGGTCCTGCCTCAACTTGATGTGCCATATCTTACTCAAGCCCACGGGAGGCCTGCCCCTTTCTGAGTGGAGACAGAGGAGGAGTGGGGGGGGCAGTAGATGGGAAGCAGGGCTGGGAAAACTGCAGTCAGTATGTAAAATAAATGAAGAAAAATGTTATTCAAATAAAATTTAAAAAGAATAAAGAATAAAAACGAAGCTCCTCTTAGAATTGCCTTAGAGTTTGATTCACTTGCTTAGCATGCACAAGACATAAAATTTAAAAACTGTCTTAGCTATATCCCAAAGGTTCTGGTAATTATGCTTATATTTTGATTTTTTTCTAAGAATTTTAAAACTTCCTTTATGATTTCCTCAATGATGATTCAAGAGGATATTGTTCAATATCCATGTCTTTGTGTTGTTTCTGTAGTTTTTTTCTTGTTACTGATTCCCAGACGTCACTGTGATCTGTAAAGATGTGAGATTCCTTCCTTTGTATTTGTTAAGACTTGGCTGTAGTCTAGAAGATGGTGTGTTTTAGAGAAGGTTCCTTGTGGTGAACGTGTGCTGTGTTTGTTGGATGGGAATGTTCTGTACATTCCTATTAAGTCTATTTGACCCGTGGTGCAATGATGTCTGAGGTGTCTTTGTCAATATTTAGTTGAATGACACATCTAGAGACAAAAGTGGGCAACACAGTCACTAGTATTATGTCTATTAGTATTTACTTCATAAAATTGGGACTCCTAACATTTGGTGCATATTTAATTCTTATATCTTATGATGGTGAATTGATCTCTTCATTAATACAAAGTGTCTTATCTCTTCTGGTTAATTTTGGTCTGAAGTCTGCTTTAACAGAACAGCCATGCCAGGTTGTTTTCAATTTCCATTTGCTTGACTGATTGCTTTCTGCCCATTGCCTCTGAGTCTATGAGTATCGTTACCAGTGCACGTTGTTTCCTGGAGACCACAGAAAACTGGACCTAGTTTTTAAATCTAGACTGGCAGTCTAAGCAGAGGCAATTCACATTTAAGATTATTACTGAGAGATGTTTACTAATTCCTCTGGTGACTTTATTGGTTGCTGCTCTTCCTCTGCCTCCTCTGCCTTCTTTCCCTCTCCTCCTCCTCCTCCTCCTCCTCCTCCTCCTCCTCCTCCTCCTCCTCCTCCTCCTCCTCCTCCTCCTCCTCCTCCTCCTCCTCCCCCTCTTCCTCCTCTGTTGTGTTACTATTTCAAGTGTGCACTTTGGTGGCACTGGTACCTTTTACTGTTAGGTAATGGGCGTCACCATCCATGTGTAGATTTCTCATTTTCCCTGAACTGAACATACAAACATAGAAATCAACATCAACTGCCCAGTCTCCCTTTTCTCCATCCTTTGCGGTTATTTCACTTTCCATCTCAAGCAATTTTATTATTATTGGTATTTCATGTAAATGGAATTATAGAGTATTTGCCCTTTAGTGACATCTTATTTCGCCCAATAAGGAAACATTTAAAATTTTAATTTAATAGTATTTTATAATTATCCAAAACATTCAAATGGTTAAAAAGTAGTTTTCACACAGATTTTGTTTTTTTAAAGATGTATGTATTTTATGTATGAGTGCTCTATCTGCACGTACAACTTTATGCCAGAAGAGGGCATCAGGTCCCACTGTAGATGGTTGTGAGCCACCACGTGGTTGCTGGGAATTGAGCTTGGGACCTGTGGAAGAGCAGCCAGTGTTCTTGAACCATCTCTCCAGCCCTCAGCTCAGGTTTCATACAGAGAGGCCTAGTTTTTTTCTCTGACAGCTCAACCCTTCTTTCTTCCCCCAATCCCATCCAGGCATCCATTTAAGCATTTTTAGTTTATCCTTTTACTTTTAAACTAAAATAAGCAAATACATGTATTTGTATTTATCCCCTCTTTCTGAAATGGCTGCATATGAGAATGGTGAATGACCTGACAGCATGACACTTGTGTTTCTGTTGCTCTGCAGATACCCCCAGAATGAATCTTTGCACCCTACAGACAGTTCTCACCCTTGCCTCCCACTCTTACATCGGTGAAGTTAGGATACAAGTTGAGGTACATACCATGTGTTCTGCTAGTATTTGCTGAAAATCTGTAGCAAGTGCATTTGAAGGGAAAAAATGGTCTTGTGACATCAGAGGATTTCTTGTAAAAATATCACTAACCTGGGGAAAATTAATGGAAATATGTAACCTGAATGGCTAATTCCAAGTGGAAAAAAAAACCAGAGTAAATGTTATTTGAAGCAAAACATGGTAGAAACTTGAAAAACTGGGGCTTTTTGATGGCAGATCATCCTTTCCATTTTAAGACATGTTAATTGTGAACACCATGTGTGGTACTGTGTGTAGCACAGGCTTACCTAGAATTCTAGTACAGACCAGAGACTTGTATAGTTTGTCTGTAGCTATTCCCTTCTTCCATTGGTGTATACAAGGGCACGGGAAGGGGAGACCTGTGACATTTCCCAAATCTCTTCTGCCCTTGTCTTCAAAATTGACTCAGAAATCATAAAACAATGCCAAGTGCCACGCCTTTGTATCAAATGTTAGTTATAAGAAGTTTCAATGCCTCAAAGAAGAACCCAGACAATTGTCTGTATTTAATATTACATCTCTCAGAAGTGCTGGTAAAAATGACCTGGTTAGCAGTTTTGTGTCACTTGGTTTTCAGAAGGGTGGCAAAATTGGGAAGTTTCATTGTAAAGGACAGAGAGAAAAAAACATTAGGGTATATTCAGTAAAATTGCTCTCTGAATTTTAACAGTTGTCGATGCAGAGAGAAGTACCCTCCAACTTTATACACGGTAACAATGGAAGCTGTGTCAATGTTACATGTGCTCTGAACAGATGAAATATGTGCAGGATTCACAAATGTATGAACTACTAGTAACTATAGTAGAGCTTATGGAGTCAGTGTTTTCATTAAAGTATTTATCTTGTTTATATATATTTGCAATATATAAAGTTGAAGATTAGGAACATTTACTTTTAAAAATAGAACCAGGGATAAGAGAGATGGCTCAGCACTTAAGAGTACTTGCAGAGGACCCAGGTTTAGTTCCTAGCACCCACATGATGGTTCACAACCATCTGTAATGGCAGTTCCAGGGATCTGGTTCCATCTTCTGACATCCAAGGGGGTGGCACACATGTGGTGTACTTATACTTTGGGTAACTGTCCAGGTAGCGAGATGTTGCTGTCAATTCTAGAGTTTATATATTATCATTCTGTGGTCTTTGATGGAGTTGAAGACAGCTAGTTATAATTATAGTTTTCCTTAGTTATAATAAAAGATAAGTTATATATAAGACTTTAGACTCACACAGATAGGATAGAAGATAAAATGCTTTCTTTAAATCTTACTTTAATGGACTAAATATTGTAACTATAGTTCTTGATAACTGTTCTGTCATATGTAATTTGACTATGCTAAAGTTAATACCTTTTTATTTAGACAGAAAAGAGGACGTCCTTCTGTATATACGTAAATAAAGCACTGTTGGCCAATAGGGAAGCAAGATAGGTGGGACTAGGAGTCGAGGAGGATTCTGGGAAATGTAGTAAAGAGTAGAGAGTTGCCATGTGATTGTAGGAGGGCAGGACGTGTCAGGATGGCGTCCTCAGAAAGATAAGTCTTTATAAAAATATATATTAGGCCGGGCGGTGGTGGCGCACGCCTTTAATCCCAGCACTCGGGAGGCAGAGGCAGGTGGATCTCTGTGAGTTTGAGACCAGGCTGGACCGACAGCCTCCAAAACAATACAGAGAAACCCTGTCTCGTAAAACCAAAAAAAAATGTTAGTAATTATGGGTTAATAATTAAGTCAAAGCTAGCTGATTAGAAACCATAGCAAACAGCCAATAGCTTCCTAATTAATAGAGTGTCTCGTGTGTTATTTGGGGGCTAAGCGGTGACAGGATCCAGGTGGGAATCCTGTTACACTTATATACAAGCAGGCAAAAGACAGACACACATAAAAAAATAAATAAAAAATAAAAACAAGAGGCTCCCATAGAAATCTCCAGGACAGTGGGCTTAGCTATGTCTGTAGACTGCCTTTTCTGGAGTTTCCTATTGACTGAGCTCAGACATGGAGCAACAGGTGATATCTATGGTAACTAGTCTCTTAGAAATGTGTAAAGTTTCACTCTATACAGTTTATATATCCTGGCAATTCTGTTAAAAATTTTACTAGTGGTAACATATCTTTATTTAAAAACAATATTTCTTGTGGGTAATGTTTTGGGGGATCTAGGAGTGGCTGGGAAGGGTAAGAAATGAATATGATTGAAATACACTGCATGTAAGTATGAAATAAAAACACCCAAATTAATATTTGCTTCCATTTAGCTCTATAATTGTTTTATATACTATAACAGAAGTATCTCTAGAATATTGTTCTAAAATTTTTTTGTCACCTATATCCCTCTCTATATAGTAATTTGTGAATTATATGTGCTATTGTAGTTTAATTTTTTAAAGAAGATTTATTTATTTATTCATTTATTTATTATGCATACAGTGTTCTGATGCAGGTATATCGACAAGCCAGAAGAGGGCACTAGATCTCTTCCACACAGTTGTGAGCCACCCTGTGGGTGCTGGGAATTGAACTCAGGACCTCTGGAAGAGCAGCCAGTGCTCTTAACCTCTGAGCCATATCTCTAACCCCTGTAGTTTGAGTTCTTACATTTAAAAAGAAAATGAGTATAAGGAGAGGTTCTAGTAGATCTCAGTGGATGATCTTTGTCGACCTTATTTTTGATTTGAGGGCTTTGAGGAACTAGGAGACAAACATGGGGTAAGACTCTGACATCAACAAGGACTCTGTAAACCAGCAGGAGATGAGTGACCTGTTTCTGGTTTGGACACTATTACTAATGAGCCATAGGACAGAGACCTCATAACTTCAGCAGCTTAATGTCAGCACAGCACTGTCAACAGTTACTTACTTTTTTAAGAAATGCAGATGGTGCCAAGGTATCCAAGCCATTGTCTGTAGCACATAAATATGTGATTCCGCCAATAAAGAGCGTATGGTAGACGTAGCTTTGAAAAGAATGCATCTATTTTATACAAGCAGTCACCCTGGTATAAAAACTATATACATAATTTATATGTAGCTTTTGTTTTTGGGATAGGGCTTCACTATATAGTCCAGGCTGACTTTCTGTTTCACTGTGTATCCCAGGCTGACTTTCTGTTTCACTGTGTATCCCAGGCTGACTTTCTGTTTCACTGTGTATCCCAGGCTGACTTTCTGTTTCACTGTGTATCCCAGGCTGACTTTCTGTTTCACTGTGTAGCCCAGGCTGACTTTCTGTTTCACTGTGTATCCCAGGCTGACTTTCTGTTTCACTGTGTAGCCCAGGCTGACTTTCTGTTTCACTGTGTAGCCCAGGCTGACTTTCTGTTTCACTGTGTAGCCCAGGCTGACTTTTTACTTGTGCAGCCTATGTTGGCCTCAAATTTTTGACAGTGCTGCCTCTGGAGCGCTTGGGTTACAGGCATGTACTGTTGCACCTGGAAAGAAAGTGGTTTTTTAGTTTTTCAAGTTTCCAGCACTCGAGAGGCTGAGGCATGACAACTGCCTTGAGTTCAAGGCTAGCCTGGGTTACCCTGTCTCAAACAACAACAACAACAACAACAACAAAAACAACAACAACCACCTAAAATAAATGCCCTTGATTCACCCACCTGTTTCTTAACTAGTGTTTCAAGACTGGTTTAGAAAATATGTAATATCCCAAGTAAAATTTAATGGCAGTAATAGCTATTCTTACTGATATTACTAAATATGCTTTAAAGCAGAAGTTTTTTTCTGATGAATGAAGTGTTTTAGGTATCCCAGAAACACATGGAGAACAGGAGGACCCTCTTTTAGTCCCACTGCCGATACAGTGATGTCCCCTACACACCCTTCTTCAGCCGCATGCTCCTCCCTCTCCTCTGCACACGTAGCCATTGCGCCGACTTGGGCCCCTATCATTTCCATTCATGATGTTATATTTTCCTGCTTCCTGTGAGGCCAGGCAGTAGTGTGTACAATGACTGTTACTCTCCTCATACCATCACAGAAGCATTGGCTGGAATCATAATTATTAAGAGAAGACCCATGACAGAGTACACCTTACCTTCCTATTTGGATTATGGTCACTGGTTCTGCTTTCAGAAGCACCTGCCTAAGCACCTTTGCTGCTGCTTCCTAGGAAAAAAGGCAGCATTTATTTTGAGGAAGACTTTAGTGTCTTCAGTATTTGCCTCTTAAGATTACCAATGCTCTTACTGGCTTATTAAGAAAAACCCCTTTCCTAAGAGAAGTAATTGGTATGAGTCATGAGTGATAAGAGGCAAGATGCTATAAAATATTTGTATGAATTAAAAAGTTTGCAGGAATTAAAGGAAAAAACATGTACACATGTAAGTATACAAATATAGGCTGTGTTAGATAATCTTATCTTTATAGGCAGATCTAATGTTGGGTTTTAAGGCTGGGAAGCAGTAGCCAATCAAGTATCAGCTTTTTGTCCCCCTAGAGCTGAGGACTGAACCCAAGGCCTAGGCAAGTACTACCACTGAACTAAATCTCCAACCTTTCAAGTATCTTTCCAATGTCAGCTGATAAAAACTGTATGTCAAATGTTTTGGGACTGGAGAGATGGCTCAATTGTTAAAGCAAGAAGATCATAGTTCAGATCCCAGTGTTCATGTAAGAAGCAAGGAATGAGCTCAGGTATGTCCATATGTGTGGTGATATATTGTTTACGATTTATTAAAGTCACTGGAGATCAAAATAGTAAAGTAGCCACACCAGTTAGCTTTAGAAGCTAGGAGATGGTGGTGCACACCTTTAATCCCAGGACTCATGATTAAGAGGTACACAGATCTGTTAGCTCAAGGCCACACTAACTACACAAAATTGATTCAGTCCTAAAGGGAAACAGCTCACACAAAGATGATCTCAGTACTTGGAATCACACGCCTTTAATCCCAGCACTAGGGAGGTATATAAGACAGGAGCAGGGACTCAGAGCTGGCATCAGTCTGAGAGATAGTCTCCAGCCATGTTAAGGAGAGCATAGCAGTCTGAGTGAGTCTGAGGAGCAGTGCAATTGGGAGCAGTCTGAGGATCGCCCTTTGGACTGCTTTGCTTCTCTGGTCTTCAACTTGAGCTTGAACCCCAGTATCTGTCTCTGGGTCCTTTGTTAATATGCTATAATATGGGTGTTGGGGGGAGAAAAGGGGACCCCTATGGCTTGCTGGCTGCCAACCTGGCTGAAAAATGCAAACTCCGCTGGGCGGTGGTGGCGCACGCCTTTAATCCCAGCACTCGGGAGGCAGAGGCAGGTGGATCTCTGTGAGTTTGAGGCTGGGCTGGACCGATAGCCTCCAAAACAATACAGAGAAACCCTGTCTCGTAAAAACCAAAAAAAAAAAAAAATGCAAACTCCAAGTTCCGGGAGAGACCCTGCCTCAAAAGGAATATGGTGCAGTGATAGGACACCTGAGGTCTTCCTCTGGCCCCCCACACACATGTGAGCATACATCTCTCATACATACATTTGTACACACATACATACTCTTAGGCTATATGTGTATGAATACACTTGTGTGTATGTGACTACCACAGCATGTGTGTCAGAGACACACATGAGCTTCTGGGAATTCTCCTGCCTCTGTCTCCCATCTATGCAGAGATGTACCATGATTATAAATGTTTCTCAAGCTGTGTGTATGACTTTTACTTGAGTTTAGGGGATTTGAACCTGGAGTTTTGCATTTACATAGCAAGTGCTTTTATCTACCGAGACATCGTCTCTGTCCCATACTATAAATAAACTGTTAATGGATTACGAGCATTCATGTCTTATTCTCTGAATACATTTAGCAAACATCTATTCATGATTGTCCCCTTGATACTTAACAATTATTTACTATCTGGGTGCATCTGTGGGGTGCATCCAGTTACTCTGAGTGACTCTCATGCTGAGTTCAGTGGGCAACTTTTACGAGTTGGTTCTCTCCTTTTGCTTTTAGGTGGGTTCCAGGGATCTAATTCAGGTCATTGGGCTTGATGGCAAGTGCCATTACCCACTGAGCCATCTCCCCAGTCCTCCTCATCTCTCTTTAAAAACTAGTATTTGCCAAGAACTCTTGTAGCTGCCTATTTCTTACAAGGGTGGTTCCTTGGGGGGAGATCTAAGGTGCTATAATTATGCACAACACTTATAGTTCATTAAGTGGAACCCCATTATTTTACTTTAGAAGCATGAAAGGAATCTGAAAGTTGCCTAAGAAGCCCTAGATAGTCATACTCCTAATGAACTTTTTCTGTTTTTCACAAACTAACACTTAAAATAGAAACTGTTATGGATGGGTAAACCCTATTAATGGTAGAAAGTAATTGCTACTGCCTGAGATGTCAAGGTGACATTTTCTAGGACAGAATTTCCTAAGACACTTGAAAAATTAAAGGACTATAACATCTTCTGTTGCTTTCCTAATAGTAACGAGACACACTTCGATAGCTCCCCCCTTAAATGTTTCTTTTGTGTAATATAAACTATGATATCACAGCAAGACTGAAAACAAATAACAACATGAGACCGAGTATGTGACAAAGTGGGCTCTTGTGTTTGGAAGTTGGTATGCTGCAGAGTCGCTGATTTGCCTGGGTCTGTTTCCTTTTGGGAAGAATGATGACAGTGACTACATGACTTCCAGAGTTTGGCCTAACCTTGGAACCCTGTAACAGCAGTTGCTTGGCTCCTGGTATTAAGTTTGGTACTATTTTTTTTTCCAAATTAATAGTGTGTGTGAGAGAGAAGGGGGGAAGAGAGATAGATAGATAGAGAGAGGGAGGGAGTGGAGAGGGGGAGGGAGAGAGAGAGAAAGGGGGAGAGAGGGAGAGTGCCAAGGGAAGCCATGATATCATTTCTTTCCTTCTAAATCCTCACCGTCCCTTGAAGCCCTGTGCTGTATTTTGCCTTCTCTGGCAGGCTCTTTGCACAGCAGGCATTCCGCACCTGTAATTTACTCCTGGATTGCGGGCTGCCCCCTCTTCTGTGTTTTTACCTCCTGTGTGCATCAAAAGAGAGGCCACTTGACTGGTGGGTGACACCTCTCACTGCTCTCTAGTCCTGATAAGGCTTGCTGAGGACTTACCGTGCTAGGCTTTGGATTTGACTGGGGAGACAGAGATGAAGCATTCCCTGCCCTGAAATCTGACGGTAGAGACAGCAAGGGAAAGAAGATTCCAGTTCAACTGGGTTAAGTTGTTTGGTAGAGAGATGCCAGTTAGCCTAGGCATAGAAAAAGTGAGGAAACTCTCAAAGTACAAATGAGAGTCTACTGCCTCAAAGTGCAGAAAAGTGGTCTCCAGGCAGAGGGGAAGAAGTACAGAGGCGACCTGGGAGGTCGTGGTGAGAGAGTAGCATGGAGTTCAGGGTAGCAGTGGCCACGGCAGGAAGGAGGAGCCATGGAAAAGCTCATCCACTCAGGGAGGGGGCTGACTGCCAAGTGGAGGAGCGCTTGCTTTATTCTGAATGTATTCAGTGGCCACCAAACACGGTAAGCAGGAGAGTGGCACCTCTGTAGGGATTTTGGGGAATGACCATGTGAGTAGCAGTATGGAAGCAGCCTTGGAGGAAGACAAGTCAACAGGCATTTCTGTAAGTGTGGTGAGAAGTAATTAGGGCTGGCATGAAAACATGGTTCAAAATCCATAAATGAGTGAGGACATACCATGTTTGTCTTTTTGTGACTGGGTTACCTCACTCAGGATGGTTTCTTCTAGTGCCATCCACTTGCCTGCAAATTTCAAGATTCCATTGCTTTTTTTCTGCTGAGTAGTACTCCATTGTGTAAATGTACCACATTTTCTCTATCTACTCTTCAATTGAGGGGCATCTAGGTTGCTTCCAAATTCTGGCTATTACAAATAATGCTGCTACGAACATAGTTGAGCACACATCCTTGTTGTATGAATGTGCATCTTTTTGGTATATGCCTAAGAGTGGAATTGCTGGGTCTTGTTGTAGACTGAGTCCCATTTTCTTGAAGAATCTCCATACTGATTTCTAAAGTGGCTGTACAAGTCAGCACTCCTACCAGCAGTGGAGGTGTGTTCCCTTTCTCCACATCCTCTCCAGCATAAACTGTCGCTGGAGTTTTTTATTTTAGCCATTCTGATAGGAGTGAGATGGTATCTCAGAGTTGTTTTGATTTGGTCTCTTGGCCATTTTAGCCTCCTCTATTGAGAATTCTCTATTTAGTTCTGTACCCTGTTGGGGAAGTCCTGTGTATATGTCAATAAAGCACTGCTGGCCAATAGGAATCTAGATAGGTAGGGCTAGGAATCCAGGAGGATTCTGGGAAGGAGAAACACAGGAGAGTCAACATGTAACCACCATGGGGTAGGAGCCCGGAACTATTCTCCGGTAAGAGACATACTTAGATTAACAATTATGGGGTAATTACTTAAAGCAGAGCTAGCCAGTAAGAGACAAGCAAGGCCAACAGCTTCATAATTAATATAGCCTCCTGTGTGTTTATTTGGGACTGATGCGGATCTAGAACCAGGCGGGTGGGAAGGCTCTTCTCAAGGAAAGCTTCTCTTAACAGTACCCCACTTTTTGATTGTATCCTTTGGTGTTTTGGAGACTTGCTTCTTGTGTTCTTTGTAAATTTTGGAGATCAGCCCTCTGTCAGATGTGGGGTTAGTGAATATCTTTTCCCAATCTGTGGGTTGCCTTTTTGTCTTGCTGACTGTGTCCTTTGCCTTACAGAAGCTTCTCAGTTTCAGGAGGTCCCATTTATTAATTGTCAATCTTAGTGTCTGTGCTACTGGAGTTATGTTCAGGAAGCAGTCTCCTGTACCAATTCATTCAAGGGTGCCTCCCACTTTCTCTTCTAACAGTTTCAGTGTGGCTGGATTTATGTTGAGGTCTTTGATTCTTTTGGACTTAAGTTTTGTGCATGGCGATAGACATGGATATATCCACATTCTTCTACATGCCAGCCTCCAGTTATGCCAGCACCATTTATTGAAGATGCTTTCTTTTTTCCATTGTATATTTTTAGCTTCTTTGTCAAAGATCAGATGTTCATACATGTATGGGTTAATATTAGGGTGTTCAATTTGATTCCATTGGTCTACCTGTCTATTTTTGTGCCAATACCTAGCTGTTTTCAGGACTACAGCTCTATAATAGAGCTTGAAGTCAGGGATGGTGATGCCTCCAGACGTTGCCTTGTTGAACAGGGTTGTTTTGTCTATCCTGGGTCTTTTGTTTTTCCATACAAAGTTGATTATTGTTCTTTCAAGGTCTGTGAAGAATTGTGCTGGGATTTTAATAGGGACTGCGTTAAACTGTATATTGCTTTCAGTAAGATTGCCATTTTTACTGTGTTGATCCTACCTATCCAAGAACATGGGAGATCTTTCCACCTTCTGGTGTCTTCTTTAATTTCTTTCTTTCTTTCTTTCTTTTTTTTTTTTTTTTTTTTTTTGGTTTTTCGAGACAGGGTTTCCCTGTGTAGCTTTGGAGGCTGTCCTGGAACTAGCTCTGTAGACCAGGCTGGCCTCGAACTCACAGAGATCCGCCTGCCTCTGCCTCCTGAGTGCTGGGATTAAAGGCATGCGCCACCAACACCCGGCTAATTTCTTTCTTTAAAGACTCAAAGTTCTTGCTATACAGGTCTTTCACTTGTTTGGTTAGCATTACCCCAAGGTATTTTATGTTGTTTGTGGCTATCATAAAGGGTGATGTTTCTCTGATTTCTCTCTCAGCCCTTTTATCATCTGTATATAGTAGGGCTACTGATTTTCTTGAGTTAATCTTGTATCCTGCAACCAGGGGAGTGCCAGCATACAATCCCACTGCCAGAGAGTCTAGGAAACAGAACCTTCATCCAGCGACTGATGAAAGCAGAGGCAGAGCAAACACACACTGAACTGAACTCCTGGAATCCAGTGTCAGAAAGAGAGAACTGATGGGCAAAGGAGTTAAGACTGGGCTGGTTTAACCCACAGAAACAGCTGACCTGAACAAAGGGGAGCTCTTGGACCCCAGATTGATGGCTGTGTGGAAAGCATGGGACTGACCCAGGCCCCCTGAATGTGTGTGTCAGTGAGGAGGCCTAGGTAATCTATGGGGCCTTGGGTAGTATTTTTCCCTGGTGTGCAAATAGACTTTGAGTGCCTATGCCACAATATGGGAGGCTCTCTCAGCCTGAACTCTTGTGGGAGGGCCTAGGCCCTGCCCTGGATGAAATGACAGTCACTGGAGATCTACCATGGAGGGCCTCACCCTCCCTGGGGATTGGAGTGGAGATTGGGTGGGGGGCTGGGGCACCTGGTGGGGAGGGGGGTAGGAGGGGAGGGAGAGAGAGAGGGAGCTGGAATGACATGTGAAACAAGATTGTTTCTAACCTAAATAAAAAAATAATTAAAAAAAAACATGGTTCAGAGAGAGATAGGCCATAGAGGTGACAGTTGTGAAGGTAAAAATGAGAGAAGACGGAGGGTGGCTCCCAATTCCCACCCGGAGTGTCTCATTAGGGAAACTCAACAAGATCGGAAACATGCAGAAATAAGGCAGAAAAATAAACAAGGTGTTGAAATTTTAACAAGCATCACAATTCACCATGTTCCAAACTGCAATGTAGCCTTCCATCTGTATTCCCTTTGAGTCCCCTAAATCCTATTCTTATATATATATATTCTCTAGTGTTTAATGCCACCAAAGAAAAGCATTGTGAGAATCGTCCTATGCAGTTATACCCCTCGTTCTAGAGTCTACCAGATGTCAACGCTAGAGGGCGTTTACCAAGTTTCTTCTGGATCTGCTTGTTCTTTTACACCAAGTACCAAGGTTGCCTTAGCTCAGAGCCTTAGAGTTTATTTATAAACTATAACCATGTCATTTAAATGGGCTGTTTCTCTTCCAACCCACGCACGCACGCGCACACACATGCACACGCCTTTATTTTCCTCTGCCAGCTTTCCGGTCTCACCTCTAGCCACTACGAAGACTTTGTGCCCTAGCCACAATGAGGTTCTTGGAACTCTCCAAACACGCACTGCCGTCCCTGGGGCATCTTTAACCCCTTTCCTGTATTAGGCTAGGAGTAGTTCTCGGTACAGGGGCATTACAGCCTATGTCCAGCGAAACACTTAATCCTCCCGGACAGCTGTTTGGATCTCAGGGCCAGATACAATATTAGATGACATCTGAAAGTTTTAGGCGAGGTGTGTGTGTGCGTGCGCGCGCACCCGGGCGTGCTGGGGACATAGTCTAGGTAAGAGCTCTAACACTGCGCTACACTCTGCGCTCTCCCTTTTTTTGAGCCCGAGCCTGTCTCTGAAGTCCACTCTGACCTGAAATTCATGGTCCTCCCATCCCCGAGTGCTGGGATCCCAAGCTGCTGTCAGGGTGGCCCTCGCTTTCTTTACTCTGGGGTTCTGCATCTACTACGTGTTCAGCAAGTGGACTGCGGAGACTGAGGGTTATTTCTGGGCGGAGAAAACCAGGTTGGAGGCAGCGGCCCGGGAGCAGTACCAGTCCTAACCCCCCACGGAGGGGATAGCGGTGGCCCCGCACACGCGGCTCCCGCCGACCGGCACGCGCTTCTGGCCGGGGCGGGGCCTCCCGAGCGCAGAGCCCTTCGGGGAGGGGAGCCCCGGGGGGCGACAGCCTCGAGGAGCCGAACCCGCAGGTACCTGATAGGAGCCGCCGGTCAGGGCCAGCTCGGCCAGGACCGCTCGGCCATTAGCAACGCAGCTGTAGGTGATCGTCATAGCCGGCGGCCAGTGAGAGAAGGGGCTCGCCTCTTCCAACCGCTCGCCGCAGCCTGAGCACGGCTCTGCGCAGGCGCGAGGAGCGATTGATTGGCAGGGGAGGAGGCGGGACCACCTGTGGGTCCGGGCGAGCCTGTGAGCGGGCAAGCGAGGTCAGAGAAACTGCTGTGGGTTACAGAGGTCTCTGACCCCGTGGTGGCCCGTAAAACCATCTAAGAGCTGTTTAACTGCCCGGGCACAATCTAGGACGCGGGGAATGAAGCCTGGCTTCATTTAACTCTGGCTACGGAGCTGGGAATCTTCCACGGAGATCTGAGTTGGGATCCCTAGAACCCACGTTAAAATATATAAGAAAAAAAGAAAAAGAAAAGAAAAGAAAAAGGCATGGCGGCTGGAGCGTGCATCCCCTTGTAAGAGTGGGAGTGCAGGAAACAGGTGGATCTTTGAAATTCGTTAGCCTACATGAATTGATAAGCTTCAGGGCCAGTGAGTCTTGGTATCAAAAAATGTGGAGAACCACCTTGAAGATGTCTCAACATGTGAATGTAAATCTCTCTGTCCGTGTGTCCCCCCCCTCCCCTCCCCCCCGCCACGCATGCTAGTGCCAGCATTTCCCGGGTTCGGCACCAAATGTAAGCATTTAGGATGGGTCGGGGTAGGAGGAACAGGAGTCAGGTATTCTGACACTCGGGAGCCAAGGATACTGAGTGTTAAACAGCTCAGATGGAAAGGTATCCTGGAGCTCTGAAGCCAAGGACCACCACAGGTTGCCGTAAGCTTAGCAGCTTACAGCCTTGCCTCAGAGAAAGGCTTCCCCCGGTGTATCAGCTCCGCTCCTGCAGGACAGGGTCTTCTACCTGGGGATGTTTGCCTAGTGTAGCAGTTTGAACTGTAGCGAAGTTGCTACAGTTCAGCTCTGCTCCTGGAGAGCAGGGAGCTCTGCCAAGGGAAGGTTTCCTCTGCTCTGCTCTGCTCTGCCCAGGGTGGCCTCTGCTCCATTGCTGCCACAAAAGATCTTCACCCAAAGTTCATTGAAGGGGTTTATTGGAAGGGAAGAATCCGGCAGAGGACAGCCGGGTAGCGGGAACAGATATAAGCTGAACAGACACAGGGTTTATATGGGGCTTCCAGGATGGGGATTGGTCAGATTTTAGTGCTGAGCTCAGATTGGCTAGAGCTCTGCTCAGGGATTGGTAGTTTTCTGCACAGGATTAGGGTCAGATTTGGCTCTGGTTTCAAAGCCAAAGTGTGTTTCTTTCTCTGGTCCTTTTTGCCTTTTGGCTCCAATTTTAGGGCCAGGGTGCATTTCTTTCGCTGACTCTGATTCCAGGGACAAAGTGTGTTCCTTTGGCACTGGTTTCAGGGTCAGGGTACATTTCTTTAGTTCTGGTTACAGGGCCAAAGTGTGTTTCTTTGGCTCTGCTCAGGGTGTGTTTCTTTGACTGGTCCCTTTTCCCTACACACACTGCTAAATTTAGCAAGCATCGATGGAACGTTTTGTGTACAGCCTGCCTTTGGGGGCATGAAGGTCGTCTCTGAGCTGTTCTAGAACTGTTCACAGAAAATCATATCCTGGATTATTGCTAGTCTCCAGCGATCTGTGCGTGCAGTGGCACAAACGTTCACGGCACTGAAGGGAACACTTCCACGCAGTGGTTCTCAACCTGTGGGTTGCGATCCTTCTGACAAATCTGTATCTCTAAAATTATTTGCATTGTAATTCTTAACAGCAAAATTCTGGCGGGGGCGGGGCTGGGGGGTGGTCACCATAACACAAGGAACTGTATTAATGTCAAATGGTCGCAGCGTTAGGAAGGTTGAGATCCACTGGCATAGAGGGTGTTGTCTTTTCCCAGGTGTGGGAAAAGAAAGGATGTTTAAGTGGATGGACTCTGTAAAAGGCAGTGGTTTTGGGGAATGGATATTTGTCAGATGGCAGAGAAAAAGAAAATTCTGAGAGAAAAGGTGAGTGGGAGTACTCTTTCCTTCACTGCGTAAAACTTTTCCGAGACTCAGTGTCCTAATCTATATAATGGGGGCGACTTTAAATGAAGCATTGTTGAAACATACCAGCATACATTGGATACTGTATTGCAGCATTCTGGCTTGTGATATGTACATTAATGATAATTCCTTTTTTATTTTTGAGAATTTCAGTATGTGTCCAATGAAATGTGACCATTTCCTCACTCAAACTCTCCCTGTATCTCCCTCAACACATCCCCCTTCAAACTTCTTATTTTTGCACTAAGTCCAGCTAGTGGTCCCTTGTGTGCATGGGTGTGGGGCCATAAACTGGCATGGCTGAGTCCTATCGGAGCCTACATACATAAAATAGGAGGATTCACTTTCCCTGGAAACACTCTACTGCCATTAGCTCCCCAGTAAAGGGGGAAAGGACGTCTTGAGGCCATCTGTCCAATCTATGCCAGAATTTTGGCTGGCTTGATCTTGTGCAGCTAATGCTATCCACTGTGAGTTCATGAGTATAATAGCTATGGCATGTCCAGAGGACAGCACTCATGACATCTCCCATCTTTCTGCTCTCACGTTCCCTTTTCCTCCCTTCTCTGCTCTGTGATATTCTTTGGAGAGAGATTGCTATAGATGTCTGGTTTAGTGCTGAACACTCCCATCTCTTACTCTCATTTATGTATCTCTCCACTGATTCCTGCCTGTTGCAAAGAGAACATTCTCTGATCAAGGTTAAGAACAGCCCAAGTCTACAGGTATGAACTCAAACATCTAGAAGGCATTTTTAGAGCATGACCATTTAGTAAAGTAACAATAGTAGTTTCTATCCTAGAGCCTATGACTTCCCTACATGGACTTTAGACAGGATTATACTACTAGGCATGAAATTCTCACCTGTAGATAGAATTAAGCAAATGAAAAGTTGGGTAGCTACCCCATAGCCGTCATCCACTGTTGCAGCAGTAGGCAAAGCTTACCTGGTAGGCCAAAATTACAGCATCCGAGGCCTTTGCCCTTGTAGCTGCTTATGTGGGACCTTCAAGCTCTGTGAGAGCTAGCCAGCAGGGAGGAAGTTTCATGGTCAGTTTGTGATTGATTTCTCTATGTCCTGCAGCCAAATGTGCAGCGTTTTCAGCAGTAGGCTCTTACCATGTAGGATGGTAGATAGTCAAGGACAGTGGCAACAGCTTGTGTTGATTTGAGCCCTGTAGGGCCTCCCTGGCCTCTAATTTCTAAGGAGTACCCCCTGCCTTTATAGTGTGCTTTCATTGTGAATACATTAGTCAAATTTCATGAAAGCATGAAATATGTATATATACATATGTATATATATATAATATTTCAAATGGAATTGCCTTGCGTGGATAGAGATGTGGTTTTCTGTATTGGTCTCTGTTACAAAGACACATTTCCTTGGTGAGAGGTGAAGACTACACTTACCTATGGGTATCAGGACAAATGCTTGTAGATTGTTATAGGGATTATGATGATTTAGTAAATTAGAGGTTGAAGATTCTCCTTCAATAACCATGACTTCACTAGCACTAAGTGGATAGCTAAAGTTTCAGCACCAGACATATTTTCTCTTTTGTTGAGTGGGTCTTAATTCCAATTAGACAGCTGTTGGACATTGCCAAGATATGCATGCCACTACTGCACTTTTAGGGTTGTCTTGCCATTCTGGGCACTGATGTGGTTTGTAGGCATCATATCTGTGTAGGACTACTGGTTGCCTCCCTCCTTTGGAAGCTTTCATAGTGCCTTCTGGTGCCACGGAAGCTAGTTCTCAGAGAGTAGGATCGGGTCTGCTCCAGCTCAGGGGTCTCTGCGCTCTGAGTACACGGTGTCTTCATCAGCCAGCTTTCTTACATACCCCTGGACCTCCTTCCCAGGAAATGGTGCCACCCACAGTGGTCTGGACCTTCCTACATCAGTTGTCAATCAAGAAAACCCCTCATAGACATTCCTACAGACAAATCTGATAATCAATTGAAACTCTTTTTTTTTTCCAGGAAATTCTAGGCTATGCAAGTTGACAGTGTAAGCTATGACATCCACCCATTTCCTCGTATCCTCCCCTCCCCTCCCCTCCCCTCCCCTCCCCTCCCCTCCCCTCCCCTATATCCTGTCCTGTCCCATCCCATCCTATCCTATCCTAGCCCAGCTTACTCCTTTAACTCCCCAGTAATCCTCCCTCTTTTAAAAATTTGTATGTGTTGGGCTGGAGAGGTGGCTCAGAGGTTAAGAGCACTATCTGCTCTTCCAGAGGACCTGAGTTCAATTCCCAGCAACCACATGGTGGCTCACAACCATCTGTAATGAGATCCGGTGCCCTCTTCTGGCATCCAAGCAGAACAGTGTATGAATGATAAATAAATAAATAAATCTTTAAAAAAATTTGTATGTGTTCTACTATAACTCCAATTTTTAAAAATTGGTTTGTTGGGCTGGAGAGATGGCTCAGCAGTTAAGAGTACTGGCTGCTCTTCCAGAGGTTCTGAGATCAATTCTCAGCAACCACTTGGTAGCACAAAACCACCTGTAATAAGATCTTGTGCCCTTTTCTGGCCTGCAGGCATGCATGCAGGCAGAACACTGTATACATAGTAAATAAATAAATCTTTAAAAAATTGGCTTGTTTGATAGGCTCCCATATGGTTTTCATGTACTTTTCCTTTGACTTAGCCTTTCCATATTAGGGTTTTTATGCTGTGATGAGACACCATGGCCAAAGTAACCAGGGGAGGAAATGGTTTATTTTCCCTTACAGCTTGTCGTCCATCATCCAGGGAAGTCAGAGCAGGAATGGAAGGCAGAAACCCAGGAGAAAGAACTGATGGAGAGGCCTTGGTGGAGTGCTGCTTAGGAGCTTGCTCCTGTGGCATGCTTACCTGTTAATCCCACCAAATGATAGTAAAGACCACCAACCCAAAATTACTGGTCAGATTAAGCAAGCTTTATTTTCTGCCAGACAGTGCTATTTCCCTAAAGAAGAGTTTGGGCAAATAGCATTAAATGCAGGAGAAACTGAGGTGTATATAGCTCAAAATCGGAAAGACTAGGGGGTTTCCAAGGGTTTTTGGTTACATAGGAACTTGGCAGAACATTGCCCTGACCAGCAGGGCACAACGGGGGTCGAGGCCATGGGAACCTGGAATGAAGGAGACAAGAGACGCGAGACAGACGGACAGCAAGACAGATTTTCTGATCAAGCTGCGTTTATTGAGGCTCTTGTACAGGCTTATATAGAGGAATGTGGCATTGGCCATGGGGCAGAGGTTGTCAGACACTGAGAAGTGGGGCAGGGGCTGTTAGGAGCAGGGAGCGTTTGATATGCCACGAGAGATTTCGCCACGAGTGCAGGTGTTAAGGAAGCATTGTTAAGTGATGGGTTATCTCTATGGCTCCAGGCCATCTATGGGAAGGCACCTGAGTTTTGGGAAGTGCCTTGGAGCGAGAAATAGAGATTTACAGTGGCCTGGTCCTCAACACAAAATTATTTGGCAGAACATCTTATCAGGGTGTGGTCAGCGTATAGGGTGTGAAACATGTCAAATTCCAGAAGATGGGTCAAGACGTGATCAAACAAGTTTTGCAGAAAACAGGAATAAACATATTTTGACCTTGTAATAAGATGGCTTCTAATATTAAGATGGAGTCAGTCTGGTCCTTCACACCCTGCCCCCTTATAGCATCCAAGACCACCAGTCGGGGGTCACCCCACTAATGGTGAGCTAGACCCTCCCATACCAACTATCATCCACAGGCCAGTCTGGTGGGGGCATTTTCTCCATCGAGGTTCCCTTTTCCAGAATGACTGTTGCTTGTGTCAAGATGACATAAAACTATCCAGTGTCCATCCCCTCCATCTCCCTTCCCCTCCATACTCCAATGTTCCTTTCTGTGAGGGTCCTCTCTTGATTCCACTAGCATAGCTTTTTAAAAAGGACTAGGTCCTGGGTAACCAACAGGAGGTAAAGACAGGTCCTGAATTCAGTTTACCTTAACTCAGTGCAATAAAGTTGGATTTGACAAAGAAGCAGCAAAACTGACCAGGCCTGTAGCTGCCGAGAACAGTCTCCTGTTGAACCGCGTATTCTATAGAGTGTATTCTATAGAGTGTATTCTATAGAGCGTATTCTATAGAGTGTATTCTATAGAGAGGAAATGCTGGCTCTCCTCCTCCTCCTCCTCCTTGAAAATAGATCTTAGGGCAGTGTGGAGGAAACATGTTGACACTGGCTTTCTATCCCAACCTTGCTACTTTCTAGCTGTGTGGCCTTGACTTTTCCAAATGTTATCCTTGAACCTGGTTCATAAAATAGACTAGAGTGTATAAGCATTGTAAGCGTGTACATGTAAATGTATTGTGACTTGCTCCTGTAGGCATTAGAATGGATGGCTGCTATGATCAGGATTTTATATTGCCCTGCAACCAAATCTGCCCAATGAGTTGAATGTTTCCTGAAGCTTGTCCTGGGCTATGTGAGAGACTTCTTCATACATGCAGTGATCATAGCTGAGTCATCATTTAAGGCGCATGCTATAAAAATTTCCTAGCTTTTTGAGAATGTCTTCTATGCCAGCCACTCCCTTTCAACTAGTAAGCTGCTAAGTGCAGAGGCGAGGATTCCAGTCTTTTCAGTCCTCAGGACACCACACCATGGTGGGTATAATTTAGGTGGCTGCATTTCGCAGGGTGCAGTACAATGATTCATCAACCATCCTCCTATGACTCCATTTAAAAACCATAGGGAAAAGGTTGAGCTCCCATCTTTAGTAAAGCCAAATTTCAGAGAAGCGGCAAGCATTCTTGAGGCCACTCCAGCGACGGCACCTCACTGGAGTTGTTTTAAATCCGCTGCTATGTCAGAGTCGGCAGGGGGAGCACAGAGCACAGTTTTGAAGCAAACCGTAGCTCTGCTGAGGAAAACGCGAGATGGCCACTAGGGCTTCTACCCGGGAAAGAAAATGAGCTCTGGGAGGAAGGTCACTCTTCATTTCCCTCCTCACCGCCTGTGTTCTCTTCCACGGTAGACCATACAGCTCTCATCTTTCCTTTCGTCTCTCCTCTCAGGCGTCGCGCAGCCCTTCCTTTTCCTCTGGTCAGGCAGCCTCCTTGCTCCCTCGGCTGTTTTCTCTTCTGCTCCGGCTAGTTACCTGGCTTAGATTGAGGGCATGGATGCTGTAAGAGTCCCAGAAGGCGATGCACTAACCCAGGAGGCTTGCTTCACTGTCCCACTAGTGAAGCCTTTGGGCACCCTGAAGGGAGGTGTAGAGGGCTGTGCTTGCCCTTTGGTACCTCAGGGTTAAAGAGGCGATGGAGCCGGACAGGATGTGCAGGAGTGGGTCAGGCCTGCAGGGACTGCTGCCTCCTGCTTCATTGTCTTCCACAGACAAGCTCTGTGGGGAGTAGATGTCTCCAAACGTGCAGATGCTAAAATGGACCAGAGTTCCAGAGTTCCTGCTTTGTTTTGTAGTGTAATACTAGGATGTCAATTGGTAGTATGTGGGGGTAAATTTGCTATCACATAAATGTGTAGAAATTTTGGAGCAGATTTCTGTCTTCTCTTTCTTTCTTTCTCTCTTTCTTTCTTTCTTTCTTTCTTTCTTGCCTGCCTTTCTTTTTTTCTTGTCTTTTTCTTTCTTCCTTCCTTCCTTCCTTTCTTTCTTGCCTGCCTTTCTTTTTTCTTGTCTTTTTCTTTCTTCCTTCCTTCCTTTCTTTCTTTCTTTTTTTTTTTTTTTGAGACATGGTCTCTCTACATATCCCTAGCTGTCCTAGAACTCACTATGCAGACCAAGCTGGTCTCAAACTTGTAGACTCAGAGACGTCTGCCTGCCTCTGTCTCCTGAATGCTAGGAATAAAGGTGTGCACTACTGTACCAGGCAGGAACAGATTTCTTAACTGTGGTAATTCTTAGATCTTTAATAAATTACCGTGTATGTGAATCTCAGATAGAAAGGGGGGCAGACTGGTGACACTGAACCTCTTTAATAGGTGGGAGGTACCTTGTAGGATGAGGGTTCTATGACTTACGTTGCTGGAAAGTGTTGTCTGGTTTGGAAGTTTGACAACTAGTCCATGACATGCAGCCTCGAAGGGCAGTGTTTCCTAAGATAGAGTTTGGCTTCCTGTTGCTATTGGAGGAAGTAGAAAAGGTTTCTGGAGTGGTGAGCCTTGAGTGGGGCTTTCTCAAAATACCCCGTATTCCTCATATCCTTTCCTAACTCAGGGTCTTGGTAACAGTCTTACTGCCTTGAGTAAGGAGTCTCCTATTACAGGAATGGGGTCCTCTCTCAGGGATAGCAGAGGAGCCCCACCAGCTGTCACCCTGTCTCCTGTGGGTGGGATTAACACCTGCGTGTTGTTCAGACTTCCTTTGCCTTTCCAAGCTCCATCATCTTTCTAACTCTTTATTAACTACTATGATAGCCAATTACAGTCTGGTGACGTATCCAAGATCATTTTATGCCAAGTACAAGATGGACATCTGGATGTGTAATCTTTCCCACATTCTCCTAATCCCCTTCCCAACCAGTTTAAATGCCACTTCCTTTAAAGTCAGCAGCAACCCACCAGGCCACACAGCTGCTCCCTTTCCTTCTGTTACTGCTTTCAGCCATTAACTGTGTACAACCAACTCTTTGTTGACTTTCGATGTTTATGAATCAGTGGTTTGAAATGTAGAGCAAATTTCTCTGAAGAAAATGTTGTAGTTGAGTCAAGGCAAATTTGCAGTAAAAAATAGCAGAGGACCATCTCTAGTAATTAAATAAGTAACTGTCGTGAGAGAATAGAGTAGGGAATCCATGAGGCTGAGTTAGCCTCCTTTCATTTGTCTTGGTGCTGGTGTTTAAGAAGGGCAGGTTTAATTAAGGCGGGTGGAGGGGTGTTGGGAATCGGTGCACTTTCTGAATGGCCTTAGGGGCCAGTTTAGCCAGAGACACAGTCTCTCTATTGTGTCCGTGGTACTTCACAGGCCCTAGATTTCCATTTCTGTGATAACAGTGATTGGCAGAGTTCTAGTGCTTTTGTTTTTAGCTATAAACTTAGATTATTTTAAGCTTAAATTGTGCAAGAATGCCAGCAAAATGACAGAATGAGGAGGGACAGAAAAATCTCCCTCTATAAGAACAATGAAAAAACTTGAAAAAAATTTCTGTGTCATTTTGACTTGTTCTAGTCTCTCCCACTACCTGCCAGCCATTATTAGAAACAATGTCTGTACTTCAGGGAAGCTTGCCAGCCACCAGTGAATGAAGAATGGCTTTGACGCTCTTTCTCCCTGTGCACAGTGTCACACACGCGCCACCCCAGTCCACAGAAGGCTGAGGCAGGAAGACTACAAGTTTGAGGTCCACCCAGGTGACATAACAAGGCCGTCTCAAGTTCAAATCAGATACAATGCCATCCAGCCAAACCATGCTTTATAAGCTTGGTCTGTTTCTCATGCAACGCTAGAAACTCAAGCCTCACCCAGGGGGAGGAGACCATTGTCCGAAGTGGTTAGAGGCAAGCATTTTGACTTTGTAGAAGCCTGAGTTAACCACTGCTGCAAGCACCAGTTAACCAAACGCTGAAGAGAGACAGCTGTAGAAAGACCTCTCTATAAGGGCCCTGAAAAGCTCGAACATATCTCTCTCGCTGCAGTGGATGAGCAGTGAGTCTGCCAGGTAGAGAACCGAGCCGATGGTAAGCTCTCCTCTCTGGGTTCGCTTGAGATTCTGCACAAGCAAGAAGGGAAGGTTATGTTTTAGACAGTCGAATTTTAAAGACGCACACTCACAACCATACAAAATCACCCAGCCATTGTAAAGAGAAGCCTTTTCCTTGCCAGCAGCTTGGTTTTCCCCACCAGCCGCCTGCGCTCTGCCGCGTTGTAGTCCCCAAATAACACACAAGACGCTGTATTAATTATGAAGCTGTTGACCTTGCTTGTTTCTTACTGGCTAGCTCTGACTTAATTATTTATCCCATAATTGTTAATCTAAGTATTTCTCTTACCGGAGAAGTTTCCGGGCTTCTTATCCCTATGGCGGTTACATCTTGACTACCTGTGTTTCTCCTACCCAGAGTCCTTTTTTCCTTTTCAGTTATAACCCACTACACCAAATTAGTGTTGTCCAAAGGAAATGATTTTAGCCACAAAGAAGGATAAGTTGTGTCATATGCAGCCAATGTCTACAACTGGTGGTAATCATATTAAGTGAACTGAGTCAATCTTGAAAAAGACAAATACTAGGAGTTTTCACTTGTTTCTGGTTTCTAGATTATATATAAAGCCATATGCATGGCAAGAAAATAGAAGCCAATCAAGCATGCCCCAGCCTTTGGACATTGCAACAGGGCCTTGTCATCTATAGAATTCCTGCCCAAGTGCCATGCAATCGAGTTCCAAAAGAAAAGCACAAAAAGTCTCATGTTTTAAGTTTGTAATTTTGTAATGGACTGTATTATTATAGCTGTCCTCAGCTGCATGAAGCCACAAATGACGCATGGCACACGGGTTGGAGCTGTCTGGTAGTGGAATAAAGAAGCCATGAGAGGGAGGAAAGGTGGGAAAAGAAAGTGTGAGTGGAATGTGCTTAACCTAAATACATGTTCATGTGAAACTGTCCTTAAGATGACATGTACAGTGAGCATGGAAACTTAAAATAATATATTCTTTAATCTCACCTAAACCCATAGGTTGGTATTTCCCAATTTGCTTCTTATTTGAAATGCACTAACTGTCCACTCCTACTCATGCATGTTCATCTTCCTTGCATCTCAGGGTCATACTTACTTACATGTATCTGAGTCTGAAATAAGAAAGTATTCTGGAATCCACAGTGTAACGCTCTTAACAGTTGGTAGTACTTAGATCCCATACAGCCATCACTTGATAATGATAATTAAACAATTTAACAACGGGTATGCTCAGAACACATGCCAGCATGAAGATGGGTGCAGGGGAGTGGTGTCCCCAGCAGAGGATTAACCCTGCCTAGACCTACAAGCAGTGTATTTCAAAACCTGAAAAACAATGAGCCTGCCCAACCACCTCACTGTTCCTGACCAAAAAATCAAAAGACAAAATTAATGTCCTGCCAATGCCACAGTAGTCACATTATCAGTTACTACCTGATCCAAAATTATCCAGTTTATAATTTTTATAATTCAAATTTTGTGTAATGTCCTCTATTTGGTGAGATGTTATAGAACACTGACACTCTGCATATGGCTTGATTTTGCTAGATATATTTTTAAAAGCTATTTTAGTGGTGTGAGCCTAGCCTTTAACGGCTGAGCTATCCCTCCAGCCCGATTTGTCTTTATCATTGTCTGAAAGCTCCGGTTCCCCTAACTTTGTTTTGGTATTCTAGTCTCCCTTTGATTCATTCTCTTGGCAAGACTTTCCACAGAGAGCTTTATTTGCCTTAATGAATCTTTCATCTTTACTATTTCAGTTTGGTTTTTATTTAGTATTTCTTTCTCTCTTTTCTTAGTTCTATTTCAGTATCAGGTGTTTTCTTTTAGAATCATTCAGGAGTTTACTTGTGTCTTCTTTGATGTTTTTGAGCCCACTTAATGGTGGTTGTTTTTTTCAGAGAGTGTTCTACAGTAATAGGGACTGGGTGTGGTGCCCTGAGCACCAACCAAGGAAAGAAAATGATATTTCCATCATACCACAACCTAAATAATTAATCTGGAACACTGTTAACACTTACACTTAAAGAACAAGGTAATTTGAAAAAAAAATTCAATTATCTAATTTCAGATGTACAAGCTGCAACACAAAAAACATAAGACACATGAAAACCTAAGGCAACTTAAACTTCAAAATTTACTACTCCTACAGTAATGGACTTTGGTGAGAATGAATTAGATGAAATTCCAGACAAATAATCCAACAGAATAATTTTAAGCATGTTCAAAAACATTTTCCCCCTGAGGAACCTAACTTAGTCTGGCCCAAGGTGTCTCTGTGCCTCAATTTCTTTACTGTTCTCTTTCCATTATCTGTTAGCTACAGTTGCTCAACTTCTCCCATCCCTCCAACTCTCCCCCTGCATTTCCTTCTCCTGTCCTATGGAGCCAACACCAACAGGATTAGTCTGCCCATCCTCCCTTCCACTCATTAAGTAGTAGTCAAATAAAAAGCACTCACACCTTGTGTTCTAGTAAGTAAAGGAACACTGAAATCACTGTGTGTGCTAGTATATCAGTTACTGTAGGATGGGTGGGAGGGAGAAACAATGAAAGAATGGAGAAAAAAAAGCTACGAGGATAAGAAGGGAGGACAGAATAGCCTGTTAAATCAGGGAGGAAGAAACAGGAAGGGGACGGCTGGGTGGAAGTGTAGGTATGAATGCAGCCTGAACACAGCTGGGTTCAGTCTCAAGTCTCTTGCCATTCATTCTGGACTGTCAGATGCCCGCCACAGCCCTGGGTAGTCCTTTGAGAGTTGGATCACAGAACCTGGTTATTCCTGTGTAGTCCTTTGGGTGTCAGGCTGGGAATGCTAGTCTCCCTTCTGGGCAATTCTTGGGGGAAATTGTGTCATGGATAATGGTCCTGTCAGCACATTGGTTCTTCACATGTTGGGTTGCAGGTGCTAGCCTTACCCTGGGGTTACTCCTTCATGAGGCTGGGTCACAGACACTGGTCCTGTCTTCGTGGATGAGGTCACAAATGTTGGCTATACCTCTGGGAAGTGTTTTCTGATGTTGAGCACATTTCTTGGAGCCTGAGTCTGTTCCTTTGTAGACTCTGGCCCCAAATAGATTCCCATCTTTATTAATACTGCATGGTTCTAATTCACAGTTTTTTTCTTGAAGTATAGATGTATTCTTCTGGCTAGGTTTCATATACACAGTACCATAATACTTGTTTGCATTTTCTAGGAGTTGATATTGCTTGCTTTCAAAACACCATGACCAAGGCAACTTATAGAAGGGAGTGTTTATTTTGGGCTTGTTGTTCCAGAGGATTGGATTCTATCACCATTCTGGCTTGGAAGAGTGGTAGCAGGCAGGCATGGTGACAGGAGCAGTATCTAAGAGCTTACACCTCGAACCACAAGCTGGAAGCAAAGAGAGCTAACTTAAAATGGTTCATGTCTTTTGATGTCTCAGCCCTGACCCCTTGGCTCTATAGTGCATTTGAAGCCTGCCTGGGATAAATGAGGTCTTGTCTCTATTGTAAAATAAAGAACTATGAGGCTTTTGTGCAGAAATAGTGGATGTCTTTGTTTTCTCAACCTTCACCCTCACAGTCTGAGCAAAATGAAGTGATTCTTCATCATCTCAAGACACAATATTTACAACATATGATGACTGCTTTATATTTTACCTTAAAGCACTTTAAAATGATTTGAGGGGCCAGAAAAATGGCCCAGTGGGTAAAGGCACCTGCTGCCAAGCCTGATGATCTGAGTTCAATTCCCAGGACCCACAGGGTGGAAGGAGAGAATCAATTCCCACAAGTTTTTCTCCGGCCCCCACATGCACACTGTGGTGTGTATGCAACCGTCCTCACCAGTAGTAAAAAGTGAACTTTGAAACGACCTGATTCTGGGAAGGGAGACTTACTAAAGCTCATCCAGTCTCAAAATGAGTAGAAGGGGGCTGGAAGAAGATGTGGGGTTCAAATGGAAAAAAAATTAAATTTACATTTTCACATAAAACATTGCCCAAAACTTGCTTTTATTAAATGATAATTTGGGTGATATGGCTTTGGAGATTATTTTTTGGAAAACTGGCATGTACTTCTGCAATTTTTGCTTATTATTGCATACTTTTCTTACTGTGGAAAGCAAGGAACAGTTTAGAACTGTTAATGTGACAGCATATTAGCTGCGGCCTGATGAGGGTGCTCTTACTCAATGCATGGCTTGAAAATTGATGTTCGATCTAGTTAATGTCAAAAATTGTTAAGGGAAATAAGGGTGGGAATATACTGCTTTCATGACAAAGAAGTTAGGATATTCCAGGTTAGTCTCATTTTTAAAACAACAGCCGTGGAAAGAACTGTAACTATACATTTTCCCTTGGCTTGAAGACCCCACTGTGCATATTTAAAATAGTAAGGAAGCTTCCGAGGTTAACATGGGCTTCATTCTGCTTCTGGAGGGAAGATGTGGGAGTGGGTGTCAAGGCTGGCTCTGTCGAGTACTGAGGAGGCAAACAGGAGCTCGTCCTTTCCAGGTGGCCCTCTCTCCAGGACCGGCTCTAGCTGTATGTGCATCAGGTCCACCGGACCCCCTTGAGCATGCACTCAGTTCTGAGATTAACTTGTTGAAATTGTTGTCTGATCCCCAAATTGAATGTTACCTTTCTTTTTCTTGACGTGCTGATGGAGAGTTATCCCTAGGTTCTGCTTTTGTATTTGAACTGCACGTTTATATGCTCTCATGAGTAATACCTTCCTGGCTAGATTCATTCAGATGCATTCATTTTCTTACCACTTAGATGCCAGATAGCGGTGACTGCCACTTTCTAATCTGGGAATGGAGTAAATTATCTACTTCCTCAGATTTCAGTTCCCTCACAGAATGGGGCAGTTAAACATGCTGTAGGACAGTCACATAGCATATGGCCTGGCCATTTTTTTTTCTGGAATGTCCTTTGATACTAAGACTTTGAATAATCCTGTTTGCCTTTAATTGTTAAAGAACTGAATGTTTACAAAGAATTTTCATTCGCATTTATCCTTATATGATGATTGTTCATAAGTGTTCAGTAATATTAAACAGTGGGTTGTAAGATGCAATGTAGGGGTTAGATTTTTTTGCAGGAAAGTGAGATGGGGTTAGGAGCCGGAGCTAAGAGTGTGGACCACGTAGAGAGATGCTGTCTCAAGTGATGAGCAAATAAACCCAAAGAGCAGGAGCAGCAGCAGGAACACTAAGACAAGAGCAAACCCATCGTCCCACTACAAGAAAAGCATGCTCACTCGCAAACAGACCTTAATGTTTAATAAAACACAAACACAGCTCCCTTTTATCCCCAGTCCCAAAGTGACAGAGCTATTCTTCCAGAAATTTTTCATGTATGTGTTATATCTATATCTCTGTTTGAGCCCTTTATACAGACCAGTTCCTTGTGTAGCATGAGTAGCTTGGAGACTCTATGCTCTGCTGTGAAGAGACTGAAGACCTGATTTATATGTCATATCACTGATGGCCATACGTGTGTGTGTGTGTGTGTGTGTGTGTATCTGTATCTCCTCTTAAGGTGGTCATAAAAGAATCATTATGTTCATTGGAAAGACATATTAGATTTGGAGGTGGGAGTGCAGGCCTGTAATTTTGGCTACCCAGTCAGTTGGGACAAGGGATTGGCAGTTAAAGACCAGCCTGGGCCCTTTAGTGAGAGACTATCTCCAAGGTTGTTTGTATTTTAAAGAAGAAGGGGGGTTAGGGTAACAGCTCAGTAGGAGAGTCCTCGTTTAGTATATGTGAGCTCCTGTGTACACCTTCCAGTACTGAAAGACACAAACAGATGAAATGACAGTATTATATATTTTGAAGCTATCTTTAGCTCATTATACATTTCTGTCCTATTCTTGTGAATGCGTGTTCCATAACATAAAGGTTTCACATTATATTAGTCTGTCTCCGTGGATGAACGTTTAGGATACTTGCAGATTTCTTTTCCACTGTAAAACATGTTGTTACGCTGTCGTGAGTTCCCCGGGGAAAGCTGTAGGGCTGAGATCCTGGTGTCAGACGGTACCACTTGTGTCACAGTTGTTTCCTTTTGTGTGGTGCTGGGTTGAGCATGGGGCCTTGCGTGCTGGGTAGGTGCTCCACCCCTGAGCTATGGCCCAGTCCCCGTTTCACAGTCTTTGTTCTTTGTCTTCTTTTCTTTCTTTCTTTTATTTTGAGATCTGACAGTACTGACTAGAGTGCTATCATGTATAAGAAAATAATAAGTGTAGCATTTAAAAAAGTTTTAGTATTTTGCCTAAACAGGTATGGTTTAATAGCCAAGAGGCAGATTAATTTTGATTCTATCAAACATATCTGTGGTTAGATAACCTGTATCACTTAACATTTGAAAGTTCACTTGACAAGTATTTGACTCTGTCATAGCAGCTACTTCCTTGTGTAGCACAAGTGGCTTGGACACCCCATGCTCTATTACAAAGAGGCCGAAACCTAGCTTATCATTTCACTGATGGCCCATAGCATATGACAAATCCCGCTTGTCTGAAAAAAGCAGCAGCCTTGCAATTTGCAGCTATCTTCCAGACTCCAAATCTGTAAACCAGCTCTTTCCTGAGTCTTTCCCAGTGGTACCACAACAATAAGATTCTTGGGTGTTCTGATCCAAATACCTACGCTTTCCTTGGTCACCACCTTCACGCTGTGAAACCAATGTTCTGATGTTGCTACACTAAGGCTGGTGGTAGGAATAGTGGTGACCCTCCCCCTCTCCACCAATTTCAGTCTATACAATATTGTCTTGTAAATGCAGGCTTGTGCCTTCCTGAGGAGATGGGAGAAGAAGGTAGGTGATGGGGAGGCCCATGGCGGTAGTGGCAACTTGCAGTAGACACAGGAAAGAGTCCTGGAGCCTTCTCCCTTCAGATGCAGACACACTGAGTGGGAAGGAAGAGGAAGAGCTGAAGACAGATGGCTTGATGGCCAGAGTGTCAGGGAAGCTGCAGGACACCACTTAGCAGGGCAAGGAGCAGCTGGGCTACTGGGCAGTGTCTAGCGTTTTTGGACTGTCTTGTGCTTTTCATACATCATTCCTTGATACTTCCAAAGCCCCTGTGAAGTAGGCAGTGTCATTGCCTGCTTATGCTTGATGGGAACAATGGTGTCATTGAGGAGTTAGGCAGGTTGTTCCAGATCACACGACTGAGACCCTTGGAGCCGGGATGCAAACAATACCAAATTATAAATAATGAGTGATTTTGTGACTGAATGGCCTGTTTGCATTCTTTGCTCAGTTTCTGGTTGTGCTGGATTTGCTTCTCCTTTTTATTAGTAGGAGTTCTTTATTTATTATAAACGTTAATTCCTTTTCTAGCCTGTGAGCTTCATATATTTCCCACAGTCTGTCACTTACCTTTAAGTTATTTATTTGCTGCCTTTTGGTATTCATTTCTTGTTCACCTTGGAAAGCTCCCAAAGCAGCAGTTAAAACTATGACCTTAGATACTGTTGGCAAACTTATTTTTTTGAGAAAAGCAATAACCACAATACAGAGGAATTACGTTATGGATAACACGGATTCTCACTAGTTAATCTAAGTATGAAAAATAATCACAAGAGAATTAGTTGCTCCGTTCACATCACGATACTTTAAAATTACAATCCCCCTGTAGGCATATTTGTAATTGGAAAAGAAGGAGTTGGGGTCTTTCATATTTATTAGATTGACTTTTGGGAAAATGAATTTTTACTTCATCTGCAACAAATGAGTCCTAATCAGTTAAGTGGCTTTGGGCTACTGTGACTTCTTTTTCTCATTTTCTTTCTATTTTTGAAAAGTCCTTTCTGATCTGCGACACTCTCCCATCCCAACTGGTCACATTTGGGATATCAGATAGCAGATTTTTTTTTTCTGTTAAGAGTCCCACACTTGTTTGGGTTTTCCCTTTCCACTCTGTTCTCAGGCATGTAAAATTACCTGCAGCCTAAGCAATCCAAGCAGAACTGATCTAAACCTAAGCCATGGTTCTTAGATTTCAACAGACATTGGAAGACTCCAGAGTTTCTGAATCGGAGTGTCCAAACTGGTTGATACAATGAGGATTGTAGAATAAGTGAAAGGCTAGAGAGGATCCTAGTTCTTGAAGATGTCATGTCATTGTGCCACTAACATGTTTAGCCCTAGACATCTTTGTAGAGATATTATGAACACTTTGAGTTCTATAGATGGTTTATGTTGTGTCGCCTAGTATTTGTAAACTAGAGAGAATCATTGTGGCTACTCACTCCCAGAGAGCTCAGCATATGAACTTGTCACCCTTACGTTTGGCTTTTCCAAAGAGAAGAGTGGGAGTTGGAGGTCATGGAGGTGACGAGGCCACCTTACTCTTCTCATCCCCTCATTCCAAGCTAAACTCACCCCAACTTATGTGTATATTATTACATGACCTTTATTATATATCTCTCATTGAACCTGCAGCTCATCAGTTTGCCTAGACCAATTGGCCAGCAAGCTCCAGCATCTTCCTGTCTCTGCCTCTCCAGCATTGGGATTACCAGCACATGGTTCTGTGTCTCCCTGCCTGTCCCCTCCATTCTGTGTGGATGCTGAGAATGCAATCTCAGGTCCTCATGCTTTGCTAAATGAGCCATCTCCCCAGACCTTACTTATTAAATATTTCCTATTGTTGGCAGTTAACAAAACTGCAGTTGATTCTTGATTTAGTATTATTTAGCCTTGCTAAGAATCCCTTACCCATCAAATGGTTTATTTAATTTCATTAGTTTATTTATTTTTGAGATAAGATCTTACCATATAGTCCTGGAAGGCTTGGAATGCACTATGTAGACCAGGTTGGCTTTGAACTCAGTGCTATCTGTCTACCTCAGCCTCCTGAGTGATGGGACTAAAGCTATGTACCATAGCATTTAGCTCAGTTTTTTTTGTTCTTAATGTATCCATATCATCTTTGAACAGGTTGTTTTTTCCTTTGGATTCTTAAGCTGTCCGTCTGTCTGTCTGTCTATTATCTATCTAGCACTTTACTATACTGATTAGGATATCTAACCAATGATGACTAAGGGTGAAATGGCAGGCATTCTTGTCCTTATATAGTTCTTTTAGTGTTTTATGATTTATACAATGTTTGCTAGAAGTTTTCAAGGTTATTCTGTGTTAGACTAAGGATTTTTGGCCTCTTATACCTGTCAGAGTGGCTAAGATCAAGAACACAAGTGATGGCTCATGCTGGTGAGGATATGGAACAAGAGGGAACAAACACTCCTCCATTGCTGGTGGGAGTGCAAACTTGTAAAGTCACTTTGGAAATCAATATGGCAGTTTCTCAGAAAATTGGGAATTGATCTACCTCAAGACTGAGCTATACCACTCCTGGGAATATACCCAAGGGATGCTCAATCATACTACAAGGACACTTGCTCAACTATATTCATAGCAGCATTATTCATAATAGCCAGACCCTGGAAACAACCTAGATGTCCCTCAACCAAATAATGAATAAGCAAATGAAGTATACACAATGAAGTATAACTCAGCTGTTAAAAACAACATCAGGAATTTGTAGGCAAATGGATGGAACTAGAAAAAAATCTTCCTGAGTGAAGTAACCCAGACCCAGGAAGACAAGCATGATATGTCCTCACTCATAAGTGGAGATTAACTGTAAGGTAAAGCACAACCATGCTACAATCCATGGACCTAAAGAGGCTAAGTAACAAGGAGGGACCTGAGGGACACATAGATCTCTTTGGGAAGGAGAAATGGAATAGATTTTGTGGGTGGACTGGGGCCTGGTGGGGATGGGAACAGGAGGCATCATGTGGATGGAGGGAGACAGTATTGGGAGAGACAACTGGAATTTGGAGCATTTCAAGGATAAGATAGAAACCTATTGCAGTGGAAATTCCCTGAAATCAGTGAGAGTGATCCTAGTGAAGATCCCTAGTAATTGGGGATACAAAACCTGAACGGGCCATCTTCTGTAACCAGCCAAGTCTTCTAGTGGAGGTACTTGGACACCAACCCAGCTCCAAACCCTTCGACCTACAGTTTGCCCTGCCTACAAGATGTGCTGGAGTAGAGGTGGTGCAGGACTTGTGGGAGTGGTCAACCAACGACTAGTCCAAGTGAGACCTACTCCAAGAGTGTGGGCCCATGTCTGACACTGCCTGAAGGGCCAGGAACCAGAGGCTGGATAGTCCAGAGACCTATTATAGAACCAAACATGACTGGCCATAAAAAAATCAATGTAATGATTCCTAATGATGTTCTGCTATACATTAGATTGGTGTCTAGCCCAGTTGTCATCAGAGAGGTTTCATCCAGCAACTGATGGAAACAGATGCAGTGATCCACAGCCAAACATCAGGCAGAGCTTGAGGAATCCTGAGGAAGACAGAGAAGGATTGTTGGAGCCAGAGGGGTCAAGGACATCTCAAGAGAACCCACAGAATCAACTAACCTGGACTCATAGGGGCTCCCAGAGACTGAACTGACAACCAAGGAGCCTGTATGGGATTAACCTAGGCACTCTGCACATATGTTATGGTTGTGTAGCTTGGTGTTCTTGTGGGACTCTTAACAGTGGGAGTGGGCGATGGGGGATGCCTTTCTGTATATATGTTTCTCTTATTGGTTGATGAATAAAACACTGTAGTCTTTGTGTGCTTATTTTGGGATTATGGGTGGCAGGACCTGTTGTACATGAAAATTACAGCAGCAAGTGGGAGTGTCTCTGACTCTTTTGCCTGCTTTTGGAACCCTTTTCCTCCCACTGGATTGCCTCATCTAGTCTTGATATGAGAGTATGTGCCTAGCCTTATTGTTATGCCATGTTTGGTTGATATCCCTGTGAGACTTGCTCTTTTCTGAAGGTAAGTGGAGGAGGGATGGATCTGGGGACAAGAGGAGGTTGTTGGGGAGGGACAAGAAGGAGAGGAGGGGGGGATCTGCAGTCGGGATGTAATATATGAGAGAAGAATAAATAAATAAATAAAAAAGAATTTCTGGCTTGCTAAGAGTTGTTACCATGAGCTTTATCAAATACTTATCATTGGTTCTTTGAGATGCTTATATAGTTCTGCTTTTCTTTAATGCAGTGAGTCATATTTTTAGTTTTCTAATGTTAAACCAATGCATCATTGCTGGAGCTAATCCAACTTGATGCTTTCTTTTTAACCTAGCATTTTGGTTGTAGTTTCTTTAGGATATTCACATCTGTGGTACAAACATTAGGCTATGATTTATTTTCTCTTCTGACAGTTGTTAGAACTGGTTTTTGTTGGACTTATAACAAAATGAGTTGATTTATAGATGTATCACTCCAGGCTCTGCCTCTGTAGTCAAATGGCATTTCTGGGCATTAAGATAGACTGTGTTCCATCCTGATTCAATATGACCTCATCTTAACTTGATTATATTTACAATGACCCAACTACTGTACATTTTGTTATCTTCTTCAGTCCCATGAACCCCCAACCTCCTGTAAGCGGGTGTGTTTTAATTTGGAGCAAACAGCTGCTCAGCATTCTGACCCTTCCGCTGCCTCTGATGCTCTTCCCGGTCTCTCTTCTCTGATGTTCCTTGAGCTTTGGAGAGTGTGACATCAGGCTACTGTGCCATAGTGACTGTCACTCTTTAGCGTCTTGAGCAGTTCTAAGTCTCTGCTGTAACCCCCCTCCCCATGAAAAGAGGGAATTTATGTCTATGACCAAGACTGATAGTGTGAATACACTGTAGGCATAAATGCAAATGTTTAGGAGGCAATTTGACAGCCACACTGTATGTATTTAGGAAAAAAATATTTTGTTTCCCTATGGGGCTCATGACCTCTCAAGCTATGAGACTTTGCACTGACTTGTCATACCAGACCTGAGCTTTGTCCCAGGCCTTGAATCTAGTCCCAATGCAGTGGTTGCACCTACAGGTCTGTGCCACTGCTTCACTAGTGAGCACAGCTTGCCTGGCATGGCGAGGGTATGGCACACAGAGTCCACATCTGAACAGATGTTGGTGACAGCTCTTCCAGCAGCCTGCATGTGTGTCCCAGACTGATTTTCCTTGTGTTTCCTCATATTATACAGCCTTTGTCTAAGGGAGAGATGAGTGGTTACGTTACTTGGTTTCTCTGCTTCCATAGCACTCAGATTGGTCCCCTCTGACCAGGCATCCCACAGTTTAAAGCAGTGGTTCTTAACCTTCCTAAAGCTGTGATCTGTTAATACAGTTCCCCATGTTGTGGTGACCACCAACCGTAAAATTATTATTTTTTGGTTGCTATTTCATAACTGCAATTTTACTACCTTTATGAATTGTAATGTAAGTATTTTTGGAGCTACAGGTTTGCCAAGGGGGTCATGACCCACAGGTTGAGAACCACTGGTCTAATGAGGCAGGCTGTGAGAATCTGTTTCAGTTTTTTTGCTAATTCAGGTGTAGATTTTTCCATAACTTTCATAGTTTCCCCTTCTCTTTTTCTCTTTTCTGTCTTCCCTGTCCCACTGGAGATCAGTGCCGAGGACATGTACCCACGAGCATTTGTCTTATAATTCCTTCCTTAGGTGGGAAAACTGTTTTTGAGATGATGTCTGACCCTCAGTTGCCTACCCTGTTTCCCATAGTAGAGATCATTCAACAGCTGCCATAGTCCACTTATGACCCCACCCATAATTTTACATTTATGGTTGTAGTGTATTTTCTGGCCCATTAGCCATTTGGGAGTGTCCATGTATTCCTGAGCTGGACCCCATTCATCAAAGTCATGATCTGTACTCTGAGATGGTTACTTTGAGATCCCACCTAGAGATGTTTTACTCTCAGGCGGATTGGCGTTGGCTGCCTGTCTTCAGTAGTTGTCTCTACAGCAAAGAGGCACGCTGTCCTGTACTACAAGGGGAAAGGAAGTCCTGTTGGTATCAATCCTAAGGGCACTCCACCCTCACATAGATCAACCTTGGTTGTGTCTTGTCACCATTGCAGTGGCCATGCAACTGTGTCTCCCCAAAGCAATTGGTTTAATGGGACCATTTATAGGAGCACGAGTGAGAGGTTACTTCCAGCCATAGGGGTGCTTCAAAGGCAGCTCCATCATGAGACAGCTCATGCCAGCATGGGTGACAAGTCGCAAAGGTGGCATGGCTGGAGCTGCCTGCCTAAGCTCCAGGCAGCTCCACGGGAGAGTGCCTCATTGCTTATTGTTTACACAGCTGTAGGGAGGAGGAAACTTGAGAATCCTGTAACTTTCTGTGCTTGAGCTTCCCAGACTCATGAAGTCCTCTGCCCCTGCAGGAGGGAGCATCTTAATGCAGAGGAAACATCTATGCAACATGCCTCTTTTCTAGGATGATGTGTTGTTTCCATGTATATTTGGTGTCTGTTTTGTTCTCATCAGGAATGCCTGTTGGGATTTATTTTGGCAATCTTGGTAGCTCAGGGTGAAGGCAGATTACATCAAATTATTCATCATTGTGTCTTGCAGCTGCAGTTACAACCAGCTTGACCTATTTCAAGTCTTAGTGAAGATGGATATTTTAGATCAGACATTAAAAATTTTGGCGACTCCAGGGCTGATGGGGAATGTTCTTCTGTATATATGTTTCTCTTATTGGTCAATGAATGAAACACTGATAGCTGATTGACCAGACAGGAAGTGATGTAGCTGGGTGGAATCAGGATATAAGCAGGGACAAGCAGGACATCGTTCTCTTCTCTGTGGAGACACTGAGCAGTCATCATGTAGCAGGCAAAGGAATTGCAGTTCCGGCATTCCCCGGTAAGCCAAGGCCATGTGAAAATACTTAGATTAATAGAGATGTGTTAATAACTAAGACAGAGCTAGCCAATAAGAAACTCAAGCCAACGGCCAACAGTTTTATAATTAATATAGGGGCTGAAGTGATGTCGGGACTGAAAACCTCATGTTACACAGGGTCAAGTAGAAGACTCAAAAATTTCAGGGTTCATATTTTCTTCTTTTATTTAGCACATAATTGGAATGGGTCATTTTCTTTTTTTGAAAATTTAAATTAGAAACAAGCTTGCTTCACATGTCAATCCCAGCTCCCTATCCCTTCCCTCCTCCCCCAGCCCCCACCAGTCCCCCCAAACTCCCCACCCCATCCTCCCTCCGCTCCCCAGGGAGGGTGAGGCCCTCCATGGGGGAAGTCTCAAGTCTATCATATCATCTGGGGGCAGGGCCTAGGCCCTCCCCCCATGCATCTAGGCTGAGAGAGCATTCCTCCATGTGGAATGGGCTCCCAAAGTGGAATGGGTCATTTTCACTTCAGAGATTTGTAATGCCTCATTCTTCAGCATGCAGATTTTTTTCTAATGGGAGAGGGCATTCCTGCTCCATGTGGAGCCAGCTATGCTTTGCATCTCTTGGGGTTGCTTCGATTCCTACTTTCTGTGACCTGTGAAGCCTCCACAATTGCCTGGCTCAAGTTTACACAGTTCCAGCGACTCCCTCAGAGTAAGAGGTGGCATCAGTGTGTCCTTCATTCTTCGCGTCCCTTTCACACAGTGTGACTCTCAAGTGTTCACTACCAACTGGGGCTATCACCCTGTCATTCAAAGAACCAACCATATTTTATTAACTGCTTTGAAAGGTTGCTTACAGTAGGAGGACCAGCCACAAAACTTAGCATGATGTAACACCTCAGTATAACTGGTTCTTATATTAGTTCGCTACATTAAGTTGGTATATTTGAAGTGCAGGAGAAAACAGCATAAGTAGATTTTTTAGCCACTAATATACTGTTACTTACATGCTGTATACTAAGTAGCACGCAAGCCATTTAACATACCAGCCATTTAGCATACCAAATAACTTACATGGTACTTAGTATTTTATTTAATTCTTTTGAGAATTTATTTTCTTATACAAACAGGGACTCTATTTTTTAAGACCTCGCTTCTGTTTGACTTTAGTATTTCCTTAGTTGTGAATGCCTGGGATCACCCGACACCTGCTGAGAACAGATGACAACAGAATTTTAGAGTGCTTCACCAATGTTATCTTTGTAACCCCACCATTTGCTATGGAATGGTGGCTCACAATGCTGCCTTATCCTGCCCATCTTCTGGAAAAGGAGTTGTTACATAGATGGCATCACGCTAACCTCTTGAGTGCTTTGCAGATTTGGAAAGCCATTGGAGACATAAACATGTGCAATGCTGCTTCTACCTACCTTACAGCCCTGCTGGCGCAGGGTTAATTGAAAGAAAAAAGTCAAAATGTACCCTACCTGGTGAAAAGGGATACTCCCAGAGGCCATAAGGTTACTGAATTAAAAACCCCAGAGCTAGGAGTGAGCCTCCCCATGGACTGTTAAAGGCTGTTGCTACTGCTGTTGATTGTATGCCAGAACTGGACAGTGAGATTCTATTGCTGAAGACACTGAGCATTTTGACTGCAGGATATGGAGAAACTAAGCCAGGACTGAACTGGTAACTCCCATCCTACTGGATGGCTTTCATAGTGCCAGAAGTGGCTACCTAGGCTACTGGTGGAGAACTGTCACCAGCATTCCTGACTGGCTATGGATCCTGCATGCTACAGTACCAATATATCAGGCAGGATGTCTCTGCTTGCACTGTAGTGGCTTGGCTGTCATGGGTGAGACCAATAGCCTTTCCAGTGGATTTACGGTTCACTCCACAAAAGGGAGTTCACATCTGGTACTGTGATCTGAACAAAAATCTGTGGCTGGAGAGGTCATACGTCCCAATGGAGAAGGAACTCCTATGGCTTTACTACATGGATATGATGTACCTGTCAAAATGGTTCTAAATGTGTGTTTGCACCCACATTTCACAGTTGTTGCCAACCTCAACTCATCACCACTGGCGATACTCTTGAGAAAAGGTGACTGTGGCAATGGTGCGACCGCCCAATTCTCAGCCATATGTGGGCACGTAAAGCAACCCCTCTAAGACGTGGAGACCACTGTGGAAGAGAGGGTGGAAAGAACGTAAGAGCCTCAGAAAGGGCAGAGTGCTACAACAGATTCCTCTGAGATTGAAATAGTCCATCAGGGAAGCTCCTTGAATCGGAAAATGAACAATTCAAAGTAGTTCCAGGAAGTCTCAAAGCTGACCAGATTCACTGGGCTCTTTCCTCCCAAGAGTAAACAGTAAAGGTGGCTGAGAGAGACTCCCTCTCAGACAAGCCGAACTACAGAGAAGACTCTGAGACCAGACCAGCCACCTGGAAGAAGCAGAAACCAGACGAGATGCCTGGAAGAGGTTTAGACCACCTGAGTCACCTGGAAAGATCACTCTCCAACCTGCTGAGCTGCCTACCTGCAGGCTGTGCAGTGTGCTCCAGGTTACCAGCTTTGTGAGCTGCCAGGGAGCAAGAGTGGGTTTTGGTGATGTAGTTGAGTCATTTCTTCTTCTGTAACTAAGCCCTCATCTGTATTTCTATAAGTAATTCCAATAAAATTCATTGGTTCACCAAGTTGGGCTTCGGTGGTATCTGTACTTTGGTCTATCGTGGGTTTCCCATGTGGGGTAATAGTGACATGTGTTGCCGCTTTCAAGGAAAAGTTTTGTCCCACAGCAACTATGTAAATGTAGCCAACATTTTATATGATTTCCATGTGTTTAAAAGACATAACAGGGACACATATCAGGGACCTGAGTATCTAAGAAGATATAGAGCATACAGAAAGATGTGTTCCCAGTCCCACAGAATCAGGCTATCTGCGTGTGTGTGTGTGTGTGTGTGTGTGTGTGTGTGTGTGTGTGTGTGTGTGTGTGTAGCTTGGCACTGTACTAGCTACATGTGTTTGCTTGAGCATGTGACTTAGTTTCTCGACATTTGGTTTTTTCATTTGTAAGATAGGGTAAGTCAGCCGGGCGTTGGTGGTTCATGCCTTTAATCCCAGCACTCGGGAGGCAGAGGCAGGCGGATCTCTGTGAGTTTGAGGCCATCCTGGTCTACAAATCAAGTTCCAGGAAAGCCTCCAAAACAATACAGAGAAACCCTGCCTCGAAAAACAAAAACAAACAGCAACAACAACAACAAAAAAAGATAGGGTGAGTCATTCTGATGTTGTAAAGTTATTGGAAACATCAACAGTGATGTCCACCAGGCAACTTTCATTTGTCAGGTATGCAAGACAAGGTGATAATTATTATTGGTTACTTTTGCTGTTTTCCAAGATTTCTCAGCTGGTTGGTACTTAGATTTTGGGTTTCGAAGCCATATCATTAAGGTCCTGGGTGATCTGTGTTCTCCAGTTATTTCTACGACACTGACACTATGTAGGTACCCACTTCCTAAGTAGAAGTTGGGAACAAAACAGAGAAGATATCAAGCATAGCTTTACCCCGCCTCTCTGTTTCTCTGTGCCTTGTAACTGTCACTGGTGAAGAATTACTGTCACTAAATGGCAGGAAAATCCCTGGTTTCTTTTTAGTTGGCCAAAGGAAGGGTATTCTTTGACTTAAACTATTGAGGGTAAGCCATTCAGTACTGCTTCTAGTCACTTTGAAACTAATTTAAGGAGCTAGGGATATGTTGCCTACGGGTGGCTTTCACGCATTTATTTCTCAGTACAGGCTGAAGGAAAATCTCTAAGAATATCCTGGAAACCCAAGGCTACAGAACTTACTGTTACTCTTTACCATAACCAAATAAGAAGAAGATTGAAAATTCAAAATAGGCCTTGATAAAACCACCATTTTCCCATTTTATTTATAAATTTGGTACTTATAGTCAGTAGTATTTGATAATATTTATGTCCCTATCTCAGATGTTTTGTGAGCTACTTATTTAAAATCAGATTTATTTATAGAAGAAGGTTTAAACTCGCGTCTATTTTTGTGAAAACCCTGACTCACAACCCTGCCAGGACTCTCCGAATGCAGACTTCTGTAGCTCTGGTCTTCATGTTGCAGCTGGTGTACAGAGCTGCCCCAGCGGTGCTCTGCAAGTCTCTGTGATCTGTGCATAGGTCTCATAATTATAAACAAGCTACAAAATAAGCTTCCTTATTTTAATGCTCTTTAACAAAACTCAAAGGGATTTGAAAAATGCCTTAAAAGGGGGAAAAACAATCCAGCCATTTCTCTTTATTGGGTAGATGAATGTGTATTTTATCTTTTAAAGTATGTCTCCAATTGCCAACCAATTAAAAAAAGCACTCTGAGCTGGATGGTGGTGGCACACCCCTTTAATCCCAGCACTTGGGAGGCAGAGGCAGGTGAGTTTGAGGCCAGTCTGGTCAGTTCTAGGACAGGCTCCGAAGCTACACAGAGAAAGCCTGTCTTGAAAAGAAAAAAAAATCACCCCTCCCCCCAAAACCCCAAACCAAACCAAAATAAAAACCCACTCCACTCTGAAAGGAGACAGTAATATAGAATCTAAACACTGAGTTTTGTTTCAAAATTTCTAAGAATAATCAGGTTATAAGTATAATCTTTTCAAGTCATTTTAGATGACTAGAAGCTACACATTTTAAGGCAGTTTTCTGTGATTATCACTCAAACTTATTTACCAATTAGTTTCCTAAATAGCAAGATAAATCCCCACTCAGTCTTGCCCCTCCGATGGTCCTGTAAGACATCATTTTCTATTAGCTTGGAAATGTTCCAAAAATACAACAGTGTAGTGGCCGTCTGCAGCATGGCCTCGAGGGGGACGTCAGATACCAGTTCAAATGTGGCTTGTATGCTCTCGGTCCCACGTCTGAATGCAGGGACGCAGCGTGTGTCGGAAAGGGAGGTGCTGAATAGGGGTGCTCTGTCTCTGTCAGCTCCTCAGCCTCTGGGGAAGCACAATCTAAAAGCCATCAGCAGGGTCCTGGGCATTCTCTTTAATCTAGGTCTTTTTGGGGGTCTTGAAATATGGCGGGAACAACCAAGTTGAAGCAAGCAAATGCTAATCGTGCAACAGCCGGCTGTATGAGCAGATCTCAAGTGGGGATTTAAAAACACTTTGCAAAATATAAGTCATTAATCTTCACCATGGCCCTCCTGCGCGTTAACATCCATCACCACTCATCTTCGCCACTGGGAAATCAGGGTCGCATCCGGAGCCCCCGTGGATCCTGTAATCCATGCTGAGGTCAGAGCACCAAGCTCTGAAACCGATGCAGTCATAAGGAGCCATGGTCTGGGTCGCGTTTGGGTCTGTGAACGTGCTGGTTCTTGCTGGACCAAACTCTCCAGTGCTTTGTCACCTGAAGGATGTTGGAGAGAAGCAGCTGTTACTTATTGTCTCGGTCGTTCCTTTCTCTGATTCTCCTCTCGATACACATCTCTCTTTCCTGCGATTACCTTTTCTTTTGAGAAGGGATCTGACTCTGTAACAGAGTTAGAATTCAGTCACTATGGAGTCTAGCCTGACCTCAGACTCATGGCTCTCCTGCTTCACTTTCCCGAATGTTGGGATTACAGGCATATGTTACCACACCCAGTTTATAATTATAATCAACTTGATTTCCTGAGCTTAAAACTAAAAAAACATGCTACGTTAAATCTCTCTGTAAAAATTTCTAATCTGGCTCTTCCGGGGACGGTGCTTAGAGGCGCTCAGAATGGTCCAGCGTCTGACATACCGACGTAGACTTTCCTACAATACAGCCTCTAACAAAACTAGGCTGTCTCGAACCCCTGGCGACAGGATTGTTTACCTTTATACCAAGAAGGTTGGGAAAGCACCTAAATCTGCATGCGGTGTGTGTCCAGGCAGACTTCGAGGGGTTCGTGCTGTCAGACTGGAAGTTCTTATGAGACTGTCTAAGACAAAGAAGCGTGTCATCAGGGCCTACCATGGCTCCATGTGTGCCAAGTGTGACCTTGACAGGATCAGGCGGGCTCTCCTTATCGAGGAGCAGAAAACTGTTGTGAAAGTGTTGAAGGCACAAGCACAGAGTCAGAAAGCGAAATAAATATGCAGCTTTTTAAATAATAAAAAAAAATCTAATCTGGGCAGCAGGAGAGTTGCTGACAGTGAAGATGGCATTTAGGGAGGACTTTGTTCCTTAGTCTTTTTTATCCTGAAAATTCCTGGTTCCGAAGTATTTCCCAAAGGAATATATGAACAAAGAAGGCTGAGTTGTGAGTCAGGATGAGGGAGAAGGAATTGCAATGATGCCAATTGTTGGTGAGATTTCCTAGGTTGTCCTTGATTTGGCTCTGTGTTGGTTCTGGGTACCTTTGAACTACTATGCTTCTTATTTCATAGAACAAAGTACTAAGCATCATGGTGAATTATTCAGGTTCATGATTCTTAGAAGTACAATCCCATAATAAAATATGACAAATGCTGTTCCTTCTTCCTCACACAGGGCTTAAACTGGTATAATGCCATTTGATGAGTAGGTCAAACTCTTACTCTGTGGCTTATTATCTCTGGCTGGCCAAGGCCACTTACTATTAATTATTAATATGGTTATAAATGTTTTTAATCTGTAAAATGCTGATGATGGTACTAACCTCACAAGGATTAAATAAGACGATGAATATGTGTGTGGTTGTCCATGGTGGAACATTGTTCATCAGCATACATTTATACTTCTTTCAGTAAATAGGAGGTGCCCGTTGGAATTTGTTTTTCTTATTGTCACGTAGAGCAACTTATCCATAGTGAGATCTGCAGATAAGGTTGGTAGTTATTGAGCGAAAGGGTGTAACATCTAAGAATGGAATTCCCTAAATGTGTCTGGGTAACGTCAGTCACGTCAAACAAAGAACAATTAGGCATTGCACTGATAAGTGCTAAAACACATACATTAGGAAATTTACTTCAGGAAGATTCCAGGAAGCTTTCTGTGTGTAAAAGAAGGAGCCAGGTGGGCTGGGGAGATGGCTTAGGCACTGAAGTGGACCTACGTTTCAGGAACTAAGTTTGATCTTCCAGAATCCACATAAGAAAGCTGAACATGGCCGCATATTCCAGCGCCAGAGTCAGAGACACAAGGATCTTGAGTAAGTTTGCAGACCAGCAGTGTAGTTGAATTAATGAACTTCAGGTTCAGGGAAGACTCTGTTTTAAAAGATAGAGTGATTGAGGGACACACACACACACACACACACAGAGACATAGACACACACAGAGAGACATAGTCACACACACAGAGACACACAGACACACAGACACACACACATACAGACATAGATATACACACACACACACAGATACACAGCACACACACTTATACACACAGAGAGAAACACAGAGAGAGACATACACATACACAGACACACACATAGAGACATAGACACACACACACAGACATAGACACACACACAGAGCCACAGACACACAGACACACACACACACACACAGGGTGGGGGAGGGGAGGAGGGAGAAAAAAGAAAGAATGTGTTAAGTGTCTTGTGGATACATATTTGACAGACATCTTGAACTTGGGCATAGAATTGGAAAAGCTCATCAGCTTAATTTAGTATGTCTGTACCCATGCATCTGCCTGTCCTTTGCCCCACCTTCCATCTTTGAATCTTTTTCTTTTTTTTTGGTTTTTACGAGACAGGGTTTCTCTGTATTGTTTTGGAGGCTATCGGTCCAGCCTGGCCTCGAACTCACAGAGATCCGCCTGCCTCTGCCTCCGGAGTGCTGGGATTAAAGGCGTGCGCCACCACCGCTCGGCCGCCCCACCTTCCATCTTATCCATACTGACACTGTATGCCTCCTTTTCCATCTGACTAAAAGTTCATTTCTTACTTTCTTTGAAATAGATTTATTTTGTGTGTGTGTGTGTGTGTGTGTGTGTGTGTGTGCTCATGAATGCGTGTAGAGGCCATAAGACACATCTTGTATCCTCCTCTATCATTCTCTACCTCTTTCTTTGCAGCAGGGATGTCTCTAAGTCCCAGTGATCCTTGTGTCCCCAGGAGCTGGGGTTACCGACCTTTGTAAGAATGCCTGGCTTGTCCTGTGGGCCCTGAGACTCAAACTCTCATCCTCATGATTGCTGAGCAAGCACTCTTACTCCCCCCCCATCTCTCCAGTGTGCCTCTCAATGTGTTTACAGTCAATGGTATTCATGTACAGCTCAGTTTTGGACGAGATGTGAAATAATCAGCTGCATATTTTTGAGGATTTCCCTGTGTTAAACAGGTTTATAAAGGGCATTTTTTTTCTATTTTTATGCACTGTGGCATGGGAGCATAACTGAAGTAATTGCAGTTGTCTTATGACTGTGAAGGAACCAGTCAGAGATGAAAATCCAATGTGGTGAGTAGACCAGAGAAAAAGGTGCAGAGAGCTGGTGTCCTGTGAGATGGTGCCGATCGCTGGGGCAATTCTGCATGACTTCATCCTTCCTCCTACTGGAGATAATGAATATATTCATGATCTAAACCATTTAAAGTTGGGTATTCTGCTTGTTTCAGTACTTTTAATCCCATTCTTAGAAAGGCTTAAGGCACCATGCAACATGATTAAAGAAATATGAAATAAATAGGTGAATCATGAGACAAACAGAGTGAAGGCTGCTGTTATTACATAGAAGCACAACACAAAAGCCCAGTATGCATTTTAGAAGAAAGTAAAATCTTACACTGTGAGAAGAGACGCAGCTGGCACAGTCCCAGGGTCCCTGTGAGTGCTTGTCAGATGGATAGAAAGCAGGAGGCCCCATGGGAAGGAGACCCCCCTTCCTCCCTCCCTCAAGCAGGGGGGTTAATGAGGCACTGTTAATGAGGCTGGGCCCCTGTTGTGACACCCTGTATGAGTTTTGTGACCACACTGAGGCTGTGTGTTGGCTTTTGTGCCAGGAAGAAAAAGGGCCATGGAAATTGAAAACCAGTCCTCAAATCCCAAATAAATGTAACTTTTGCTTTGTTGCTTAATTTTTTTCTTCTTTTCTGTTTTGGAGACAAGGTCTTTCCATGTAGCCCAGGCTTGCCCAGCAGACATAATCCTCCCACACCTACCTCCTGAGTGCTGTGATCCTGTGTGTGAATCACTATATCCAACCGCATTCTTGAATCTATTACAAATTAGGAATTACAAATTAGGAATTATGAATCTATTACAAAGACACAGAGTGTGTTGTTATTTCATAATTTGTGACGATAAGCACTGGAAATGATTTAAATGCCAACCTGAAATGATTGTCCCATATTATACAGCTCCATGACCTACAGCACATTGTGGTTTTTGTGTTTGATGGAATATTATATACTTGGCATCTAAAGACTTCTACCCATATTTAAACTTTCATAGCTACAGCAACACATCCCTGCCTCAGCATCCGTAGTGGTTTGAAAAAACATAACCCCAAAGGGAGTGGTGCTTAGGAGGTATGGCTTTGTTGCAGTGGGTAAGGCCTGGTTGGAGGAAGTTTTATCATTGTGGAGGCGGGCTTTGAGGCCTTGTATATGCTCAAGCCACTCCCAGTAACTCAGACTACTTCCTGTTGCCAGTATATCAACATGTAAAGAACTCTCACCTCCTCCAGCACCATGTCTGCCTTCATACCGCCATGTCCCACCATGATGATAATGAACCTAACCTCTGAACTGTAAGTGAGCCCTAATTAAATGTTTTCCTTTATAAGAGTTGCCATAGCCAAGGTATAAGCCCTAACTAAGATAGCATCTGACTCTGAGTCCAGGGAAACACTTTCTCCCCTGAAAACAGAAACTTGTTATCTGATCAGTCAGTGATTCACCTGTGGGGGAATGGATGAGTCAGTCATTCTCTTGGATCAGGCTTACTTTTTACTGTGACCCTTACCTCCTTGGTTCAGGATTGACTCTCATCTTTGCTTCTGAGAGATAATCTTTTATTTAGGTAGAGCCTCAGCGTGGTATTTTGTAAAATAAAAACTGTGTTTTAAAGTTAACCATGTCTTCGTCCTATATAAAGCTAGAAAAGGGTAGACTACTAAAGGTATACATCAAAAAGCAGGAAGAAAATGTCCTTATTTACACAACTGACCATAAGATGGGAGTCGCTATTTCTACCTTCTTCTAGCCAGTACCCAATCTGACTTCTTTGTTCCCATTAGCACCTCAGCAGACTGTGGTGTTTTGATTGCTGGGCAACCAAAACTTCCCTTTGAGTTGAATCTGTAGTTGTGCCGAAAGTATTAAGTAGCTTAGCTTTCTGGGTTTTTTTTAAACCAAGGAGATGGAGCTATTAGTAAATTGGTTTCCAAAATTATTCCATTATCTTACATACAGTCATACATTGGCTGTATCTGAGAGTGCTGTCTTCTTGCTTACAATTGTTTCCTAAAGGAATTTCATTAGTTTGATAGGCAAATAGCGTTTTTCCTTGAAAACATTTATATCTAATCACTAGTACATAGAAATATTTTTGCATCTATTATCTTCTCTCTCTCTCTCTGTGTCCCTTTTCCATTTCTTCTTGGCATGTTTAAATTTCCTATATTGTAAAATGCAGATATTTCCTTCCAGTTTTTTTGTTTGTCTTTCAATATTGTTCATAGAATTTATTGATATATGTAGTCAGACTACTAGTGTCAATTTGGTAATCATTTCTTTTATGCTCAGAAAGGCCTTTCCGTCCCCAGGGAGGAAATTTGCTGGAGGTCACCTGTGGGGTGGCAAAGGGAGTAGTCAGGGAGGGGTTGAGGAGGCCTGCAGCTAATTCCAGAATCCTGACACCTTGGAATTGCATCTTCTATCCCCTTCATTTTACAGATGAAGGAGCAGTGGTCCAGAGAGGATAAGAAACAAGATTGAAACTGCAGATTACAAAGTCTCCTAATAACAGCACTATCTGTGAGGAGGCATATTGTATTTTTTATAAAGAATCAATTAATTTGGTGGCAAAAGGGGAAAAATTCTTCTTCTATTGTTATGCTTGCTACAACATTGAAATAAAGAATTAAACATGCCCCCGAATGCTGATTACATCTTTACACTCAGAATTGATGGCTCTAATTTCTTTTTATTGATTGTGTAGCATTTTATAAAAGCTATATGGATGTCATGGTGCTTACCCAAAGCAAACTCACCACAGCCACCAGCATCCATCTATAATTGTTAATGGCATCCACAAATTAACTAGAGGCCCTTGCAACTGAAGATGAAGAGTAGGCTGGATAGTATTCAAAATGTGATACTTTGTTTATTGTCTCAAGGATAGAAACAAACAGCAAATAACTGAATATTCAGAAGAGGGGGGGTCTTGTCTCTATGAGGCAGGATATAGTGTTGTCAAATTTAAGTAAAAATGTGGGATACCTAGTTAAATTTGAGTTTCAGATAGTGACTAATTTTCAATGTAACTGTATCCTATGCATCATTTGAGACATACTTGTATTAAAAATTATTCATTTATCTGAAATTCAAATTTAGCAAGGCAATCTGTGTTTGATCTGGCAACCAACCTAGCAAGAGAGACTATTTGTAATCCATACTAAATACCAAATCCATCCATTGCATCTACTGTACGAGGCAGTTCCTTTTTCACTCTGTGAAGGAATGAACAAGATACTTTCAAAGAATAGTCCACCAAGAATCTCTTTTAGATGTGGAAGTGACCAACTCCACTCAGCAGTGTTTTATTAGGGGTCTTGGAGATGGCTCAGTGGGCAAGAGCACCTGTTCTGCAAACATTAGGATTTGAGCTAGAGTCCCTGGATCCATGGAAAAAGTTGTGCATGCCTTCAAGTATCTGTAACTTCAGCACTGAAGGGCAGAGACGGTGAACCCCTTGAGCTCACTTACCGGCCAGCCAGCTAGCCTAAACCACTAGGCTTCTGGTTCACTGATCTTGAGACCCTTGTCTCAAGGCAATACAGTGGAGAGCAATACAGGAATATATCTGATGTCCGTCCGGCTCTGGCCTCTACACGGGTAGTCATGGATGCAGGCAACTGCATGTTCATATGCATGCTCCACATAGTGCACACGCACACACACTGCACACACCATGTCCACACACATCCACACCAAAACACACACACACACACACACACACACTGCACACACCACACGTCCATGTCCACACACATCCACACCAACCCCCCCCACAGCATACATACAGATACCACATCATACATACAAGCCCTCACATCCACACACACCCATACACCACACACACATATACACACACTGCACACACCTACATCCACAGCACACATATACATATCAAACCATACACACACCCCACAAGCCACATCCATACACACCTACACATTACACACATAGACCACGTACCCATACCACACACCCACACATTGACATCCACCCACACACCACACACATATACCACACACACCCACCCACACACCACACATACAAACCCCCACACTCCCACATCCACACCCCCACACATTGCACATGCCATGCACATACCACACACACAATGCACACACACCACACACACACACACATCTAACCCTCCACCACACTTCCCCACACCACCCCCCCCACAACACCACACCTGCAAACAAATATTTTGTTAGTTTCCCAGTACTGCCATAACAAAACAACACAATGAGTGTGTCAAGACCACAGATATTTATTGTTACAGTTTTGGAGTTTAGAAATCTGAAATTAAGATGCTAGTAGCGCTGGGCGGTGGTGGCACACGCCTTTAATCCCAGCACTCGGGAGGCAGAGGCAGGCAGATCTCTGTGAGTTCGAGGCCGGGCTGGACCAATAGCCTCCAAAAACAATACAGGGAAACCCTGTCTCGTAAAAACAAAACAAAACAAACAAACAAAAAAAGATGCTAGTAGCACCTGGCTCCTCCTGAAACTGGTAGAGGAATCCTCCCTTGTCTTCACTTCCAGGTTCTGTGGCCAGCAGAAAACCCTTCCAGTTTGGTTCAGGGCTTATCAATTCAGTATCTGCCTCTGTCTTCACAGCTTCTAAGTTCTTCTTCTCTGAGGACGCCTGTCACATTAGGTTAGGACCCTTGCCCCATGACCTCGTTTTAACTTGATTCCATCTGCAATGAACCAGTTTCCCAGAAGGTCACTTCCATGGGTACCAGTGGCTAGGATGTAAATGTATCTTTCTTGGGAGCACAAGTTAATGTCAACAGATACAATTGCCTTGACATCCTCAATTTTATATTTAAAACAGAACAGTTTTTACCATAGTCATTTTGTTATTTTCCACTTACAAATACAAATATTGCCAAGTTGGCTCCCACTGGACTGTTCTCAGATGGTTTTTGTTTTCAAAAGAGCAAATAGAAAAATCAGTGTGGCATTCCGGAGTTTAAATTTCCATCTTCGCCCTGCAACCACTACTTTCTGTGGCAAGGATTCTCTGGGGACCGCTGTTAATCAAGCAGGACTTCTGTTTCCTGAGGGAGTGGCAGGCTGTTCTCATCATCCCCACACCTGATTCCTACCAGAGCCACAGCCCTTGGGAAGACCAGCCTCTTGCTCCAGGTCACTTCTTGTTAGGGGTCCCGAACCAGGTGAAGAGGGGACTTGTTCTTAGAGCTGTGTGGGGGTGGATCTCATGGTTGTCAGATGCAAACATAATTATTGCTCATCACTGACTCCTGTTGTGCTTTTAAAAGGAAAGTCAGAGGTAGTCAGTCATGGGTTCTCAAGCGTGATAGTCAGCTCCAGGTCCCCTCTGAAGGTCAAGAGGGGACCCTTCTAGTTCTTTGAATGATTTCTTATATAATTGTCCCAACAAGGGCCAGGGCAATGTAAAGCTTTCAGCAACTATTATTCTAGCACTCTTATTTTGATGTGATCTGAGGGAAGGTTAGGGTTCTTAGAGGTACACAACTTGTAGAAGCGAGCCCAGGTGGGTTACATGAACTTATATGCTGCTCCTCCAGAGGACCTGAGTTTGGCTCCCAGCATGTTTGTTGGGAGCTACAGGGATTCTGAAGCTTTCTTCTGGTATCTGCAGGTAGCATGTGGCATACATTCGCACAGACACACACAAGGTGAATTAAAGAAAGAAATATCCCATTTAAGGGAGGTATTATATTAAAGTATCTATCTATCTATCATCTACTATTTATCTGTCAATCATCAATCTATCATCTGTCTTCTATCTATGAATCATCTATATATCCTGTATTCATCTCTCTATCAATCATCTATATCTCTATCCTATTATCCATCAATCTTCTTTCTTTCTTCCCTTTCTCTCTCTTCATCTATTATCTGTTTATTCATCCTTAAAATGATGTAATAGCATTAAAGAAAAACTTGGCTTTCTGTCCTAATCTCTGAAACTGCATATAAACCTGTACATCTCTGCATACCACAGTTTGTTTCTTTCTTTGTCTCCTTCCTTCCTTCCTTCCTTCCTTCCTTCCTTCTTTCCTTCCTTCCTTCTTTCTTCCTCTCTCTCTCTCTCTCTCTCTCTCTCTCTCTCTCTCTCTCTCTCTCTCTGTCTCTCTCTGTCTCTCTCTGAGAGAGGGTTTCTCTGTGTAGTCTTGGCTGAAACTCACTCCGTAGACTGGCTTCTAACTCACAGAGATCTACCTGCCTCTGCCTCCTGAGTTCTAGGATTAAAGGTGAGTGACACCATCACCCAGCATTACATATCACAGTTACAATGTAGGATTTGAGGTTAACTATTTCTTTATGAAAGTTAAACTTTTTGTAGCTTAAACACACTTCCTTTGAAAAATACAGGCTAGCCAACTTTAAAAGACAGTTTGACTTGGGTCTGTCAGAGAAAAGATATAAAATAATTAGGAAATTGATGAGGTAAATCAGGTTGGCTTATCATGATGGAGGTCACTGTTGGTTGGGGGCAGACTGCACTCTAATCTAAAATGCACTCCTGACTCATGCGTGTATATGCTTCACCAAAGTTGTTCTAGTAGATATGACAAATCTTTTACTTCTCATGATTTTTTTTGGTACAAATTTTAAGTAGTAATTGCTTCTTGAAGTAGGTTTATTGTCAATACATCAGTATCCCTGGGCAATGTTAGTGGCTAACAGAAGTCTTCTCTGAAAGCTATAGACAGTAAACCCTGGCTCCACAGGCCTATCGGTTCTTGGACAGTTGCAAGGAGGGAGACCTTGGTTGGGAGGGTACTAGCACATGATGGAGAGCTTCCTGCCACCTTTCTGTCTCTGAAGCGAGCTCTGGTGCCTGGTCATTTGCTGTGCTCTTTACAACCTTCCTCCATGGGACTGCCTCTGCCATCCAGCTTGGTCACGGGGGCTGCTATCCACAGGATGAATGTTTTGATGCCACTCTTGAATACTTTAGAAAATGCTAAGCATATACTCTATTTAGTTCAATAAGCAATCAGCATAAATGCCAAAGAATTAGTTTCTCACTTTCAAGTCCTTCTTGACTCTAGATTTACAGCTCCAGTTCCTTCTGCTCATGCGCTGAGAACCTTCCTCACTCTTGGATTCATTTGCTGCTCTTTGTCTTGACAACTGATGCTGTTTCCATTGTGCCCAGTCCATGTTCTTGTGCTGCCTGGGTCTGACATCATCACATGACAGTCCTGCCATGATTCTCATCAAGTCCTCTACAACCTGAAATCTCTTGCTACTCTGCTGGCTGCTGTGAAATCCTGTTTGTTTTATAGTGCTCTTAGACTTCCAGTGGACTATTTCTTTTCTTTCTTTCTTTTTTTTGGTTTTATGAGACAGGGTTTCTCTGTTTTGGAGGCTGTCGGTCCAGCCCGGCCTCGAACTCACAGAGATCCGCCTGCCTCTGCCTCCCGAGTGCTGGGATTAAAGGCGTGTGCCACCAACGCCTGGCTCCAGTGGACTATTTCTAAGCCGTAGACTGTTCTCTTCCTACTTCATAAAGGACTCTGGTACAGACAGCAATGTCTAGAAGAATTTGTTGTTTAATGAGTCCACGAAGGCAAAACCCTCCTAGGGTTGGTTAGGTGGAAAAATCCAACATTCTGGAATGCTTTCTGCCTGAGGTTACCCATAGTGGAAGGCTGAAGAGTCAGATGGGAAACTCCTTACTCTGATGTCAGTATCCAGGGGGAAAAATCTGTATGCAGTGAAGAAATACAGATTTCTCTCTAGCCAGGACTGCTTCAACACTTACAGAGAAAACACAGATAGTTCTAACCTTTATCTTAAGCTCTGCTCTCATTGACTATGTCTTAGAATGTGGTCTGTGACCTAGTGCATTGCCGCAGAGCCTGTGGTTCTGTTGGGAGAATGGCAGTTGCTTTGTGTGTGGCTAGGCAGTGTGTGAGACCTTGTGCACTCTGAGAGCATTGGGTATAAAGGGTTCTTCTGAGAGAACCCAAGAAGGGGAGGTCCAGAGTGGAGAGCTGAGACTTGTTTTATCATAGTGTTAGGTTATGGGGAGAACACAATGTTTGTCAATGGATCTGATGATTTGTGGTTGAAGACCACGGTAGGTCCAGAACACCAGTGCTTTTTCTGTCTCCTCAAAGTCCTCTTTGGAGGCCCCTTTAGATCCTTAGTGCTTGAGATACTCAGGGCAGGAATTCTAAATCCTCTTTAGAATCCCCTTTAACTGCTAGAATAATGTTTTTGAATACATAAAATGAAATATATAGGATTATGAAGAAACCAATTTATGACAATCCAGTTATCACAACACAGTAAGCCTGATAACTGCTGCAATGAAGTCTTGATGTGTACAATAATTAGGAAAGGAGTTGTTGGTAGCAATATGACAGGAATAAAAACACCACAGTTCACAAATCCACAATTGCAGGCAAATCTGTAAGTGCCACTAATGCTCTGTGTTTTGTATCTTGCATTTAAAAGAAAACAAGCTAGAATTTTGCAAAAGAAAGATAATTTTTTTCCCCATCCAAGTTCTTAGTGCCCTACAAGAGGAGCCCATTTTTTTGTGCGGGTGCAAGTATGAACTGACTGCAGTCGCTGCAACTCGTCCCCCAGGCTCCTCCTGGGTGGCTGAGGGATCTTTAAGGCAATTATCCCATGAGTTTCCATTCAGCACCACTTTCTTCCGGGTCACTGAATGAGATGTGCTGGCCTCATCCTTATCTGAAGGTTAAATGTCGTGATTTATGTCAAATAAAATATGTCCCATGCCTTCAGGTCCTTAGAAGGAAAGTCAATATTTAGTAGGTGTAATTTCGTCTAGACAGATGTAGGGAAGATTAAATGGGAAAGATTAGTTTTCATTATTCATGATTTCTTTTAATTTAGGCTTTCCCTTCAATTCTCTTTCTAATAAATATTGCCTCATGATAATAATTTGTAGGATTATAATAAAAAGTACCTAGATCAGTCCTGTTTGTTCCCTTAATATGATTTGGCTTATTACTACTTTCTCTGGGACTAGAGAGATGACTCGGCAGTTAAAACTACGAGCTTTCCTAGTCTTGCAGAAGACCTGAGTTCAATTCCCAGCACCCATGTCAGGCAGCTTACAAGTGTCTGTGACTCCAGCTCCAGGGTATCTACTGACTTTGGCCTCTTGAGGGTACTGAACACACATGCACACCCCACCATCACATAATTAACTGATAAAATACATCTTAAAATAATTCGTTAGTTGAAAGACAAAAAACTAAAAGTAAACAACTGAAAATAGGGAAGGCGTTATCCCCTGACGCTGCTCAACTATTTCTGGCAGTGAAGAGATGGAAGCGATCCTGTTCTCCATACCATTGACTTATGGGAGAAGCCGGTGCATAGTGTGATTTTCTAAAAGAATTTTCAACCTTTCCAACCTGGTATATGTGTGTATGTGTGAGTGTATATGTATGTTTGCGTGTATATATGCATGCTTGTGTATGCATACATGCATGTGTGTCTGTGGGTATATTTTGACCTTTGTCATCAACTGTGACAATTGTAGCAGGGTGCGTTTTCATCCTTTCTTGGTCATGATTAGTGTTTTGGGCATGGCACTTGTAAACATTGCAGCAGCTTGGATGGATGGAAAGGTATTCTGGCACTTGGGAGCCAAAGAATACCACTGGTCACAGTTAGTACAGCAACTTACAGCCTTGCTCCAGGGAAAGGATTCCCTGGCGAAGTTGTTACTGTTCGACTCAGGTCCCAGGAGTGTAACAACTCCACTTCACTAGAGGAGGGTTTCCCCTGTGAAAGTGTTACAGCCTTGCTTGGTGGCTTGCTCAACTTGCTTAGTTCTGCTCTGGCACTGGTGAAAAGTTGTTACTTCTCTCCTCTGCTCTATTCCAGTGAAGGAAGGTCTCACCCAAACCTTGGTGAAGAGATTTATTGGGAGGGAAAAATCCAGGAGAGTGGCTGCCCTCTGCCAGAGAGGCAGAGGACAGCCAGGCAGCCTGAAAAGTCACAGGCTAAACAGACACAGGGTTTAGATAGGGATTCTTAGGGGCTGGGGTTTTTTCCAGGGAGATTTCCAGGATGGGAATTGGTCAGATTTCAATCCCTGAATTCAGACTGACTAGATCTTGTGCTCAGGGATTGGTTGGTTTTCTGCACAGGTTTAGGGTCAGATTTAGTTTCTGGTTTCACTGGTCCTTTTTAGCCTTTGGGCCCTAATTTTAGGGCCAGGGTGTATTTCTTTCACTGGCTCTGATTCCAGGGACAAAGTGTGTTTCTTTGACTCTGCTCAGGGTGTGTTTCCTTGGTTGGCCCTTTTTCCCTACAGCACTTTCATTGTGTGGTCCTTGGGTCCGTCACACAGAACTGCTCTCCCAGACACAGGGCTGAAACATCAGGAAGTAATCCTGGCCGGTGATGCTGAGTCATTGCTCAGGAATAGGAACTGAAAGTGTATTATCTAGGTTGGCTTACCTAACAGTCTTTTAACATTCTCTTCCTTTGCTGTGTGGCTGGGCTGCAAAATTTTCTGAATTCCACTTGCAGTAGGAAAGTTTTATGATACTATTTGCAATAAAAAGTGGATAGATAAAACCACAACTGAGTAAAATTCATTGAATAACTATTTATGAGGTGTCCAGCCCCAATAGATACATCTATAACACCACAACCCTGGCATCTAAGGCTCATGGAATATCCAGGAAGGGGGTTAGAAAGATGGGAAGAGTCAGAGGCCCAGGAAGTCAGCTGTAAGTAAGACTGTGTCTCCCAGAAATGAAGGTGAAGCCACCATGATAAGCTAACAATGTGGCTGCCCAAATTAGACCTGAACAATGGCAACAGAAATAGACATGCTAATGTGGAAGGGGGAATCTCATAGGGCTCCATCCCTAGAAAAAGAACTAAAGACAATTAATGACCGACGAGAAATGGAGAATTAGTCTCTTTAGGGATGAGTCCCTAATTGGCTATCCAACACCAACTGGCCAGCCCTGGAATTGTATACATACAAGCAACAATAATGGACTAGTTAGGTTGTATGGATTTAATTATGCATATATGACACCACTATTTTGAGAAGGAAGTTGGTGTCTGTGAACATGAATGAGTGACATGCTATCGATTACTGTATGGAATTTCGTGCTTATGAACATGATACCGTGTAATTTCACTTCAGATCTTTACTTTTTATCTTTCTTCCTTTTCACCTAAACCACTGTGAGCCTGCGAGTCCAAATGAAGCATCAGCACGTCAAACTGCACCTCAAGTTCTGTCTGCGCGAGGCGCTGAGTAAGACGCTGCTCCATGTCTGTTTTGTGATGGACCGGAAGTCCTCAAATATGGAGGGTTGTCAGGGTGACCTGTGATGCTCCTAAGGCTTATCTCTTTATTTATTCAGAATAGCATAAACATATTTTGATCATATTATTCCCTCCCCCAACTTCTCCCAGATCCTCCTCCTCCCTCCTCCTTACCTATCCAACTTCATGCTCTCTCTTTCTCTTACCAAAAAAACAAACAAACAAATACGGAGTCCGGTTTGTATTGGCCTACTCCTCCTGTGTGTAGGACTTGCCCTGGAATGTGGTTGATGTGCCTGCTGTCAGTCACTCTGTTGACATAAACTACCTTTCCCCCCCACTCAGCAGAAACCCAATGCTGATAGCTCCTTGGCTAGGGGTGGGGTTTTGTGCCCTATCCCCCTCCAAGAATATCTTTTTTTTTAAAAAGAAGTTTATATTAAAAGTCTATTTTCCCTTTGTGTTAAGCTGGGCTGTTGAAACATACTAATTTTGTAAAATCATGAAGTCAGTGGGGCATGGTGGCACATGCCTATGAGCCTTGGGAGGCAGAGGTAGAAGTTGAGGCCAGCCTAGGTTTCAGAGTGATATATTGCTTCAAAAAATAAATAAAGCCAGTCACTGTGGTGCACACCTATTGCCCCAGGGTGAAATGGAGGATTCCTTGCACCTAGGAGGTCAGAGTCAGTCTGAGCACAGAGCAAATTCCAATCTCTCAAAAACAGGATGACCACCCCCTCAGCATGATCACTGTAGACAGCTCAGAAAACACACAGGAGGAGTGGTGAAACCAGAGTTTTGTACTCCATATGTTACGACCATATTGTCATACCCAAAGCTCAACAGTCACTCATTTACCTGGATACATGACATTACTAACTGGAATAGTATAATCTAATATCAAGTATGACTTTGTGGAGATGAAATACAGAGCAAAACATTTAGTATTTCTAGTTAGATGTAAAACTCAACATGTGAACTATAATGATTATTTGAATTGTTGAACAGACATTTGAAGTCTGCGGTTAGTTTTTCTGTGTAATCTGTTATTTTAGTTTCTTTTATTTTTGAGTCATCTCTTCCCAGAAGGTTAAGACAGTAGTAATTTAAATTAGCGAACCTTTTTCTGCCTCAGTGCATGGGTTTTGACTAAAACACATGCAGGGTGATGTGTGAGTTACACCCTCTTGGCGAGGTGGTTGCTGAATAAGCTTACCCTGAATAACTTCTGCATGCATGCTCATCTGAATAAGCTTACCCTGAATAACTTCTGCATGCATGCTCATCTGAATAAGCTAACCCTGAATAACTTCTGCATGCATGCTCATCTTTTTACACCCCTGGCAGCAGATGCCTGGCTGCTAGATTCTCCTAGGGATCCAAAGTGCAGTGTGACTTCAGAAGGAGGGTTCTTGCCGGCACCACCCAGTGATTCTGCTGCATAAAGAATGATGCCACCTTGAGGGGTCATACTAATGAGCAATTTCTTTATTAATAATAGATAGAACGCATCAGTGCCAGCCTTCAAATTTATAAGTAAATTCAGCACAAGTCTCTCTGTTTTTTTCTCTAGGATTGTTAGGGAAGAGTTAGAGTTTTCCTTACTATGTGGCTAGAAACCAGGGTGGGCTCCTTGTGGGCAACTTCTGAGGGGTGGACTGCCTGACTGCAGCAAGTACCCAGATTCGGGTAGGAAGCAGAAGACCTTCCATGCTGGAGTCTTTAAAGAAGTTGTTAAAACACGTATCTGCATGTCACTAGGATGTAGCTAGTAGTACATAGCATGCACACACACATAGACTCACACACACAGGCACACGCACACATACACACACTCACACACATAAACTCATATGCACCCGCCCCCTCTTCCCCAAGAGCTAGGTTGTCAATGCAAGTCATCACCGTGTTTGGCAGCTTAACAGCTGGCTTTTTCTTACTCAAATATTTGACTATGACTTTCATGAGAGTTAAGGCATTTTAACTCTGAGGATTCTCTGAGAAGTCTCAGCAAAGGGAAGAAAGCATTTTCCGGTGTGGATCTGTCTGCAACAGCATTGTTCTTTTTCTTTCTTTAAAAGGCAGGGTTATAATGATCTGTTTTATTCATATATTAGCTAGAGAAAATGCAAGGCTCGTGTTTGAGAAATCTGTTAGAAGAATCAGAGAGTGTTTACTTGGCTTACCCGGCAAGGATACACCCCCATTCCAGCTGATGTAGGCACAGAAAGGTCCTTGAAGGCTTTGGGCTTCCCTCACATTTCAAGCTGCTGGTGGAGGATTGCTGTAGCCAACACCTACTCTGACCCGGCCTCACCAGATGGTATGATGAGAAAAACACGCATTAACGTAAGATTCCTGAAAGTCTGCAGGTGCTGTGAACATGTATGACCCCCTGGGCAGCATGCAGGGCAGTAATGGGGCAAGGAGGCATAGAGCTAACAGGACTGTTAAGGCTGTGTTTCTACGGCTGTGTTTAGAGTGGTTTTTAAACCTGTCAAAATACAAATCTGCCTCCTGTGGTGCCAATTAGAGTGTTTACGTTTTAATTCATCAACTAAGTGCATTTGTATTTACCTTATATAAGAGTAGATTTTCAAGGGAGAGGGACCTGGAACTGACTTGTGAAGCAACCTTGTTTCTTATCTAAATTTAAACTGAAAAATAAATAAAAAAAAACAGAGTAGATTTTCAGGAGATGGGGGAAGAACGGTGGCAACTACTTTGAATCTTGGTAGCCAAAATGTTGAATTTGACTCTGGTATCTTCCCGGAAATGGAGTCTGATTATGATTTGTGCTTGCTCCTGTGTGACATTCGATGGAGTTTTCGTTATCAGAGCCACTGTTTGTTCAGTGTAGCTGTTTAAAGTGATTCTTCATACTCCCTTTCTTCTGAGTGTCTCGGAGAATGCCGTGTCCCTCCTGTGAGCTGTCACTCTGCTACTAGTATGTGTCAGTGAGGCCCTTAGGAGGTCAAGAGGTGACTTAAGGGAGGTCTGTGCAGACACACTACTAACTCAGTCATTGCCCCCCCATGTTTCAGCCAGGGTGACTTCCCACATCATTTCCAAGCACGTTGCCATGCCTGTTACCCCCTTGGCTTTTACATTTCTGTTTCATGCCTATGCCACGTTCCTGCTGTGACCAATTACTAACCCCACCGAGACTCTTCTTTTCTGTAGACACAAAGGAGGCATTATTTCTCTGTTCTCTTCAATGGTAAGCTGCTGTGTCTATTTGTTATTGATTATGGGGATTTGATGTGAGCCCTGAAGCATGCTAAAACAAAAAAGGAATGTTCTCCAGTTCATTTTAATTTTGTGATTTGGTGACAGTGCCACAGATGTGCCTGTGCTGGCCTCTTATGCATAAGCTCAGGTGATCCCCTTGTCCCTTCAGCTTGAACAGTGCAGCATCATGCCAGACACATGGTAGCTGCTGAGAGATGTTTGTGAAGTCGTTCAGAATAATACTTAGCTTTGTGTAGCACTTATGGCATGCTGGGTACTTAAGTGCTGTATGTGTACTTAATGTAGCAAACTCACTTAACTAAAGAAAAAAAATCTCTCTGTGCCCGGACATTATTCTGGTCTGGGCACTCACACTCATTTTTGAAGTTAATAGAAAATATTTACTAAAAGCAGCTTCCTGTTGCTGGAAAATTTTCATTGTCGTATCTAAAGATATGAGGGAACAAAGACATTTCTTTCTCTCTTTTTCATATATTTGATGACTGGAAGTTTTTATAGTAACCTGAAGTCGTTGAATGGTGATGGTATTTTCTTACTCAGGTTTGAAAATGGATTTTACAGTTTTACCAACAACAAATAAATGATAGTAAAGCCCTGATAGAAAAGTTTGTGATGTGTCATACGGCTGTCCCTGGGAACTCTTCCAGGCAGCAACGGCCACTTAGAGGGATCTGAGAATGACTTCTTTTGATTCTGTGCAACTGTACCAGCAGTTTAGTCCATGAGTTTGTTCTGAGCCCAACCCTGGCTGCTCAGTGCAGAGGCTCAAAACTGGTCAAAGGTCGGGAGGTGTAAAGGAAGATGGATCAGAGAGAGAGAGAGAGAAGACCCTGACGCTGGGGCAGGGGACTGTGGACCGCCGTCTTCTGGGGCTAATGTGGCTGTTCACACTCAAGAATCCACCACAGCAGCTACGTTTACCTGCGCACAACCAAGTCAGTCAGCTTCCCAGCATGGATGAGGGAAAGGCTCACAAAGACTCGCCCACAGTCGAGGGGATATTGGCAGCCGATGTCTGCTGGGGGAGGGAGAGTCATTTTTCTTTGGGCGTGTGGCCACTGGTTGTCGATGATCCAGTGGGGAGCTCTGCATCCACGTGCAGCACTAATTCAGCTCAGCGGAGTTTATTTTAAAGCGGAGGGCATGAGGCTGGGAGGAGGATGCACGGGGGTTGTGTTCTGGGGGAGCTGGAAGTGAGCTTAGATGTGATCAAATACATTGTATATATGGATGAAGTTCTCAGAGAATAAACACAAAGTATTATATAAGAAGTGTATCCATACATATTTGTGAATACCATGACAGCTCCTCTTACATCTTGTCCTAGTTCAGGAACTTTGAGATCTGGACAAATGTTTGCTGAGTTAAATAAAAGCAGTTTACAAGAAGAACAAAAAGCTATCTATAGTCTCCGTGAACACACCCACCTTCTCTGTCTAGGGATATTTCTCCGCAGGTGTTTCCCCCTAAAGGATAACTGGCTCGCTTTCCCATTAGCATAAGACTCATAACCATCATTTCAATGCGTTTTCCAAAATGGAAATACTGTAATGCCTTCTTTCTCATTACAACAGTAAAGATAGCAGCACATTCAACCCCTTTGAAGTTCACTAAGTACATAATGAAAATTCTTTATATATTTTTACTTCCCAGAAGTTATTGTGTTTAACTCTTTTTGTCCACCCCTCTAAATACCTACTTCTGTTCCGCTCACTTGGCATAGCTTATTCTGAGGTTTTTCCATTATGACTGAACATTTAAGAACTTTCGTCCAGTTTTTCTGTTACAAACCACACTGCAGTGAGTATCATCCCGTAGAAGACATTGCTGATGTGTTAGTCTTGAGAAGCCTCTCAGAGCAGGGCCACTGGATCAGAGGCTACAGACGAAGCCAAGGCATTTTAAGAATTGCTTTGATTTTCAGCAGTGGCATATGAATGCGCCCAGCTGTCAACACTTGGGATGTGACGACGCCATCCAGCAAGGCACTTGCCAGGCTCATCACCACAATAGTGCTTTAGTTACTGTGTTTTAGTTTGCATTTCTTTAATTTCTGTGGGAACATGTTTCGTGTTTGTTGGTTGTATTTTCTTTGGTGGATTAGGCTGTAATAACATAATCGTTAACAATCAGCATAAATTTTTTTCTTTTTGTTTTGTGAAACAGAGTTTCTCTGTGGCTTTGGAGGCTGTCCTGGGACTAGCTCTTGTAGACCAGGCTAGTCTTGAACTTACAGAGATCCTTCTGCCTCTGCCTCCTGAGTGCTGGTATTAAGGTGTGCGCCACCACCGCCCGGCCCAACTAAATGTTAACAGTTTGCAAATTTAAAATTTTTAGTTTGGGGGCTTTTCCAACTGATAATATATACTACAATATAATATACAATAAATTTTATATTATTGTTTTTTAGTTTAGTGACTTCTTTCCATAAAGGCTTCATAGTTTTCTGACACAATGGATTTGTGTGTGAGCATGGGTACAGGTGTGTGTGTATATGTGTGCACATGCGTATGAGGCCAAAAGGCAACCTTGAGTATTCCTCATCAGGCGTGTTGAGATGGTATTTTTGTTGAAATGGAATCTCTCACTGGCTTCAAACTTGCCAAAAAAAAAAAAAAACCAGGGGTCCTTTTGTCTCTACTTCCTTGGTTCTGAAATTACATATTCAGCTTTAAAAATATTTTTATTAATTTTCTGAAAATGTCATACTTTCATAAAATGTATTTTGATCATATCCACCCCAAACCTCCCCCAACTCCTTCCAGATCCATTTCTTACCCCTACCTCCTCTCAACTTCATGTTATCTTATCGATTAAGAGAAAAACTCACCGATGCAGTTCATGCCGCTCATTACCCATGCATAAACACAGAATATTCAATTTAAAAAGGACTTGTACACATTTGTGAACACGATGACAATGCCTTTTATTTCTTTTTCTCAGTTCAGGGTCTTTGATTCAGATCCTAATAAAAGCTCCTTAGTCAGGGGTGGTAGCTTATAAGCCCCTCCCTACTTCATTCTGGAACTTTAACTGGCTTGATCTTGTGCAGGTCTTATGTAGGCAGCGATAGCTGCCCAGAGTTCATGAGTTCAGCAGTCCTGTCACGTCCAGAAGACTGTTTCATTACGGCCCTTCACAGCTTCTGGCTCTTACAGTCTTTCTGTGCACTCTTCTGAGATGGTCCCTGAGACTTGGGGTAGGGGCTGTGATGTAGATGCTCATTTGTGTCTGAACGCTCTGCAGAGACTCATTCTCTGCAACTTTGGCCAGTTGTGGGTTTCTTTATTAACTGCCATCTAGTGTATAAAGAAACTTTTCACATGGGGCCTGGGAGGTAATAACTTGTGGCACAGAGGCAAGAATTTGGAGAACAATCTGAGTCTGTGTCCGGTCAGCAAAGTGACAGTAGCATACTCATCTGGGGCCCGTGAGCTCCCCAGCCCTGGGCTCTTGGACATACTTATAGCACCGGACATTACTGTTATGAAGTAGCAACTAAAGTAGTTTTATGGCTGGGAGTCACCACAACATGAGGAATTGTATTAGAGGGTTATAGCATTAGGAAGGTTGAGAACCACTGTTCTAGTCTATCTTTGTTTAATTCTGCTTGCTAACCTTACATGATCACAGTTACTAATATGTTATTTGCATTTTTTCTGTCTCTTTTTTCTTTAAATTAGAAACGAGCTTGCTTCACATGTCAATCCCAGCTCCCTCTCCCTCCCCTCCTCCCCGGCCTACCCCCAGTCCCCCACCCAATCTCCATTCTGCTCCCCAGAGAGGGTGAGGCCCTCCATGGGGGATCTCCAAAGTCTATCATATCATCCGGAGCAGGGCCTAGGTACACCCCCCCCAATGTGTTCAGACTGAGAGAGCATCCCTCCATGTGGAATGGGTTCCCAAAGTTCATTTGCATGTCAGGGATAAATACTGATCTACTACAAGAGACCCCATAGATTGCTGAGGCCTCCTCACTGACACCCAGATTTAGGGGGTCTGGATGGGTCCCATGCTGGCCTCTCAGCCATCAGTCTGGGGTCCACGAGCTCCTCCTTGTTCAAGTTAGCAGGTCAGCTGTTTCTGTGGGTTTCACCAGCCTGGTCTTGACCCCTTGGCTCATCATTCCTCCCTTTCTACAACTGAGTTCCAGGAGTTCAGTTCAATGTTTAGCTGTAGGTGTCTGCCTCTGCTTCCATCAGCCACTGGATGGAGGATCTAGGATGGCATATAGGAAGTTGTCAATCTCATTATCGGGGAAGGGCATTTAAGTTAGCCTCTCCACTATTGCTTAGATTGCCAGTTGGTGTCATTCTTGTAGATCTCTGGAAATCTCACTAGTGCCAGATATCTCCTTAAACCTATAATGACAACCTCTATTATGGTATCTTTCATCCTGCTGTCTATTCTTCCCCCGACTCAACCTTCCTACTCCCCCATGTTTTCCCCTTCCCTCCTTTTCTCCCTCTCTCTTTCTCCCTGCTCCCTCTCCCCTCCCCCATGCTCCCTATCTGCTTAGCAGATCTTGTCCCATTCCCCTTCTCTGGGGTACCAAGCCTATCTCTCTTAGGGTCCTCCCTGTTTCCCAGTCTCTCTGATGGTGGGATTGTAGGCTGGCACTGGCCTACTCCATGTCTAAAATCCATATATGTTTGTCTTTTTTTGACTTGGTTACCTCACTCAGGATGGTTTCTTCTAGTGTCATACATTTGTCTGCAAATTTCAGGATTCCATTGTTTTTTTCCCTGGAGTAGTACTCCATTGTGTAAATGCACCACGTTTTCTCTATCCACTCTTCAGATGAGGGCCATCTAGGTTGCTTCCAGGTTCTGGCTATTACAAATAATGCTGCTATGAATATAGTGGAACAGATGTCCCTGTTCTGTTATTTGCAATTTAATTGTTTTATTCTTAGATAAGATTTTCTACAGTACCCTTCTGCCTGTCTGTGTCTTTCTTCTCTTTCCCACTTACAGGGTTTTTTTTTTTTTGGTATTGCCTTTGTTAACTCTTCATATTTGGGGTGTATTTGCTTTCCTAGAATTAATTAGGTTGTTTCCATTTCTTTGTGCTCTGAAGCTAAATCCACTTATTCAATATGAGATTGAATATGTGTAGGAATTCACTTGTAAAATGTTGGCAGAGAACACAGGCATTGTGGTAAATAAGACAAGTGTAAGGAGAAACACAGCATGGATTTTTTTTTTTATTCTCTGCCAATGCCTGCTCTTCTTTGTAAGTTAATTTCCCTTCTCAAGTGAATAATAACAAGGACCTTTGTATCTTTGAGATTAATCAGTATCTTAAACTGGAATTGTCCTGGTTCAATAATTACATTTGCTGCTCCATCAGTTCAGATTTGATGGTCTGTTGACATTAGTAGTTCCTGAAAAGCCTGATGATTTATTATCATGCTCCTATTCTGCCCAAGTGACAAATCCACTTATTTTTCCCTTTGTTGGCGTCTCGTTAGGAGTGCTTCACTGTAGTACAGGCATAATGTCTTCCTCTGCCCGAGAAAGCACGGAGCAGTGCTGAGAGCATTGGGCTAGTTTGAAGATGGATAGGCCTGACTTTTTACTCCAATTATGCTACATATTAACTGTCCAAATTTCCAGGTCTTCATTTCCTCATCTGTAAAGTGGGACTAGGGATAATGCTTCAGCTATTGGCGGTGTGAGTAAACGAAATGAGAAATTTCTTTTAAAATGCTGAGTATAGATTCTAGCATACAGTAAATAACAGTCACATTCGGTGATTCATAGTCATTGCCTCTTTATTACATCAGTGGTGTCATAGCATAGTTAGATATGTCAAAGTCAACATTTACCAAAAAGTTAATCATTTAACCAATTAACCAACAATAGCATGTTTCCATGAATTTTTTATTTTTAAATTTAAATTAGAAACCAGGTTGCTTCACATGTCAATCTCAGGTCCCTTTCCCTTTCCCTCCCCTCCTTGCATGCCCTCCCACCAACCCTCCATGCCCCCTCCATTCCCCAGGGAGGGTGAGGCCCTCCATGGGGGTGTTCAATCTGCCATTTCATCCAGGGTAGGGCCTAGACCCTCCCCCAAGAGTCCAGGGTGAGAGTGCATCTCTCAATGTGAGATGGGCACCCAAAGACCATTTGTATGCCAGAGATAAATACTGATCTACTACCTAAGGCCTCATAGATTTCCTAGGCCTCCTCACTGACACCCACATTCACGGGGTATTGATCTGGATTCCTAGCCATCAGTCTGGGATTCAAGAGCTACCCCTTGTCAGGTTAGCTGTTTCTGGGGGTTAAACCAGCTCAGTCTTAACCCCTTTGCTTATCAGTCCTCCCTCTCTGTCACTGGGTTCCTTGAGTTCAGCTCAGTGTTTAGCTGTGGGAGTCTGCCTCTGATTCCATTAGCCATTGGATGAAGTTTCTGTTTCCCACACTTTCTGACAGTGGGATTGGAGGCTGGCACTCCCCAGATCTATGTCTAAAATTCATATATGAGAGAGTACATGCCATGTTTGTCTTTTTGTGACTGGGTTACTTTACTCAGGATGGTTTCTTCTAGTGCCATCCATTTGCCTGCAAATTTCAAGATTCCATTGTTTTTTTTTCTGTTGAATAGTACTCCATTGTGTAAATACACCACATTTTTTCTATCCATTCTTCAGTTGAGGGGCATCTAGGTTGCTTCCAAGTTCCAGCTATTACAAATAATGCTGCTATGAACATAGTGGAACAGACATCTTTGTTGTATGAATGGGCATCTTTTGGATATATGCCTAAGAGTGGAGTTGCTGGGTCTTGTGGTAGGTTTATTCCCATTTTTCTTTTTTTTTTAGAAGCCAGACACACACCTTTAATTCCAGCACTCAGGATTAAGAGGTAGAAGGATCTATGGTAGTTCAAGGCCACACTCACTACATGCTATTGATTCAGTTCTAAAAGAAACAGCTCACAGAAAGGTGATCACAGCACCTGGGATGACATGCCTTTAATCCTAACACTAGGGAGGTGGAGACAGGAGGATATGGTTGGTAGAGAAATGAATATAAGGAGGAGGAGACAAGAATTAAGAGCCTCTGAGGATTCACGGGGACAGGATTTGTCATTTCAGCCTGAGGTAGAGGTAAGATCTACTGGTTTGACTGCTTTGCTTCTCTGATTTTTCAGCTTGAAGCTTGAACCCCCATATCTGTCTCTAGGTCTTATTTATTGTGCTACAGATAATCACCCGCCAGTTGAAAATAACATTTTGGCATATTTTTTTAATTTTTAATTTATTTATTTTTCAGTTTAAATTTAGATAAGAAACAAGGTTGCTACACAAGTCAGTTCCAGGGCCCTCTCCCTTTCCCTCCCCTCCTCCCGTGCCCTCCCCCCAACCCCCCGTTACCCCCTCATTTCCCCAGGGAGGGTGAGGCCCTCCATGGGGGTGTCCATAGTCTGTCATTTCATATAGGGCAGGGCCTAGACCCTTCCCCAAGAGTTCAGGGTGAGAGTGCACCTCACATTGTTGGATGGGAGTCCAAAGTCCGTGTGTATACTCGGGATGGGTACTGATCTGCTGCCCAAGGCTCAATAGATTACCTAGGCCTCCTCACTGACACCCAGATTCAGGGGGTCTTGATCAGTCCCATGCTGGATTCCCAGGCTGATGCCTGGGATTCAAGAGTTAACCTTTGTCTGGTCAGCTGTTTCTGGGGGTTAAACCAGCCCAGTCTTAATCCCTTTGATCATCAGTCCTTGGTTGGGAGACTTTTGATGACTTCTTCTATTTCCTTAGGGGTTATAGGTCTATTTAAATTGCTTATCTGTTCTTGATTTAGTTTTGGCAAGTGATAGCTATCCAGGAAGTCGTCCATTTCCTTTAAATTTTTGAATTTTGTGGAGTACAGGTTTTCAAATATGACCTGATGATTCTCTGGATTTCCTCAGAGTCCGTTGTTATGTCCCCCTTTTCATTTCTGATTTTGTTAATTTGCATGTTCACTGTTTGGTAAGTTTGGACAAAGGTTTGTCTATCTTGTTGATTTTCTCAAAGAACCAACTCTTCGTTGCATTGATTTTTTGTATTGTCTTCCTAGTTTCTACTTTATTGGTTTCAGCCCTCAATTTGATTATTTCCTGGCATCTACTCCTCCTGGTGGAGTTTGATTCTTTGTGTTCTAGAGTTTTCAGCTGTGCTGTTAATTCTCTAGTATAACTGTTCTCCAATTTCTTCATGTGGGCACTTAGTGCTATGAACTTACCCCGTAGCACTGCTTTCAAAGTGTCCCATAGGTTTGGGTATGTTGTGTCTTCATTCTCATTGAATTCGAGGAAGTCTTTAATTTCTTTTTTTATTTCTTCTTTGACCCAGGGATGGTGCAGTTGAGCATTATTCAATTTCCATGAGTTTGTAGGTTTTCTGCAATTTGTGTTGTTGTTGAATTCTAATTTTAAAGCATGGTGGTCTGATAAGATGCAAGGAGTTATTCCAATTTTTTTGAAGCTGCTGAGGTTTGATATGTTGCCAAGTATGTGGTCGATTTTTGAGAGGGTTCCATGTGGTGGTGAGAAGAAGGTATATTCTTTTTTTATGTGGATGAAATGTTCTATAGATGTCTGTTAATGCCAGTTGGGTCATTACTTCTATTAGACCCTTTCCTTCTTTGTTGAGTTTCTGTCTGTTATTCCTGTCTAGTTGTGAGAGTGGTGTGTTGAAATCTCCCACTATAACTGTGTGGGGCTTTAGATGTGATTTAAGTTCTAATAATGTTTCTTTTACGAATGTGGATGCCTTTGTATTTGGGGCATAGATGTTCAGGATAGACACTTCATCTTGGTGGATTTCACCTGTGATGCGTATGTAATGACCTCCTTCATCTCTTTTGATTGATTTTATTTTAAAGTCTAGTTTGTTAGATATTAGGATTGCTACCCCTGCTTGTTTCGTGGGTCCATTTGATTGAAAAATTTTTTCCCAACCTTTAACTCTGAGGTAATGTCTGTCTTTGAGGGTGAGGTGTGTTTATTGTATGCAGCAGAAGGAAGGGTTCTGTCTTTGAATCCAGTCTGCTAGCCTGTGTCTTTTTATGGGTGAGTTAAGGCCATTAATATTGAGGAATATTAATGACCATTGATTGCTCATCCTTCTTCGATTTGCAATGGTTGTTGTTGGTGGAATTATGTGTGGAATTTCACCCCTTTGTTCTTTTGGCTGTTGATAGAGAGGGATTCTCTAATGCCTATGTTTTTCTGGTTGTAGTTAGCTTCCTTGGGTTGGAGTTTTCCTTCCAAAATTTTCTGTAGGGCTGGGTTAGTGGACACATATTGCTTGAATCTAGTTTTGTCATGGAATATCTTGTTTTCTCCGTCTATAGTGATTGAGAGATTTGCTGGGTATAGTTGTCTGGGCTGGCATCCATGGTCTCTTAGTGTTGGTAGAATATCTATCCAGGACCTTCTGGCTTTCAGAGTTTCCATGGAGAAGTCAGGTGTAATTCTGATAGGTCTGCATTTATATGTTACTTGACCTTTTTTTCCTTAGCTGCTCTTAATATTCTTTCTTTATTCTGTATATTTGGGGTCTTGATTATTATGTGGCAAGGGGATTTTTTTTTGTGGTCCACTCTATTTGTTGTTCTGTAAGCTTCTTGTACCTTCATTGGTATGTCTTTCTTAAGGTTGGGAAAGTTTTCTTCTATGATTTTGTTGAATATGTCTTCTGCCCCTTTGAGGTGGTTTTCTTCTCCTTCTTCTATACCTATTATTCTTTGGTTTGGTCTTTTCATGGTGTCCCATATTTCCTGGATGTTTCGTGTTAAGGATTTGTTGGACTTAAGGTTTTCTTTGGTTGATGAATCCATTTCTCCTAGTGTATCTTCAGCACTTGAGATTCTCTCTTCCATCTCTTCTATTCTGTTGGTAATGCTTGTATTGGTAGTACCTGACTGTTTGCCCAGCTTTTCTATCTCTTGCCTTTCTTCAGATTTTGTTTTTTTTTTATTGTCTCTATTTCAGTTTTCAACCCTGCAGTGTTTGCATTGCTTTTTGCAATTTTCGGTTTATCTTTTTGTCCATTTGTTGCCTTATATGAATTTTTTGGTTTGTTCTTTCATCCATTTCTTGCATTTTTTTAGTTTGTTTTTTGTCCATTTCTTGCATTTTTTGCTTTGTTTTTTCTTTCATTTCTTGCATTTTTTGGTTTGTTTTTTCTTCCATTTCTTTGAGGGATTTTCCTATATCCTCTTTTAGCACCTCTTTATTTTCATGAAAGTGGTTTTAAGGTCGTTCTCTTCTGCTTCGTTCGCATTGGAATGTTGGAGTCTTGCTGGTGTGGAGTCTCTAGAGTCTGTAGTGTCATATTTGTTTTTCTGTTGCTGAGTGTGGTTTTGTATTGTCTCTTTCCCATCTCTTCTTCTAGTGGGTGCAGAAAGAGCCACTTACTGGTCTGGTGGTTAGGGGACCAGAGTTCTCTTTTGGTGGGTGCTAGCAAGTCCAATAATCTGGTGGTTCTTCTATTACTTGTCCTTGTTCTGGTCCCGTGGGTGGAGAAGAAGACCAGGAATCTGGGGCACTTAGCCTCCTACCTGGTCCCCTGGACCCTATGCTGGATCCTGTTGTACCTGATCCTGTGGCCAGAACAGCCGCTCCCCTAGTCTCCCTGGCTCCTCTGGTTTCCTGGTCTCGTTGGTGGGAGAGAAGTCCTGGAGTCTGGGGTGTTTGGCTCCCACTGGGATTGGAAGCTCTGTGCAGTTCCCAGGCGATCCGCAGGCACTAGAACACAGGCCCAGAAGCCGGCCTGTTTACCTGATGCTGCCGCCGGAACAGCTGCTTCCCTGGACTCCCTGGCTCCTCTCTATTTGCTAGTATCTTATTGAGTATTTTTGCATCAATATCCATGAGGGATATTGGTCTGAAGTTTGTATTTGTGTGGCTTGTGTATCAAGGTTATTGAAGCCTCATAGAAAGAGTTTGGCAAAGACCCTTCTGCTTATATTGCATGGAATAATTTGAGAAGAATTCGTATAAGCTGTTCTTTGAATTTCTGGTAGAATTCTGCACTGAGTCCTTCTGGACCTGGACTTTTTTGGTTGGGAGACTTTTGATGACTGCTTCTATTTCCTTAGGGGTTATAGGTCTATTTAAATTGCTTATCTGTTCTTTATTTAATTTTTGCAAGTGATATCTATCCAGAAAATTGTCCATTTTCTTTCAATTTTCGAATTTTGTGGAATACAGGTTTTCAAAGTATGAACTGATGGTTCTCTGGATTTCCTTAGTGTCCATTGTTATGTCCCTCTTTTTGTTTCTGATTTTGTTGACTTGCATGTTCACACCCTGCCGTTTGGTAAGTTTGGACAAAGGTTTGTCTATCTTGTTGATCTTCTCAAAGAACCAACTCTTCGTTGCATTGATTCTTTGTATTGTCTTCCTAGTTTCTACTTTATTGATTTCAGCCCTCAGTTTGATTATTTCCTGGTGTCTACTCCTCCTGGGTGAGTTTGATTCTTTGTGTTCTAGAGCTTTCAGCTGTGCTGTTAATTATCTAGTGTAACTATTCTCCAGTTTCTTCATGTGTGCACTTAGTGCTATGAACTTCCCTCGTAGCACTGCTTTCAAAGTGTCCCATAGGTTTGGGTATGTTGTGTCTTCATTCTCATTGAATTGTAGGAAGTTTTAATTTCTTTTTTTATTTCTTCTTTGACCCAGGAATGGTGCAATTGTGCATTATTCAATTTCCATGAATTTGTAGGGTTTCTGCAATTTGTGTTGTTGTTGAATTCTAATTTTAACGCATTGTGGTCTGATAAGATGAATGGAGTTATTCCTATTTTTTGTACCTGTTGATGTTTGCTATATTGCCAAGTATGTGATCGAATTTTGAGAAGGTTCCATGTGGTGGTGAGAAGAAGGTATATTCTTTTTTATTTGGATGGAATGTTCTACAGATGTCTGTTAATCCCATTTGGGTCATAACTTCTAAAAATCCCTTTGCTTCTTTGTTAATTTTCTGTCTGTTATTCCTGTCTAGTGGTGAGAGTGGGGTGTTGAAATCTCCCAAAGTGTGTGGGGCTTTATATGTGATTTGAGTTTTAGTAATGTTTCTTTTACGAACATGGATGCCTTTGTATTTGGGGCATAGATGTTCAGAATTGAAACTTCATCTTGTTGGATTTCTCCTGTGATGAGTATGAAATGACCTCCTTCATCTCTTTTGATTGATTTTATTTTAAAGTCTAATTTGCTAGATATTAGGATTGCCACCCCTGCTTGTTTCTTGGGTCCATTTGATTGGAAAATCTTTTCCCAACCTTTAACTCTGAGGTAATGTCTGTCTTTGAGGGTGAGGTGTGTTTCTTGTATGCCACAGAAGAATGGGTTCTGTCTTTGAATCCATTCTGTTAGCCTGTGTCTTTTTATGGGAGAATTAAGACCATTAATATTGAGGGATATTAATGACCATTGATTGCTCATTTTTCTTTGATTTGGAATGGTTGTTGTTGGTGTAATTATGTGTGGATTTCCACCACTCTTTTCTTATCTAATGCCTATATTTTTCTGGTTGTAGTTAACTTCCTTGTGTTGGATTTTTCCTTTCAGAACTTTCAGTAAGGCTGGGCTAGTAGATATGTATTGTTTGAATCTAGTTTTGTCATGGAATATCTTGTTTTCTCCATCTATAGTGATTGAAATCTTTGCTGGGTATATTAGTCTGGGCTGTCATCCATGGTCTCTTAGTGTTGGTAGAATATCTATTCAGGACCTTCTGGCTTTCAGAGTTTCCATGTAGAAGTCAGGTGTAATTTTGATAGGTTTGACTTTATATGTTACTTGACCTTTTTCCTTAGCTGCTCTTAATATTCTTTCTTTATTCTGTGTATTTGGGGTCTTGATTATTATGTGGCAAGGGGACTTTTTTTGTGGTCCATTTTATTTGTTGTTCTGTAAGCTTCTTGTAGTTTCATTGGCATGTCTTTCTTTAGGTTGGGAACGTTTTCTTCTATTATTTTGTTGAACATATTTTCTGGCATTTGAGGTGGTTTTCTTCACCTTCTTCTATACCTACTATTCTTAGGCTTATTCTTTTCATGGTGTCCCATATTTCCTGGATATTTTGTGTTAGGGATTTTTTGGACTTAGGCTTTTCTTTGGCCGATAAATGAATTTCTCCTAGTGTACGTTCAACACCTGAGATTCTCTCTTCCTTCTCTTGTATTCTGTTGGTTATGCTTGCATCTGTAGTACCTGACCATTTGCCCAGCTTTACTATTTCCAGTCTTCCTTCAGACTGTGTTTTTTTATTGTCTCTATTTCAGTTTTCAACCCTTGCACTGTCTGAATTGTTTGTTGCAATTTTTGCTTTGTCTTTTTGTTCATTTGTTGCATTTTTTGAATTTTTTAGTTTGCTTTTTTTCCATTTCTTGCATTTTTTGGTTTGTTTTTTCTTCCACTTCTTGCATTTTTTGGTTTGCTTTTTCTTCCATTCCTTTGAGGGATTTTTCTATATCCTCTTTGAGGTACTCTATCATTTTCATGAAGTTATTTTCAAGGTCATTCTCTTCTGCTTCATTTGCATTGGAGTGCTGGAGTCTTGCTGGTGTGGAGTCTCTAGAATCTGGGGTGTCGTATTTGTTTTTCTGTTGCTGAGTGTGTTTTTGTATTGTCTCCTTCCCATCCCTTCTTCTAGTGGGTGCAGAAAGAGCCACTTACTGGCCTGGTGTTTAGGGGACCAGAGTTCCCTTTCGGTGGGTACAGGCAAGTCCAATACTCTGGTAGTTCTCCAATTCCTGGTCCTAGTTCTGGTCCAGTGGGTGGAGAAGAAGATTGGGAATCTGGGGTCTCCCCTCCTACCTGGAGGGGAGACTCAGTGGCATTCTCCAGGTACTGGAGCATGGGCCCAGAAACAGACTCCAAATTGCCTGGTCCCATGGGTGTAGAAGAAGACCAGGAAACTGAGCTGCATAGGCTCTTGCCAGGAGGGCAGGCTCTGTGGCAGTCCCCAGGCATTTCCAGGCACTGGCAGGCAGGCCTGGATACAGGGCCTGGTTTATCTGGTCATCTGGTCCTGTTGGTGGAAGAGAAGACCAGGTGTCTGAGGTCTGTAGGCTTCTGTCGGAAGGAGAGGTTCTGTAGAAGTCTCCAGTCACTGGTTTCTATGTATTTTGACACATGTATTCACAATGGAGATAGCATAAAGGCATGGGATAACCCCCTCCCCCACCCCAAGTTATTGGTCTAGGAGGGCCCAGAGATCTCCAAAACACAGGCTGTTGCTATTGCCCTTAACTACCCACCATCAATACATGGTGAGATGCTGTTGCTGAAGACACCACGTGCTTTGATGGAATGATTTAGAGAAACCAATCCCAAACTGACCAGGAAGCTTCCTTCCTCCTGGCTGGATTTCCCAGTGCTAGAAGGTGCTCTGCAGGCTGCTGGAGAAAAGACAGCAGTGATCTTATCCGGTAATAGACTCTGTATGCTGTGAAATGTCCTGCCAGGAGAGATATACTCCCTGGTGTAATGCTGGTATGAGTGTCATGGGGTAACTAACTGCTTTCTGATTGCATGTGAGTCCTGTTTCAGAGACAATTTCATGCCTGATGCCATAATCCTGGTCAAAAGACCATGTCTGGGAAGCCATTGTAATTTTTATTTTATTATTATTATTGTTTATTATTTTGATTTTTCAAGGCAGGATTTCCCTGTGTAGCTTTGTAAACCAGGCTGGCCTCGAACTTACAGAGATCCTCCTGCCTCTGCCTCCCGAGTGCTGGGATTAAAGGGGTGCAGCACTACCGTCTGGCTGTGGCCATTGTAATTTTTGCTAAAAGGTCACATACTGCTCTATTCTTAGGCTTGGTCAGAGACACTCCTCCTCCTTCTCTTCCTCCTCTTTCCTCCTCCTCCTCCTCCTCCTCCTCCTCCTCCTCCTCCTTCTTCTCCTTCTCCTTCTCCTTCTCCTTCTCCTTCTCCTTCTCCTTCTCCTTCTCCTTCTCCTTCTCCTTCTCCTTCTCCTTCTCCTTCTCCTTCTCCTTCTCCTTCTCCTTCTCCTTCTCCTTCTCCTTCTCCTTCTCCTTCTTCTTCTTCTTCTTCTTCTTCTTCTTCTTCTTCTTCTTCTTCTTCTTCTTCTTCTTCTTCATGAATAACAGTCAGCATAGAGACACACAATTGGTCCAAGCACTGAGAGGAGGTTGAGTGCTCAGCCCTAAGTGGGGCATCTTTATCACCTCTATCCGGGCTCAGGGAATGCTTCTGATGAGGAAGCAGAAGAAGCTGGCCGATGACGAAGAGTGAAGACAACTTCTGTTTTCTGGAAATGACGTGGGCAACAATTGGATTTAGTGGTTATCAAAAAGTGAGAAAAACAAACAAACATCAACAACCTATGAAATTAGTGTGGGGCATTTTGGGGGAGTTGGAGAGGAGAAATGGGTGGTGACTATGATCATATTTTATTGTATAAATGTATGAGATTCTCAAAGAAAAATTATAAAAAAGAAAGGGCATATCTTCGTCCCCTTGAATAATCCACATATATCCCTTCTTATCAGTCCTTCTCCCAAACCCTTCCTAGGCAACTGTTTGTCTGATTTCTATCATCACAGATTAGATTTGTCTTTCCTACATTTCAGATGAATGGAATGATGGAATAGGCAGCCTTTGGTACGGGATCCTTTCCCTAAATGTGTTGTTTCAGTCTGTGTTATTGTGTAGAACCATATGGTTTTGCTTGTTGTTTTTTGCATGTCTCTCTCTGTGTGTATGCGTGTGTAGTTTATGTGTATTTGTGAGTGTACATGTATATGCAGGTACATGAACACGCTATTTTCATGTGGAGGCCAGAGGTTGATGTCAGTCTTCCACTGTTGCTGCCCTCTTTATCTTTCACTGAATGGAAAGCTCATTGATTGACTAGGCTGGAGATCCACGTATTTCCACCTACACAGCTCTGTGACTGGAGTCATTAGAGTGTGTGACTGTACCTGGCTTTTATGCGGGTGCCAGAGATTGGGGACTCTAGCTCATGCTAGTGCAGCTGTCTTTACTGATTCAGCTGCCTCCCTAGCCTGGACCATAGTTTAGAAAAAATTTTTGAATGTGTGTTGTTTTCAGTTTGAAGTTGTTGTTACGAATAAAGTTACTAGAAATATCTATGTGCAAAGCACTTTAAAAGTTGATAAGCCAGGCGTGGTGGTGCACACTGTTAATCCCAGAAATCTGGAGGCAGGAGCAGATGGGTCTCTGTGAGCTGGAGGCCAGCCTGGTCTACACAGCATTTCCAGACCCGATAGAACTATGCAGTGAGACCCTGTGTCAGCAACAGTAGAAACAACAACAAACAACAAAGATCAAACCAACAGAAACTTGAGATGAAAGCTTGTGTGGTCTTCTCAGGGAGGCGTTCAGGAGGGGGATCCCTAGACGTGCAGGAAGTGGACGCTGGACTTTGTAAGCCATCATCCAACAGCTTATCCAAGTGTCTGTCTTGTGTTGTATTTACATTCTCACCCACACTTAATCCTGCCAGCTTTTAATTTCAGCCACTTGAGTAGAGACGTGATAGTGTTCCACGGTTGATTTAATGTATTTTTTTAATGATGATTGTCCATTTTAACTAGATTTTTGGTCACCTTCTTCATGAGTTGTAACAGTTATGTTGTTGATATCTGTAATACCAACACCTGGGAAGTGAGTGGGAGGACCCGGTTTCAAGGTCACTTTCAGCTCTACAGTGAGTATAAGGCCAGTCTAGAGTGGTAAGACCCTCCCCCGAATCAAGCCAAGATATTTTATATATTGCAGAGATGCCCTGTGTTTGTAGGCATTTCTTCTGAATCACTGAAACATTCCTTCCTGGGAAGGAAAGGAGGTGCCCGACACCCAGGAAGCTCATGCACATGGCAGATCACAGCCCCCCCTGGAGGTTCTATTTCCAACTTCACTCTTTCTTTTCTAGTCTGTAAGCGTTTTCTTTCACTTTTCCCCCTTTTCTGAGTCACAACTTCTCACAAAATGTTGATAAAGAGTGGTAAGAGAAGACATTATTATTCGTGATTTTAGGGGAGAAATCCAATTTTTATTACTAAAGTAGAAGGAGGTATACTTGTTCTTGATTTTAGAAGAGTGATAACAACTATAATTTTTTTAAAAATACCGGCTGTAACCCCGTTCTAGTTCAAGTTTGTTAATTGAATTTTAGATATGAATGGATTTTTATTTTTATTTTTATCAAATGAATTTTCTGTATTTGCCGAGGTGACCATACTGTAGTGTTCTTTATCTGTTAATGTAGTGATTGATTTTCCCATGTTTAACCTTTTATTTCTGAACCAAACCCAGTTGGCTCATGACATTTTATTTTATTTTTACATATTGTCGGATTTAATTCTTCCTAAAGCGACCGGTTGTTCATTGGGTGGAGGTCACATACACTTGCTGGCACTGTTAGTTCTGTTGAAATATAGTGTGATTCGGAGTGTGAGGCAGAATAGTGCCTTCTCTACAGGTGAGGCTGGAGCCATAGGACAAGGGGTGATTTGTTTTGTTGTTATAGCATTGAGCGACACTAAACCCAAGCTTCCTGTTTTTTAAGGATTTAAGTGTGGGAAGTTCATACTGAATATATAACGTCAGGAGAGTTTTTCTCCTTTGCCAGTTGATGCTGTCAGTAATATTGCTGCTTTTGTGCTCTGCCGTGGACACGTTATATATGGACTTCAATTACTCTGCCTTCCTTGAGAGCTGACAAATCCAATAGCCCAGATATTTTATGTGAGATCTACAATCTAACATCAAGGCCTTCCTTCCCAACAGAATTTCAGTAATGAAAACAAAACAGGGGCAGGGGGATGAAAACACGCAGAGCCCAGTCCTTAGCAGAAGTTAGTTTTGAGTAATAATCCAAGGTTATGCTTACAGTACCACTGAGGGTTATTCTGCGTTGAGTTACCTGCTGCGTAACTGCAAAGTGGCCTTTATGACTCTCATTTGATTTCTCACAGTAGAATTTCTCTCAGGTTCTGGTAAACGATAAAGTTCTAGCTGCAGCCTCCAGGACAAATGTGTCAGGAGCAACTATCAATATTCAGAACAAACCTCTTATCTCAGTGTGGTGTGCTTGCCTGGAGTCCTGGCACCCAGGGGAGATGAGGCAGGATTGCTGTGACCTTGGGGCTGGTAGGGCTCACACAGTGAGACTCTGTTCCAAATCATTCCCCCATCTCTTATATCTACATAAAAATGTGTGCAGTCTCCTTTTTAGATACCATACTTCTTTCCCCAGGACCTCCAGCTTCTAGTGATCTGTTCTGGAATTGTAGTAACAATTGTAGTAACAATTCCAACCAAGGGAAGTTCTGTAGGCATCTTGTGGTCAGAGATTTGTGGTGACAGTTCCCGTGTGTGTAATCTTTGCCAACTACCCCAGCCTGAGCCCTTGGAAGTAGCTGTGAACACAGCTCAGCGTCTGCTGCACTTCAGGGGATCAACTCAGGTTTCTGAAGCATGAATAGTTACTGACTCTTTATTTTGACTTTAAAATTGTCATTTATCTTCTCAATAATATTTTTTGAGATTATAATATCATTGCATGATTTCTGCCTTCCATTTCCTTCTCTAAATCTTCCCCACCTTGCTTTCTTGCAAATTCATTGTCTCTTTTCTTTTTATTGTTGTTACATATATATTTGTATATGTATAATGATTTATCTTTTAAAATGAAAAATTTTATTTAATATTCATACACATGTACAATGTGTTTGGATCCATATCACCCCCTGTTCTCTCATCTCCAGTTCTTCCCTTATCCCTTCCCTCCCTTTGCTCTCTCAAGTTTATGTTCTCTTTCTTCTTCTCTTTTAATACCTCCTGAATCCAATCTGTATGGTACTGCCTGTATGTGCATGGGTATAGGATCATCTTCTGGAGCATGGGCCGTGCTGAGGACTAAATCCCTGAAGAAAAGTCCCTCAGATTGGGGTGGGGCTTTGTGAGCCCCTTTCCATCCAAGCCTATGAATATGCAAACAACAGAATGTATGACCAACACTATCTGCATGCCATAACTGTAGCTATAGTTCAGTCATTCCCAGATTATAGATGTGAGAATCATCAACTCTTATTGGTAGGGGCCCAAAGAACAGAGGGCTAAATGCCACTAACTTAGCCACACAAGGAAGCCGACTAAAGCCAGTGCATCTCCAAAGATGGCTTGTGTTCTGTTGATTAACATCACTGGCATGCCCCCAGATGCAGAAGTACAGATCCAGACCCATTGAGCTGCCTGGTTACTGGTGCCTTAACCAGGAGTCTAGTAAGACAGGACATTAGCCCTCAGCTCTGGCGAAAAAAAGACATTCATTTTGACTGCTTCTTAAGCTACTTTTTCTTGATGCTGAGAAGTGGCAGCAAACCACATTTCTCAGTTGGTCATGCCATCACTAGGAGAACAGTTACAGCATATTGTGTTATCACTATTCTTTTAGGGGAAGGATACATGTGTTGTGGTTTGTTTTTCTGTTGCTGTGATAAAATGGACTGAAACCAACTCTCGGAGGAAAGAGTTTATTTGGCTTACAGGGTACTACTGTACATCATTGAGGTAAGCCAAGGCAAGCATTTAAGGCAGGAACCTGGAGGCACTAAGGGAGAGAGCATGGAAGAATGCTGCTTCCTGACCTTCTTCCTTTGCTTGCTCAGCTACCTTTCCGAAAATTCTAGTTTAGGCCCAGAGTGGGCTGGGATCTCCCACATCAATTAGGAATCAAGAAGATTCCTCACAGACACTCCAAGGGTGGATCAGATGGAGGCAGTCCCTCAATAGAGGTTCCCTACTCACAGGTGTGTCTGCCGACGGAAGCTAAAAACAGGTATTCAGTAAATGCTATGAGTTATCCATCACTTTATGACAAAACAGGCTCTGTGGTAGAGGATTTTGCTCAACTGTTGGCTGATTGCATAAGATAGGTGAAGTACTCAGTTGTGAGTCCTGCGGCATGCTACATTTCTGGTATGCCATGTAAGATATGCTCACTGGTGCAGTAGTAGGGTGGCTTCTTAGGGAGTAGCTAACCACTTTCTTCCTGGATGTGAGGCCTGATGCATAGGAGAGAATACACAACTAATACTGTAAGTGTGGCTGAGGAGTTCGTGTGTGTGTGTGTGTGTGTGTGTGTGTGCGTGTGAGAGATATGGCTGTTTTGTTGGTAAATTGACATATGTGCCTATAAAATTACCTTCTAAATCTTTCTGTTGTGCTCATAAGTTAGCACTGTGCCAGCTTTGGTTAGAGAAGCTTCCTTCTGCAGTGGGCAGTGTTGACTGCAGAGAGTGTAACTGGTCAAAATGGTGAACTTCGTGACCACTGAATGTTCAGCCCTAAATGGGACCTCTCTACCATCCCCTCCAAAGCTCAGTAACATCATGGAGGAGACAGCGTAAAGAACGGAAAAGTCAGAGGACAGGGTAGGATTGTGGACTTTTGTCTTCTAGTCCTGGCATGGTCAGGCATTCTTGGCTAACGATATTCCATCCCTGATGCAGTGAGAGGATTGCAAGGTCTCACTTTTCCCTAAGGCTTTATTGGCAGTTCATGACTACTTTGGGGGGAAAGGCTTGCGAGTCTCCATCCTTTCCTGAGGATCCCTCTGTAAGCAGTCAGTGGTTGCTGGGGAAGGGGAGATATTTTATCTAGTGGTGTAACTACTGGTAAGTTGCCTCTACTCCTGTAAATAGCCACCCAAAATATATCTGTATCCATACTTGTGTAAGCAGCTCTAGTTAAGTTCATTGGATTAAAAAAAAGGCATAGAAGTAGTTGAGAAGAGAAAAGGGATCAGTAGGAATGGTAGGGGACAAGAGAGGACAATGGTGGGCAATATGTCAAAAAATGTACATGCATGACAAGTTTGGTATTAAAAACTTAGAAAAGAGAAGAGAGAATAAAAATTAACCTAAACAAAAACAGGTAGAATAAGTTGTGCTATGTTGTTTGGCATTTTATATCTATCTATCTATCTATCTATCTATCTATCTATCTATCTATCTATCTATTTTTTTTGAAATAGGATCTCACTGTGTAGGTCAGATTGGCCTTGTTCTCACAATCCTTGTCTCAGCTTCCATTTTGTTGATATTATGGATGTGTGACACTCACTTGCCTTAACTCTCTTTTGACTTACCATACTTTTTTAAAAAACAATTAATTTTTATTTTATGTGCATTGGTGTTTTGTCTGCATGTATGTCTTTGTGAGGGTGTAGGGTCCCCTAGAACTGGAGTTACAGACAGTTATGAGCTGCTATGTAGGTGCTGGGAATTGAACCAGGGTCCTCTGGAAGAGCAGTCAGCGTTCTCATCCACCAAGCCATCTCTCCAGCCCCAACTCATGATATTTTCAGTCGGCATCTAGTCACTGATGGCTAAGTCCCTGTCCAAACCAATGAAATCAGCATTGGCGAGATCTGGGCCTGGACCAAGATGTTCATTAGCTATTGTTCAAGATGGTTTAGTATTCATCAGGGATAAGAACCACTAATGGGAACTTTTATTTTGTTGTTCACTCTAGTACTAGTTCTGAAGCTTTCCTTTTTTATAGAGGAAAAAGAAAAGAAAATCTCAATCAGTTAAGCTTATGTGTCTTGATAAGTGAAATCATATTCATTCATGATGAATATGAAGATATGAATATGAACAGTGAACATATTCAGGTGCCAACACTTGGGCAAAGACCTAGAACATTCCCTTGTGGTCTCCTTGAACACCCTCCTAATAACTACCCTCATTCACATTCTCTTCTGTCACAACTGCCCCAACCTCTAATACTGTTGATCTGTTTTCTAGGACACTGTGTTCCAAAACGTGGTATCATCTCGTTTCACTGACACCCAGGTCACTACACATTTCTGTTTGTATGCATCAGACCTTCTGGATCAAAATCTCGAGGGATGGGAAGTAGGAATGTAAAACAAAGTTTATATTTGTTCTTTTGCATTGAAAACCCTGATCATTTGTTATAACAATTATTGCTAGCACTTACTGAGACTATTTCAGGTGCCAAGACACAGTTCTAATGTTTTTGATGTATCTAATTCAGTTCTTACAACACCCTGGGATAAATTAGACATAATTTGCTTTTATCCGCTATTGAGGTTGAGAGTCAGTGAGGCTAAACTACTCTCCCAGGCCACACCCTGGTGAGACTTAGCTTAGGGCTCTGGCTACTGCATGCCTCACTAGGGTTCTATTCTGTTCTTAGTAGTGAAAATAAGAGAAACACACAAATTCATCACTTTTCCATCTCAATTCCTCCCCCCCCAAATCAGTCTGGAAGTAGGAGACATTGCAAATTTCTGTGAAAGACAACCCATTTATTTTTCCCTCCTTTGGTGTTCATTTATTTGTTTTTTATGTATTGTTTAAGATTTCCATGGGAACAAAAAGCCATGGAATATAATTATCACCATGTTAATGACTTAATGTGCTTCTCATCTAGATGGCACAGATCAATGAGTGGAGGTGTCTAGACAGTGGCAGGTTGTTCACTTCTGCTGAAAATGGGGTGTGGTGTGGGTCTTGGGGCCATATGAGGATTCACAGACCTTATGTCTGTGAGTACCTATGTTTAAGCATCTCTTAATCCACTTAGTGGGGTTCTTGGGTTGAAAACTGCTTTTTTCTAATTTTAATTTTACATTAATTTATTTTTTTTAATCAGGAGTTGGTGGCGAAGTGCAGGCTCTGGGGCCAAACGTAATCCTGGAGCTAGTAAAAGTTTTTGACAGTTTAAAATGTAAAACTTAAGAACAAATAAACAAAACCTTGCCTGCTTCTCTGTTTGAACATGTATGAATGAGACCATTTGGCTTTTGGTGTGTCTGTGTGGTGCGTGTGTTCACATGCATGTGTGCATATGTGTACCTGTGTGTATGCCTGTATGTGCACATAGGGAGTTTGTCTCTGTTGCTCTCCACTGTATTTTTGTTTGAGACAGGGTCTCTCCCTGCCCCTGAAGCTTGCTAGCAGAAGTGGGGGACTGGTGAGATCCCAGGATCAAGCTGTCTCTTTCCCCCAATGCTGGCTATGCCCGGTTTTTGCACAGGCTCTGGGGATTCAAACTCCATTCCTCTTGCTTGCAGTACAGGTGTTCTTACTCAGTCAGCCATTGCCCCTGGGGACATCACTTCCTGACTAGCAAAGCCTGAAATGTTTGTTGTCTGGTCCTTTACTGACTCTTAGTCTAGAAGATAATTGCAATGCTGCACAGTTTCCTTTACAATTAGACTGTGAGGTTGGCACCCGCCCATGCAGCACATGCGTATTTCCAAGGGCCCACTTATTTCCTCATGAAGAGATCCTGTAAGCATCTGATAACTATTCATAACTATTCATATGAAATACAGCATAAGACTTTATTGCTATATCTCAGGGAAGCCCGGGGCTTGTTGGAAGAAATAAACTTTCTAAATTACTGATGCTATCCATTATCTAACTTAATCCTCTCAACTTCCCTGTGAAGTATTGTTACTTTCCTTTTGCAGATGAAACAAATATAAAGCACAGAGTCTTTTCACAGAGAGCTTGCCTTGGGTTCCCTGACACGTGATTCAGGAATACGGGAACCAAACAGGTGTAGGCAGAAGCAGAGGCAATCTCCACATTGAATAATGAGCCAAGAGAGTATTATTACCAGAATGTTGGATTAATCTATAAGTAGGGAACTTTTTTTTTGGAATGTGCAAGCAAATTAAAAACCATCCTTTATGCACAGCAGGGTGTCAGGAGCACATGCTCCCACTGCTGCTTGCTGCTCATGTTCAATTTGTTCTGCAGGCCATGGCCACAGGCCAGCGCTGTGTGTAGGTGGAATTCGAAAGTGCCTGAATGCCTGAATTCTCCACAGCTCCAATAGGCAATTTAAGGATTTGGGGGGCAGGAAGCTTCCTTCCATTCCCCAGCCCCTTCAACCTACTCACTGATGCTGGAAATGCATTGAACAAGGCACAAAGGCTTTTGTTTACTAACTGAAGATCTGCTTCCCTGCAGTAAATTCTCCAAGCTTTCTTACTGTGCTATGTGTCTTAATTGTGACACTTGTAGCATCTTACAGGCAGGGGCTGAGTTGTATTTCTGTGTCCCCACATAGGCACAGTGACAGGTTTAAAACAGGCCACTTACCAGGCATTTGTTAAGTGAATGAAAATGTACGTTTTTATTAGTGATTGTTGTGTAACCATTTCCTCGGCTCCACCATTAGGGAAGCTCCCAAATAAGGAAGGTAAGTAACTCAAAATAGCTTCAGGAAGTCCCTGAAACTGACCAGATTTACTAGACCCTTCCTCGCCAGAGTAAGCAATGAAAACTGTGAATCCCTCTCAGACAAAGCAAAACTGAGCTCAACAGGAGCCTCTGAGACCAGCCAAGCTGCAAAGGAGCCTCTGAGAACAGACCAGCTTCTGGAAGAGGCAGGAGCCAGCCGAGCTGCCTGGAAGAGGTTTAGACAAACTGGAACACCTGGAAGGCCACTCTTCAATCTGTCGAGCTGCCTTCAGGATGTACTGTTTCCTCTAGGTTCCCAGCTCTGTGAGCTGTCCTGTCAAAATGTCTTCAAGTCATTTCTGCTTCTGTAAGTAACCCTCACCTATATTTTTACAAGTAACCCCAATAAAATTCATGGCTTCACCAAGCCAGACATTGGTGGTGTCTGAACTTTGGTCCCTTGTGGGTTCCCCATCTTGGGTGAGTAGACATGTGTTGTGGCTCTTGAGGAAGAGCTTTGTCACGCAACTGTGACAAATGACCTATGTTAGAAAATTCTCTGAAGGGAGGGCCTGTCTGGTGCTGAATTGGTGAGAGGGGAGTTCTAGGAGGAGAGGAGATCCAGAGTGGTCATAGAAGAAGCCAACCCTGTCTCCTCCTTCACAGCCTTCCTTGTGGTCAGTCTCTGATTTGGTTAGCCATAAAACAGGGCCTTTGAATCACATGGGAACAATACTGTCACAGTTGCTCTTAAACAAAATGAATGCAGGTGGCTATGGTTCTTCCGGTGTCCAGAGTGCAGAGAATGCAGTGTAGATCTGTGGTATAACCACCACAGGATGTGGCCACTTCTGGTGCACAGTGGGTGCTAGCAGTTTGTGTGTGTGTGTGTGTGTGTGTGTGTGTGTGTGTGTGTGTGTACAGGTTCCCTTCCTCCCATGGCTTGACTTTAGGCCAGGAAGTTAGTGGCTGTCTACTCTGCTAAGTTATATAAAGTGCTTAGGGAGCCTCAGGGGACAATGCTATACCATCTGCAGTAGCGCTAAAGAGTTGACTTGTCCAAAGCAGGTCAGAAGTTCTGGGTAGAATTATTGAGGAATCAGTGCCTCTGTGGAACAATCCTGAACCAGTGAATGATGGACTCTCAAGACTAATGACCTAGCCCCAGGACTGTCTGTCAGGGTTCTCGGTACATGAGTGTTTTCTACTGTGTCCCAAAGTTTCCCACAGGATTAAGGTTTAGTGACCACCCACTGCCCCCACCTGGTAGCTGGTTTGATATTGTACCCATTTTCTTAGGCAGGGGCTACTTCCTTTCCCCTTAGTCCTTTGCTGGTCACCTACTGGGTACAGTGCTTCAGTCACAGGGTGGGACGATGCATTATGATAAAAGTAGCTCTTACCTCGTAAGAGACTGGAACATTTGCTGGACCGTACACCGCTAATAACATTGAGGTCACTTAAGACTTAAACTGCTATCCTCTTGTGCACTCAACCCGTCTGTTTAACTGGCTGTGGATTTCCCGGGTAATCAACTTTGCAACCTGAACTAATGCATAGATGTAATCTTGTTATGTTATCTTTCATGCCTCTGCCCCAGAGTTATATGTATGTGTGTTCTGATAATTATTTGCCGGAAGTAGCAAAAATAGAGGCTGGAAGCAGTCTTATAAAGTGAATATCAACAGTAGCAAAAATAGAAGCTGAAAGCAGTCTTATAAAATGAATATCGACAGGAAATGTTGGGGACAACATGTGGATATTGCTTGATAAATGATGCTGTTTGTGGCACCATTTGTTATCAGAGTCAGAGTCTGTGACTTAATTCCTTGTAAAACTCTATTAAAGATGTCCCTTCCCCTTGTGATGCCTTCTGTGCTGTTCAGTAAATGCAGAGCAAATCCCTTTGTTAGGGACAGACATGTGCGGTCACATGACAGACAGAGACACAACAACAGAAGCATAAGGCAGTCTACAGGCAGGCGCCGATTCAGATTCATGCAACAGACAAGAGGACAGAAGACAGAAGGACATGAAATAGATAGACTGGTCTCACGTTTGGTTAAATGATTCCAAGCAGATATGTCTTAATTTCTTTCCTTAATGTGACACCAACTCATTATTAGTGACTCTGAGTTTATTATTAGTGCTTTCAAACTGACCACACTAGGATCTGTGGTGAGACTGAATGACAAGAAAACCCAGTAGGAAACCTAAGCAAAGGTAGCGGATTTCACATTTGGTGGTGATCGTTTAACATTAGCTGTGTGTGTGAGCATGCCTGTGTGTACAGGCACATGCACGTGGCAGCGAGCTGTGGGGAGAAAGGAAGAGAGTGTATGGGCTTCTCCTGACACTTGAGTCTGGCTTACCTTGGGCTATTAATTCTTTGGTGTTTAGAGGTGGGAGTCATTCATGTCTACCAGTAATTGCATCATTCAGGAGAATGTCCCTGGCTTCAGATAGAGTCCTTTCTGACCAGCCCATTCATCAGTCCAGATAACTGCTGATGTCGATGGCACTGCCTGCAAGTGCCTTCCCAGGGAAGCCCGTGGAGACTATTCATTTAGCATCCATGTCGGCCGGCCGGTGCCAGCCTGTTTGCCTTTGCCCTTGTGCATTTCCCTATCTTTACGGGGCATGTGGTGGAGCAGAGGTTTAGGTGAGGCCGCTCTTCTCAGCGCCATATGTCTCCGCGAGGTACACAGCATAAGCTGCAAGCCTGTAGTGACAGACGTAATCAGACAGCAGTGTTGGAGCATTATGAACGTGTCAGGATGATGAATTTACTATAACAATGTCACCACTGGCAGCACACGCAATGCGCTGTATCTCAATCAGTCATTTCTCACGGTTGTGCATTGTGTAGAGTCAAGCTTTTCTATTTTTTTCCCCTTTAGGTCTGAGGGATGCTTATAATGACGGCAGTTAGAGAAGCAGGAATGCGGGCTAATTTTAGCTGGGCTTATTTGAGTTAACTCTTGGCAGGAGGTAAGGGGCTATAGCATATGTGCATATGAGCTTGATAGAGAAAGAGAAGCGTGTGTGTGTGGGGGGGGGCTGGGAGGGGGGGAAGGGGCGAAGGATTAGGAGAGCATTTAGGACTTGGAGTCTTTCTTAGGCTATTTGGGAAACTTACACAGTGGTAAGAAGGATCTGCACTCCCTTCCCCGGGTTGTTTTGCTTAAGAGTGAAATCTGTTTGTAGCCCCTCATGGGCTAAGAGCTTGGAAAATGATCTTTACTGTCTCAAGCCTGTCTATTGTTTTTAGCTATGCCGTGGACCCCCACTTAGCCCGTGTCTGTTGGTCACTGCCTGGAAGTGAGGTACAGCTCCCCAACACAATGTTGCTTCCCTCGGTGGGACACACAGAGTCTGATGTGGACAAAGCCCTCGTCTCTGCTGTCCTCTCATCATGTAGATGAGTGTGCTGGGCTGTCCTGGCTCAAAGTGGGAGCCAGTTAAAGGAAAATACATGAAAATGGAATCCTTCATAATGAAGTAGTCATAAACAGGCTGAGTAACGGTTGTCAAACATATCAGATCCTAGTTTCTAGAATCTATAAATGCTGCCTTATAAGTAGAAAAACAACAACCACGCGCAGATGTAGTTGCACTAAGGAGCTGTGCTGGAGAGCAAGCCCGACGTGGCTGGTAAGCTAGTGTGCTGCTACTGAGCCACTGCTGAGCTTGCTGCCTAAGGATGCTGGCATGTGACAACAGTCCTGACACACCCAGGAGGGCCCTGAACCTACTCACAGTACCCTGAAAGATCATACCCCAGAGGAGAAGGGATGTGCGGCAGAAGTAATGGGTGTAATGCATGGAGTTTTACATTTTAGTGTAGGTAAATTTGTTAGTTTTTCTTAAGACTACCTTTCATATTTTAATTAAGGAATGTTTTCTTACCCTTAGATCATAATGATATGATGTGTATTTCCTGCAAAATACTTAGTTTTCATATTTAAGTTGGTTATATGAATTATAGATTTTAAATACAGCATGAATGAACGACTTAATTGTATATACCATATTATATATAAATTATAAATTTCCATTTGTAGCTCATTGTTTCAATGTTAGTTAATAGTATTTTATTTGCTTATATAGATAAGTAGACATACATATAATCATATTTTATCATACATGCGGTATCTATTCTAGCCCTTTGGTCTGTTTGTCTGCTTCAGCCCTGTTTCTCACACACTAATAGTTCAATAGCAGTAAGATGATACATGGAAGGAGGACAGTCTTCCTCCTTCTTTATCATTCCCCAAATTGTTCTGGCAATCTTTGACCAGTGTGCCCATTAGTTTTTGTTAAATTTACACAAATTAGGGACATCTGGGAAGACAGAACATTAATCAAGGGATTGCTTCTACTAGACTGGCCTGTGGGCATGTCTGTTGTAGGGCACTGCCTTGATTTATGATGAGTTGTGAAAGGGTCATCCTACTCTGAGTGGTACCACCCTTGGACAGGTGGTCCTTGGGCGTACAAGGAAGCGGGTTGAATACCCGCAGGGAAGCAGTAAGCCCTGCTCCTCACGGCCTCTGGGTTCTGCTTTGAGCTCCTGCTCTGGCTGTTTTACATGACTGACCCACAAGCTGAAACAAAGCCTTTCCTCCCTTAAGTTGCTTTTGGTCATTGTGTTTAGCACAGCAACAAAAAACAAATGAGAAGACCTAGGACTGTGTTTTCAAATGTTTGAACATAATTGAGAATGTTATTATGCACATAGTTTTATAATCTGCTATTTTTGCTTAACTTGATAACGTTCGTTTTTCAGTGCTAGGGACCAGCCCTGGGCACCACAAATGCTAGGTGACTTAGCACTGAGCCACACCCCACCCAACATAAGACTTTCCAGACATCATTAAAGCCCTTGACATTTAAGACAGTGCATAGTGTCTCCTTGTGTCCCACATCATGTTAAAAAAATCTATACCCATATTGCATAATATTTACTCTCCCCTCAGGTTTTCTTGTTAAAATCAACAGTAGCATAATTCTATTTTTAGGATTATTACACTAGAATATATTCTCAGAAATGGGAGGTAATTGATTGTATTTGCAATAGCACTTCACATACCCTTCAGCACTTTTGAGAGTGTACATAAACTTAATGAGGTCTTCATCAGCAATGGCTACTCCCATTTTTAAAATGAAAGACAAGCTCATTATATTTAATAATTTTGCCTTTATCTGGCTCTGTAAAGTAAAAAGTTCCTAAAGACCCTGAGCAGTATTTTTGGTGTCTTGAGGAAGGAGAGGGCTCACAGAGGCTGACTGGGAGACATTTGAAGGAGGAGAAGAGGAGGGCGAAGCTCTTCCGATCTGGTGTCGGGATCGAGGGTATCTCTGTCGACTTCACTCGCTATGCCCTTGTTTATCCACATCTACCCCAGCTCCCCATGCAGACTTTAGGACACGGTGGCTTTTTGACATGTTATTTAAATGCCACTGGCGTGGGACCACATTCGCATTGTTGTAATGACATCACCAGTGGCAAATTAGTTTAGCATGCCTCAGTTTACTCTTTTTTTGACAGCTTCATGTTCATTTCACATCACAGACGCCGACAGGGAAAACAAGTGTAAAGGGGAACTTGTTTTATTATCACTCAGTCACATTAATAGCAAGTGTGGTCAGGAATGTGTTCAGGAACCTGTTCTCACTGCAAAAGGAAGCTGAGCGCCCCTCCCCCAACAACAAAGCTAATTACGGTATTTTTTAAAAGAAGTTTTGCTTTACTACTTTTATTTCCCACATGCTTGTTCCTTCTTTTTGTTGATTGCTGTTTATTATATTTGTATAAGAAGGAAAATGAAGAAAAAGATAAGTTATTGCAAACTGTTCACGATCGTTTGGCGTTTAGATTTTACTGTCTGCATTCTCTAGAAAGGACTATCAGCTGAGGACAGACTATGGGTAGGTAATGTTTCTAGCAGTTGGGCTTCAGTTCTTTTATCCTGAATGTGCGTCTGGGTGGTGTCTCACGGTGCCCATGACAGCCACAGTTCTGGTTTCTGTGGTCACACTGGGTTAAGTCCCACCATTCCTTCCATTCCTGTCCCTTTTGCTCAGGCAGTCAGTGTTCAAGTCAATTCCCGTCTCATCCAGACTCCTTTTCCTTGTCGTCTTTATGAGTTTGGCTTAGCAAGACAATCTGAAGTTCTATGTCCCTGCAAATCCAATTCTTCCATATGACTGGATGAAACTGCATTGTGTGTGGACACCACACTTTCCCCCACTCACTCATCAGTTGATGGGCTTCTAGACTGGTTCCATATCGAGAATTAAGTTCCATGTTGTAAATAATGCTTCAACAAACTTGGATATGTAGTTGTACCTGTGGCATTTGACTTATACTTTTAAGAGTATATTCCAAACTAGCATAGCAGGATCATGTGGTAACTCTGGTTGTTATTTATTTTACTGTTTTTCATCCCATCCACAGATTATAAGAATTCCCATAGGCTGTATCCCTATAAGCATTTATTGTCCATTGTTTGATGGTAAGCATTCAGATTAGAGTATGATGGAATCTCAAGATAGTTTTGATAAGAATTTCTATGATGGCTAAGGACATTGAATATTTTTACATCTTTTTTCAATACTCTAACTCATTTGCTGCTTTATTGACTGAATAATTGTTATTTTGTTATTTAATATTTTGCATTCTTTATAAATTCTAGAAACTCACTTCGTATAAGATGTACACATTATTTTCTTTTCTGAGCAAAGGCTTTTAATTTCATGCCATCTAGTTTGTCACTTCTTGGAATTGCTTCTGGAGCTATTGGAGTTTTGTTCAGAAAATTCTTGCCTATGCCTATGTCTTAAAAAGTGTTGCCTCTGCTTTCTTCTAGCAATTCCAGGGACTCAAGGACTGCTTTTTGAAGAGACTGCCTTATTCCATGTATGTTTTCCACCTTTGTCAGAAATCAGGGGCTATAGCTCACAGGTTATTTCTGTGTCTTTTCTACTTCATCGGTCTATATAGACATATACAGATGTATAGAAATACATAGCTGATTTTGTGCAGGCCCATGTTTTTGTCACTATGGCTCTGTAATGCAGTTTGAGATCAGTCACTGTGGTTTCTATGGCACTGCTCTCTCTCTCTGCTCAGACACTTTTGTTGTTTGGGGCCTTTTGTGATTACACTTGTATTTTTATTCAATTTTGGTGAAGAATGGAATTTGGGTGAGGATCACATTGAATCTTTGCATGATTCTGGTAATAGGCCCTTTTTTTACACTACTAATTCTAGGATTCATGAGCATGGGAATTCTTTCCATCTTCTGGTATCTTTTTTTGGATCTTTTCTTCAGTGTTGTGTAGTTTTCACAGCAGAGGTCTTTGTTTAAGTTTATTTTTGATTATTTTAGTTTTTTGAGGCTTTTGTAAATAGGATTATTTTACTGAAATCTTTCTCAGCATGTTCATTATTAATTTCTAAAATAACTTACTTGCTATTGTATGTTGATCTTTTAAATTTAGTTTAATTTCATTGGTGCTTTGCCTGAATGTATGTCTGTGTGAGGATGTCAGATTACCTGGAGTAACAGACAGATGTAAGCTGACAAGCGGGGATGCTGGGAATTGAACCCAAGTCCTATAGAAGAGCAGCCAGTGCTCTTAACAGCTGAGTCATCTCTCCAGTCCCTGTATGTTGACATTTTGATGGAAGTATTTATCAGATGTGAAAGTTTTCTGGCCTCTCTCTAGTCTTTTAATATATCAGAGATAGGATTTTAGATGAGACTTTGAAACCAAATGTATACGCTAGCTGGGATCTACACATTACACATCATAAAGTCAAGTCTTTCTAAGGCTCCTTGTAGCCTTTCATCATGTATTTGTTGATGTTTTCTTCTATGATCAAATACCTGAAGAAATGATTTAACGAAGTATTCACTCTTCCTCATAATTTGGTGGTACAGTCACCCATGGCAGGGAAAGCCTGGCTGTTCCCAGTGACCTACTTCCTGCAGTATCTACCAAACAGTATCATCAGTTGGATATGCGTTGTTTAAACACATATCCTCATGGGATGTGGGGCATTTCACATCCAAACCCTAACATTTCTGCCCTGATCCCCATAGGCTAATCTCCACCTCTTGATGCAAATACATTCCGTTCCAATAGTGTTCAGTAGTTCAAAGCAACTGCTTAACTGTAAATTCCAAAGCAAAACAAAACAAAAAAAGTTACATACTTCCAACATGCAGTGGTACAGGATAAACATTCCTATTACAAAAGGGAAGAACGAGGAGGGATGGACCCTTACCGTGGCAAACTGCTATCGTTCTGACCTGGATCAGACAACATGCATGCTCTTGCAGTGTATGCTGGATGTAGTGGGTTCCGGCACCCTCAGGTGATGCTGGGCTGCTTAGACTAATGCACAGAGAACTCTACTTCAAACAGCTTCCTCCAAGAGGCAGGATACCTGGCCCCTACAAGAAGAAAGAAAGACAGAAAGAAAAACAGGAAGGAAGGAAGGAAACCACACCTGCCAGAAGGCATTCTCTCGGCCCTAGGTCAGTTGGCAGATTGGCTCATGTTCAAACCCATGGACACCTGGAGGAACAGACACCCCGGACTCTGCTGGAGAACATCCTACTAACTGCCCCAGACTCATGATGCCAGACTCAGTGCGGAAGCCAGGACAAGTACTAGAGATGGTTGGGTCCTGCAGATGGGAGAGCAGCCCCGGAAGCCTGGAGCAGCAACTTCCTGAACTGGAGCCTACCGCAACCCTGTCTCTAGGTCCAGTAGCCACTGGCAAAAGAAAGCAGAGGCTGAGATTGCCGGTATTTCAGCTGGAAGTAAACCAGGGGTTGCCTCTCTCCCAATGCCACCTGGGAATGCTGATGTTTCATCCTTGGCCAGCTCCTCCCACCTTAGCCTTGCTCCACCTCTTCAGCCAGCAAGGAGACCTGGCCTAGCTCGCAGATGTCCCATGCATCGATCTGTGGATGTAGGTATTGGAGGATTGTAGGGTCTGGAGGACGATTCCTTGGTCTTAGCTCTTCCAGGTGACAACCGTACGACCCTTATTGCAACCCTGCCATGGATGTAGTGTGGAATACACGCAGCCTTTCTCACAGCCCTCGGCTGACCGCTCCCTTAGTGCATATCACTCTCTGGCCAGCCCTTCTCACACTGGGGTTGAGGGAGCTCAAAGAGTCCAGTCACAGGACATGACTTCTGGGACTGGGCTGCAGAACCACAGAAGCAGAACTAGCTTTGGTACTGCTCCTTTAACCTTTTCAGACTACAGCCTCAGCCTCCAGAACTAAGAGACGCTGCGTGATCTCGGAAGGCTGTTGAGGCCAAGGAAGGAAAAGGATCTTCAGGGTGTGAGGGTATTTCTGGCAGGCCAGCAAGTCCAGAATTAGCCTCCAGCACCTGCAACTTACTCCAGGCAGAGCAGACACATCAGTTTCTTGAGCTGCCCCCATGAGCTGGAGTTAAAGTCTTACCTTCATAGCATCTGGAGTCTGAGCCAGCCAGGCTACCAGTTAGGACCCAAACTCAAGTCCTAGGCACCGCTACCTCTACAAGGTGGGAGGAAGCCACTATCTGAAGCTCTTTATCTCTGTACTAAGAACCCGTGGAGAAGGCTCTTGAGGTGGTGGTCTTGAGGTGGTGGAGAAGTGCCTAAACAAGTATTTCCAGCACCCGTATGACCTGGTGGTATTTGCTGCTCATGCTGGCCATAAGACTGTGAAGCCAGAGGACTGGGAGCTGCTGATGCGTCAGCAGGATCAAGTCTCCCTGCACAGTATTATGCTGCTCTTGGAGCACCAGCAGCTACTCATCCCCTGGGCATTCAGTGGCCCGAAAGTGGTCAGGCCTTAACACTTGCTCTCTTTATACCTCGGATACATTAGACCCACACACTCCTCAAAGTCCCCTTCCCATCTCCTAGCACCAATCAAGTCTCAAAATGGGTATAAACAAACAAAATAAAAACAAAAAAGGAAGAACTTGAGTATAACAAGGAATGGACAAACCAAAACAAGATCAAAACCCGGCAAGGCAAACCCTAAGCTGTAGCTCCATGCCTGGCATCAGGAGCTTCCGATGGTGCCATATCTTTGGAATAGCAAGCACTCGGGGATCTCCATTACAATCTAGACATTGTCTCTAGAAATCAATTCAGGGAACCCAATGTAGCTCCTGAAGCTTTCTTGAACCTTGGTGCAAGCCTCTAAGACCCCCTTACTCCTGCATTTTTCATGCCCTCAAAACTAGTACCACATGGATGATGCCAAGTTCTGCTGCTATCCTGAGATACAGTTCAGTCCCCTGGGATGAGAGATTCAGTAGCCTCTGTGTGCCTTCAGCTGAACCTTTGAGCATACTGTAGGAGGGCACCATGGAGGCTCCCTATTTAAGTGATCACTTTTCAAATTAATTTGCGTTGTTCCATCTTGGACCTCTCCATGGGCTCAGTCTTGCCCTTACTGTATCTTCTTTATTGTCCCATAGTGAATCCTGAGTGTTCTTCTTAATGATGCTAATCATGCCATCAGTTCTAGCTACTTCATTTGCCTATTCGCAGTGTTAACTGGCTGAAACCTCCCATTCTTTCCCAACCTTGTTTTTCTTTTTTTAACTTTCTGATCTTGCTTTTTGTAAGTCTGGATGGAAGTAATAATCACCATAGAACCTAGATATTATTCCATCTTGAAATTTCCCCCACCAAACAACTTAGTGGATTTAGCTTAGGCCACATTTTCAGGACATGGGCAAACATAACCACATTCTTTGCCAGTCTATTACACAAATGACCTCTAGCCTTGTTCCAAGAGGCCTGCTATGAAACCTCACGATCACAGCCTCTACTGTAAACATTTGTGTTGGCATTCTGGTCTTTTAATATCATTTTATGACCCCCTCTCTAGGCCACACCTCCAAACGCTTCAACAGTCTCTCTGCAAACCAGTTCTGTCACCAGCTTTCTGTCTTATTAACTTTTCTTGTCATGGAAACATGTAAGGAAGGAAAGGTTTTATCAGGTTTACAAATCAGGGACCCAGTCCACTGGGGTAAGAAAGTCACAGTGGCAGGAGTGTAAGGCATCGTATTGACTGTCAGGAAGTAGGGAACAAATGGGTTGAACTGGGCTGTAAACCTCCAGTCCTGTTCCCATCAACCTACTTCCTCCATCTAGTCTCCACTTCTCAAAACAGTGCCACTGACTAGAGACTAAGTGTTCCGACAGCTGAGCCTATAGGGACATCTCCCATTAAAACTGTAGAACACCCCACTTGGAAATCCGTTCTGGTCTGGGCTTAAATGAGATTGATTTTAGTAATATCTGCATTTGAACCAAATGTTAAAGATGAAAGAGTGTCTCCATGAACTTCAGGGGACTTGACATGGAATCAGGTTTCCTGCATTTCTTCTTCATCTTTGGAAAATTTCATTCCAGAGCTTACTTTCTGTTCCATTATTCTGAAGATAGCATTTTCATGAAGCTCTTTTACTTAGTAGGCACAGCTCATATCTTGGAGTAACTCTAACCAAGCAGGTGAAAGACTGGTATGACAAGAACTTTGAGTCATTAAAGAAGATACAAGAAAATGGAAAGTTCTCCCATGCTCTTGGACAGGCAGGATCAACATAGTAAAGATGGCAATCTTACCAAAAGCTTTCTACAGATGCAATGCAATCCTCATCAAAATCCCCAGCACAATTCTTCATAGACCTTAAAAGAACAATACTCACCTTTATATGAAAAACAAAAAACCTAGGATAGCCAAAACAACCCTGCACAATAAAGGAACTTCTGGAGGCATCACAGTCCCTGACTTCAAGCTCTGCTATAGAGCTACAGTAATGAAAATAGCTTTGTATTGGCACAAAAACAGACAGGTAGATCAATGGAATCGAACTGAACACCCTGATATTAACCCATACACCTATGAACACCTGATTTTTGACAAAGAAGCTAAAACTATACAATGGAAAAAATAAAGCATCTTCAACAAATGGTACTGGCATAACTGGACGCAGACATATAGAAGATTGCAGATAGATCCATATCTATCACTATGCACAAAACTTAAGTCCAAATGGATCAAAGACCTCAACATAAATCTGGCCACACTGAACCTCTTAGAAGAGATTGTGGGAGGTATCCTTGAATGAATTGGCAGAGGAGACCACTTCCTGAATATAATGCCAGTAACACAAACACTGAGACCGACAATTAATACATGGGACCTCCTGAAACTGAGATGCTTCTGTAAGTCAAAGGACACAGTTAACAAGACAAAAAGGCAGCCACAGAATGGGAAAAGATCTTCACCAACCCCACATCTGACAGAGGACTGATTTCCAAAATATACAAAGAACTCAAGAAACTAGTCATCAAAACACTGAACAATTTAATTAAAAAGTGGGGGTACAGAACAAAAAAGAGAATTCTTAACAGAAGAATTTATAATGGCTAAGAGACACTTAAGAAATTGCTCAACATCTTTAGCCATTAGGGAAAGGCAAATCGAAACAACTCTGAGATACCATCTTATTCCTGTCAGAATGGCTAAAATCAAAAACACCAATGACAGTTTATGCTGGAGAGGACGTGGAGAAAGGGGAACGCTTCTCCATTGCTGGTGATAGTGCAAAATTGTTACAACCACTTTGGAAGTCATTATGGTGGTTTCTCTGGAAAGTGGGAACCAGTCTCCCTCAAAATCCAGAAATTCCACTCTTAGGCATATACCGAAAGGATGCACATTCATATAACAAGTACATCTGTTCAACTATGCTCATAGCAGTATTATTTGTAATAACCAGAACCTGTAAGCAACATAGATGCCTCTCAACCAAAGAATGATTAGAGAAAATGTGGTACAGTTACACAATGGATTACTACACAGTGGATAAAAAACAATGGAATCCTGAAATTTGCAGGCAAATGAGTGGTATTAGAAGAAACCATCCTAAGTGTGATAACCCGTTACAGAAAGACAAACATGGTATGTACTCACTCATATGTGGATATTAGACATAGAGCAAAGGACTACCACCCTACAATCCACACCTCCAGAGAAGCTAGGAAACAAGGAGGACCATAAGAGAGACATACATAGTCTCCCAGTGAAGCAGAAAGGGACTTGAGCCCTGAACAAATTCGGAACATGGTGAAAGGGGGGAGGGAGGTAGTAGAAACAGGAGGGGCAAAGAGGGGGGAGGAGAACATGAGGGATCAGGAAGATTGAGTGGGGAGAGGAATAGAGGAGAGTAGGAAAAGAGACACATCAATAGTGGGAGCCACTATAGGTTTAATGAGAAATCTGACACTAGGGAATTGTACAGAGGTCCACAAGGATGACCTCAACTGGGATTCTAAGCAATAAAAATAAAAAAGAAGCAGATTCCTGTAGAAGAAATTTAGTCCCAACTTTAGGTATGTTGTCAGCATTGTTTATATAGTTAAGCCAGATGATTTCTTGTTCTGTGTGACTGAGAAATGTAGTACGTTTTCAATATTTTCCTTTTGTGGTATTTGTGTTCTGTGTTCTGAGAAGTGTTTTCAGTATTCTGTGACATACATCTGGATCCACACACTGCTTCTGGTTACACTGGTTGCTGATGACACTTCATATGTGAGCTATTTCCATCTTGTAGTTTATGCCTGCACACTGTATTGAATTTTTCTTTAGTGCTGATGAGACAATAACTCATTGGCATTAGGTTGAGGGAGGCTATAGGATTACACCAAATCCTGTATCCCTTTTCTTCCTTGCCTGTATACATTCATTATACTTGAGAGATAGATGAATGAAGCTGTGGGTACCTTAGTCTTTAAAGCTTTATTACAATTTAGAAGCATTAAAAAAAAGAAAATGGGAAAAATCTTATCAAAGGCTGGAAGTGATCATCATATTGAATAGCTGAATTTTCCATTTAATGACAATGAAGAATAAAGATAGGCATTGTAAAGATATGAATTCATTACTGGTATCACTTAGAATCCTCAATTATAAAGACTTGAACAGGGCTTTTAAAGGACTCTGTCAGAATACAGAATTGACAGTTGGGCATATCCCTGGAGAAGATGAAATGGTTCCAAGGCCTTCCAATTCTATTTAAACTACATAGGCCAGGCCCACAGCCTAGACCCCACTCTGAATTTCAAGGCTGCCTTGTTGCTGTGCTACTGTCTTGCTTTCTGGCCTTCAGAATATGGATAGTCCAAAGATAAGGCCAATGAGCACAGAGCTACTTCAAGAAGTTCGGACACTGCCATTTCTCCTGGCATCCAACTCCTCCTCCTCCTCCAAGCATCCTCTTTTAAGATGCAGGGTTCAGCATTTGTGACACAGTGCTTGAGCTCCAGGGAAAGATAGGGTGTGTTCCCCCCAAACCCGGAGTTTCTGAGAATGTGTCTGTTGTGTACAGCAGTCCAGTCCCTTTTAGACCAGTGATTGAAGGACAGGTATGGGTCATTTCCACAGATGCTTGCTAGGAACTTGGGGTAGAATCATTTCTCCTCTCAGGGGGCCACAGGATAGACACCTGTTCTTCTTGATACGTTTATGATGTTAGACCCAAAACTGCCACAGCTAGCACAGAGTAGACACATGGACAGAGAATTGAAGAGAAATGAGCCTGAACTCCATCACTGCTTTTTGAGATGCGAGTTAATGAATTTTCTAAATTGTTTGTTAAATAAGGTGACTGTTTCTTGTTGCAAAATTTGTCCTTCCTGACATAGAAATAGGTCCCCTTTAAGCCCAAGTGGCTCCTAACTGTGCGGACTCTGCACAGAGTCTGGTTTAGGTTCCTTGGACCGTGACAGCCACAGAGCGTGAGAAGGAAGGCCTCCCTGTGGAAGAGGAGTGTAGTTGTAGTTCCATAAGGAATAAAGAGGAAGCACATTTGTGTGAACATAAGCAAAATTTTGACAGGTATTTGGAAATGGATACGGTTCAGTGTCTGGTTAGTCTTTGGGGTCATCACGATACGCTTCTGACTGGTTGTTTTTCCCCTCTGATGAGAGCAGGACGGGCAGCAGAGACAGGTTCCACACTTTGTTGACAAGGGAAGTTGACACTGTTACTTTTACAGAATATGAATTAAGGGTCTGGATATGTCTTGTCCCCGGGGGTGAGAGTCCCTGCCCTGCTGTATAAGGAGTGGCATTTTATTCTGTAGAGCTCCAAAGGAATGTGCCACGCATCCCCACCATGTCCATGAAATGTTATTGATAATCCCTCTGGGAGACAACGTCTCAGTATCCAGTCCGTTTTGTGGTCTTGAACTGAGGCAGTTGACATAGTGTCTTATGGTAAGAATACAAGGGCACAAAAGTCCTACAGTGTGACCAACATTTGTATCAAAAGGCTGTGAAGGAAAATCAATGTTTTGCTTCGGCAGTGAAAATCCAAACCCAACCAGATGATTAGGAATGAGCATTTTACTTTCAAACACTAGAAACAGGACTGACTTCCCCCACTCCCTCTCCCCCCCTTACAGTCTGGACCACTCGTCAGTCTGCCTTGTTTCTGCTGTTGAGGGTCTGACAGTGACTCTGCTGCTTAGAAGCAAAGGTAATCTTTTCTCTCAGGTCTCATCTTCCAACGTGTCAGCGAATCATGTCCCCATCATGTGGTATAAGTTAAGCTGCATACATTCAACACTTCATCTCCTCTTCCCCTGGATTATATTTCCCCAGAACACAAGTACTCCTCAGAGGCAAAATCGTGGAGGTGTTCTCAAAAAGTCCAGTAGGGATATGGGAGAGTTAACCTGGGAAGTCTATTGGACAGGGTCTCTAGAGGAAATGAACAGAGAGAGAGAGAGAGAGAGAGAGAGAGAGAGAGAGAGAGAGAGAGAGAGAGAGAGAGAGAGAGAGAGAGAGAGAGAGAGAGAGAGGGAGGGAGGGAGGGAAGGACAGAGGGACGGAGGGACGGAGGGAGGGAGGGACAGAGGGACGGAGGGACGGAGGGAGGGAGGTTATCTTAATGCTTGAAAGGAGAAGAACCCAGCAGCTGCCCAGCCCTGGAGGTGAAGGCCTCAGCCCTCTTGGACTGTCGACAGGTCCCACCCCAACATGCTGAGATATTAATAAAGCATTTTTGCAATTACATACTAGACTGATGGTATCACGTATCAGATATTTATATTATTCATAACAATATCAAAATTACAGTTATGAAGTAGCAACAAAATAGTTTTATGGTTGGGGCCACCACAACATGAGGGCCTGTATTAAAAGGTTACAGTGTTAGGAAGGTTGAGAACCACTGGGTTAGCAGTGTTATTATTATTAGTTGTGTTAGCTATGTGGTGTCTATTGTTTTCCCATATAACCCTTTTGGTATCTAAAATGTTTATGTGGAGGGTGAAGTTGCAGTTTTGATTGGGATTGCTACAAGTCTGTAGATTGTTTTTGGTAAATTGGCAATTTTTTACAATATTAATTTTGCCCATCCAGGAGTGTGGGAGGCCTTTTCATCTTCATCTTTTCATTTCCTATATTCCTTTCTTTAGTGCTTTAAAGTCTTATTTTAAAGGTCTTTCACTTCCTTGCCCTCTGCCTCACTCTCCCATTTCTTTCTCCATGTGTCACTGGCATCTAGGAAGACAGATCATTTTCATGCTGCTGTATGCTGCCACTTTGCTAAAAGTGTTTATCAGGCCGGGCGTTGGTGGCGCACGCCTTTAATCCCAGCACTTGGGAGGCAGGGGCAGGCGGATCTCTGTGAGTTTGAGGCCAGCCTGGTCTACAAGAGCTAGTTCCAGGACAGCCTCCAAAGCCACAGAGAAACCCTGTCTCGAAAAACCAAAAAAAAAAGTGTTTATCAGATCTAAGAGTGTCCTGATGTAGTCATTAAGGTGTTTGATGCATGGAATCTAAGGATACTTAATTTCTTTTCTCCTTCCTTCCTTCCTTCCTTCCTTCATTCCTTCCTTCCTTCCTTCCTTTCTTTCTTTCTTTTTTTCCATCTTCTTGTTGAATTGCTCTGGCCAAGCCTTCAAACACTATGGTCAGGAATATCCCAGGTATTCCGAACAATACAGGGTATGGCCATTCTTGGCTGCCTGAAGGATAAGGCCCCATCACCGCAGACACCACACACATTGGTTGCAGATGCGCTGGAGCTGACCTGGAGCTTCCTCCCTTCACAGGTCTGTGAGGGGCTCTGCTCTCCACAGTCTTACCCAGATGTGAGCCCTGCAAAACGATAATGCCAACCTGCCAAGCCAGTGGTGCCTGCTGCTGCAGTTGTGGCAAATCTGCTTGGGGGGCAACAGCTGCTCTCTGATTGTCTTTGACGCCCACTCCACAAGAGCCAGTACTGTGAACTTGGTAAAAATCCCATGGCTGAGGTTCTAGTCCCTAGGAGGGAACTTAGTATCATTCTTTAGCTGAACTGAGACAGGACCAGCACCAAACCACAGTCTAAACAATGTCCAAAGACAAGTGCTATTCTCGTCCTTAATCAAGACGCTCCTTGCAGAGAACAGTGGTGAATGCAGACAGACGGCTGCACAAGAAGCTTAGCCTTCAACAGAACATCAATACCACCCCTTCTAAGGCTTGAGGAACATTGCAGAAGAGGGAGAGGGAATTTAAGTGTTAGAAAACAAAGCGGGACTACAGTATTATAGCTTTAGGGCAAGGCACAGCCAAGGCGAACATGTCACAGCAGCCATGGTTGCCTGCAGTGGGCCTGCACAAGACTGGACTGGTAACAAACTGCTAATAATAGGCTGGGAAGTGGCTCAGGGGGTCCTAGCTCTCCCTACTGAACTGTTGGCAACTGATGGTTTATGGGAGAGGGAGAGTTATTGCCTTTAGTTGTGTATCAAATGGGGGAGCTCACTAGGCTCCAGTAGAGACTTCTAAACCTGTGACCACAAAGATGGCCCTGATTAAAATCAGTGGCTCCCAAGACGAAACTAAAAGGTGTAATGTGGGAAAGGAACTTGTGGGGAGGATGATGATGATAGGGATGGAAGGGAGATGAAAGAGGGTAAGGGGAGAGAGTAAATGGAATAATATGTTATATATATATTTATATATATGAAATTGTCATGAACAAGTGTAAACACTGAAAATATTCCTGAAAATTATTTATCATATTGTGAAGAAGCTGAGCATTGCATAAGCAAGGTGCTTCTAGCCAAGTGCCAGTGTGAGGATTAGTTGTGGTTGGGAGGTCTGTGACCCAGTCAGTCAAGGTTTCCTATGAATATCTGTGTTGGAAACTGGTATCGATGGGGCCTGTATGTCTCAAAGATGATGTCCACACCACAGTGGATCATCCAGATTGTTAGTCGGTGTGACCATTGCCTTGGTGTTTCCATTGCCAGAAATCACAAACAATAGGGCCACACACAAGCGAGTGCACAAACCACGTGATAGTACAAACGAAAAGAAACACGTGGAGACAAAGGATTTATAGTGAGTTAAAAATGAGAGAAAACAAGCAGTACAGCTCTTATCTCTGAGCTCTCTGATGTAGTGTAAAGGCTCAAGTATAACAATGAATGCTCACTGCTATGATGAGTGAGCAGACACTGTCTCAGGCAAGATGTACTTGTATGTTTCCAATCACCGATGGTTTAGATGGAAGCTCTAGCTGGAGTCTAGATCTGCCTCTGAAAAATCCATAGCAATTCAATTCAGCTTTAATGATTTTGGAAAATAAAATGACAGATATTGCTCATATTTTCACTTTATAATCATATCTTTGAGAGTGAATATGGTTTCTGGTCTCTGTCTGTCTGTCTATCTATCCATCCATCCATCTATCCACCTGCCTGCAATCTATCTTTAATAACATATGAACCTAACTTTACCTGCTCATGTCACACATTCTCCCTTTGCTCATTATCTCTTCTATATTTACTGTAAAGTTTGCTTATTTATTCCTTTGGTTTCTAAGCTCATTGGCAGAAGATCAAAATTAATTCAGTTGAATATGTAAGCCCACTATAATACTCTTGGAAAAAATGAACACAATAGCTTGCATTTTTATTTGAAAAGATAACTAGAAATGACCATTTAGCATTTTCTTCAGACACATAATTAGAATATAGGCTCAGCTTCTAGATAAACATAGAGTTGATGACATGCAACCTTGGGTAGACTGTCACTGTCCTGTCTGCCTTCTCAATTCGTTTATTTACTTATGGGAAAGATCATTGTGTGAAAGCCATGCTATTTTCATGTCAGTTCAGACCTCTGGGAATTCACAGGAGTTTGCTGTGCTTGCCAAACAAGTCACTGTTTTCTTTCTTTCACTCTAAGGAGTGATTTACCCATCACATGCTCAATATTGGAAAAGCATGGGGCGTTACTATATTTCCATACATTCTGGTTCCTATGTGTTAGCATTACAGTCTACTTACCTGTTAGACTATACACATTTTTAGCTGTCTCAGGGTACGAGAACATGCTACCTACTACATTCCATGCTGCCTTAGATTATTTTCTAGATTATTATTGGAATATGTTTTTTGTGTGATCTTGTCTGTTAGAATTCTGTCAGAATATCATTTGCCAGCAACAAATATCCCATCAGATGAGATATTATTTGGCCTCTATCCATGCTTCTATCATTATGTATTTTCTTGCAAATTTGCTTTTAGGGGGACGCATATTCACTTGTGTATAATTTCAGCAACATAAAGACTGTTGATATTATCATTTTATTATATCTTAATGGCTTTAACGACCTTTGTTGTCTGGTGCTAATAAGAAATTTATTCTTCAGTAGGATAATACTCTAAATGGTAACAAGATTTCAAAGAAGAAAATAGAGCACTTAACGTAGAAGAATAATCTCACTTTCTCTAGTGGGGCTGCATCAGTTTTTCTCAACCAATGGGTAGCAACCCCTTTGACAAATCTCTGTCTCCAAAAATATTTACATTCTAATTCATAACAATAGCAAAATTTCAGTTACGAAGTAGCAATGAAAATAATTTTATGGTTGGGGGTCACCACAACATGAGGAGATGAATTAAAGGGTCACAGCATTAGGAAGGTCAACCATTACTGGTCAGTCAGGAAGGCTATGTATTGAAATGAATGCAGAGTCTGTTTGTCACTTTGCTATGTGAGTATGCATTCCTACATGGCACGTTTTACATAACTTTCCATTCTTTAATGGATTCTGAATTCTGTTATCATGTGTCTTGGGGTTTCTATTGCTGTGAAGAGACACCATGACCATGGCAATTCTTACAATGGAAAAACATTCAATTGGGGTGGCTTATATTTTCAGAAGTTTAGTCCATTATCTTCATGGTGTGACATGGTGGCATGCAGGCAGACCTGGTACTACAGAAGGAACTGAGAATCCTCTATCTTGACCTGCAGGCAACAGGAAGTAGTCTGAGTTACTGGGCATGGCTTGAGCATATACGAGACCTCAAAGCCCTCCAACAAAGCCATACCTCATAACAACTCCCTGTGAAGTTATGGGGTCAATTACATTCAAATGAGCACAACATGTATTGCACAGTATTTCTAGAAACTATGACTGACCCTTGGGTCCTGGAGCTCTCCTGGGTGAGATTCTGTCTGCTTGGTCAGTCTGGCGTTCTTGAGGTTTAAGCTGAATTTTCTTGCTTTACTTTCAGGTGAGTGAAATATACAAAAGATAGAACTTTCCAGATGTCTTGATTATCTGGAAAGTTACTTATTTAGACCATACCACATAAAACAATTCTCAAATCCTAAGGGATAAACAACTATCTTAATTTAGAAATTTTGGCTGATTTTTCATGTGACAGCTGGAAATGCCAGAGAACCATTCTCCAACTGAATTACAAAGAATGTTTTATTTTGAATTAGATTTTGATTTAAATGTTTGAAGATATCTGACTCTAGCATCTGATGTTGTTCTCTTCCAGGTGCATCTGCTGGGATTTGGCTGTAGGTCTGCCCACCTCCATGTTTTTAGCCCATAACAATCTAAGGAGTGATGCCTTATGCATACACATGTGTCTATGAGTGAATCCCATGTATGTGCAGGTGTTTTCAGAGGTCAGAGGAGGGTGGTGGATCCTTTGGACCTGGAGTTTTAGGTGGTTGTGAGTTCCTTGGTGTGGGTGCTGAGAACCAAATGTGGGTCTTGTTGGGGAGCTGGAAATACTTTTAACTGCTGAACCCTTTCTTCAGACCACAGGAGTGATGCCCTAACTTGTAGGTTCTATAGGTTTAGTCCTTCTAATTTCTAAATTAACCTTTAATCAGTTCTGGACAAGTTGATTATAATGGATAACCTTGATTGTCAATTTGACTGAATTCAGAATCAGCTAAGAGATAAATTGCTAGACACATCTGTGAGGGATTATCTAGATGAAGGCTAGCCTCTGGGCATGCCTGTGAGGGATTGTCTTGGGTGTGTTAATCAAGGTGTGAAGACCTGATCACTGTGGGTGGAGCCATTCCCTGGGTATTGCTTCTGGACTGTCAAGGATGGAGAGTATGAAGTCAATACAGGTAATCTTTGCTGTCTTCTGACTATAGATGAATGACCAGCTGCTTCAAGCTGCTGCTACCTTGCCTTCTTTGCCATGATGGGTTATACTTTGAACTGTGAGTTGAAATAAAGCCATCCACCCTGAAGTTGCTTTTGTCAGGGCATTTTCATCATAGTACAAAGTAACTAAGACAGTGGGCTTTCTAGGGGTGGACTTTGACTCCCTAGGAGGTGGGCGCAATTTTGCTGGTGCTGGGGGTGGGCTTTGACTCCCAAGGAAGTGGGCACAGGATTGCTGGTGCAGATGTAGTTCTGTGTCTGTTGAGCTTGGAACAATATTTGAGTGCAGGAAAAGTTGTGCTTTGAGGGTATATGTGTTTTAGCATGCAGAGTGCCCTGCCAAGATGATAGTTTACATATGTGCTGATTGCTCCCAACATTGGAACACTGTCTTCTTTTGACCACCTTTTACAAATGCTCACACTTGATGGGGTTGTGTTCTGTACATGTGTTTCTTTTATTGGTTGATGAATAAAACACTGTGGCCAATAGGGCAGCAAGATAGGCAGGTCTAGGAGATGTGGAGAATTCTGGGAAGTATAGCCAGAGAGGATGTGAGTCAGGCATTCTCCGGTAAGATAAGACCATGTAGAAATACATATATTAGTAGTTATGGGTCAGAAGTTAAGACAGAGTTAGACAAATAAGAAGCCCTAGTCATCAGCCAACAGATTTCTAACTACTGTAGTGTTTGTTCATTTGGGGCTGACACAGCTGTGGGACCAGGCTGGCGGGTTACTCACACTTGCTTTTCCAGGCTGCCTCTAAGATACCCATGTTTCTTGGGTACTACCATAAGATGGAAGGAATCTAGTTGTTCAGAAATCAGAGAGAGCATGTGAGGGGACTCCTAGTTTAGCTAACTCTCTGCTCTCTGAATCCTTGTCCTGAATTTGATACCTGTGATGGTTCCTGAGTAACCAGGGCCCCAACTGGAGAGGATCTACATTCTATACTCACTAGTAGATCTTTGTCCATTCCTGTCTATGGTGTTGGAAGTGATCGGTTTTAGAGGGAAGATGTTTAGCATTGTTCCATGGGATGTATAAAACCACAAGATAAACTGATGTAGTGTCTCAGGATCGAGCTATTGTTTCAGAAATTTCTACCATTTAGATGAGGACTAGAGGGGGTGCCTGGTGACTGCCAGAGATGGAATATTTCTGGAACTTCTTTACTCACAGGCTTGATGCCTCAACTCCAGGGGATGTGAAAGTTGGTAGGTTGGTCAGGCACTTTTTTCTTTCCACAGAGCATTTCCACCTGGGTCCCAGAACCATTTTACAGTGTGGCTCCAAAGACCAAGAGAAGGCATTTGTGCGAAGGCCTGTTGTGACAGTGCATATGAGGCTCCTGCCAGTGCCATAGTTGGGAATTTTTCTTGCCCCAAAGAAGGCACATGGCCTGGTCCAGAGTCAATGTGGAGAGAGTTGAAGGCTGCACACGTAGCTCACTATGGGCCACTTATGAAAGCAATCTGACAGATGTGTGCTGACTTTAAAGGTGAGATCACTCTTGGGATCATTTTGTCTCGTGGTAGGCCAGGTCTAACTTGTTCTGGTTAAGAAATTTCCTTTTCCTGTTGTTGAGAACCAGCTTAATCCTCAGCTATTAGGTTCGTTTTTGGGTCTTTAGAGTTTCTCACAGCTGAATGTAGTGATAGCCAGCAAAGATCAATGCCTGCACCAGGTGTAGAAAAGTAAATCTCAAACCAAATTCTGCTACTCATATAAAGTATCATTCCTACATTCAGGCACAAAACAGTCACATAACTTCAATGTACATTCAGAGCACTGTCTGTCCCTAAGAAGGAAGGTTCCAGTGCTCAGTAGAGCACCGTACCTGGTTCTGGCAAGCCTGATGAGTAGCTGGAAAGATCTTACCCAGCTTCCACTTTCCACTGATACTCGTTTTCCCCCATGAGAGTCTTGTTTTCTAAAGAACATACTAATTCCACCAATAAAAACCCATTAATAATACAATGTTCAAGAAATCTTTGTCACTGAAAGAAAGAAACAGTGGCTCAGGACCATTTAGTCTTGTCTTGTGACTCATCCCTCTGCTACGAGCTTCTCATTAGAATAGCATCTTGTTCGGAGATCGTGACTGGAATTGACATACACTGCCTGTGCTGAAGAATATTGACGTAGAAGAATGCAGGCCACACAAAGTCCCAGTTACAAAGGAAAAATGAGTTCCTAGGATCTCTTGTACAGCAGGGCGACAATAATCAATAAGCATATGTTGCATACCGAAAATTGCTGAGAGTAGATCCGGTTCTCTTGTCATAAAAAGATATACAAGGTATTGAATATGCTAATTAGCCTGACTCAACAATTTCAATGTATACATACTTCAAAACATCACACTGCATCCTGTAAGCATATGGAATTTTCAGTTAAAACTTAGTAAAGATGGAGGAGAAAGTCCAAACACCAGCCTGGATTTAAGAGTTCATTGGTGAAAAAATCGGAAGAGCAACCATCACAGTATGGGAAATTAGAAGCTAAAGGATTATGTGTTGTGGCTTTATTGCTTCTAGAAATAACCCAGAACATTGGAAAGTACCCTAGCTCACAGGTAATCATTTACAAGTGCCATGTATGTTTATGTACCTACAAAAGCTTTTTATATATATCATATGAAGCATAATATATAAGATATTGTATTATTATTATTTTTAATTTTTTAGTTTCAAATGTACGCAGAAGTAGAGGTTTGGCTCACCACCCAAGTTCAGTGACAACTAGCTCATGACCAACTCTACCTCTCCTTGCCACCTCCCTTCCTGTTTTTTATTCTGCATACATTGTTTTAAAGTAAATCCTAGTGTGTTAGTCTCCCACCGTGGTGACAACTATCTGAAACACTGGGAAGGAAAAAAGATTTATCTTGTCTCGTGATTTCTGAAATTTCAGTCTGAGGCCACTTGGGTCCATTCTTTTGGGTATGTGGTGTGACAGAATTCATGTGACAGGTGTTACCTGGTAGGGCAGGGTTGCTCATTTCACTGTGTCTGGGAAGCAGGGAGGTAGTGAGAGGGGCCAGAGGATAAGATATCCTCCTCAAGCTCAGAACCTCAGTAATTCACTCCCTTCAATGAGGCCATATCTCCTAATAATCTTTTCAGTTGTGAATTAATCAATGGACTGATTAGTTCAGATACCTCATAATTTAATCACTTCTCAATGAACCAGATGTCATCAATACTCGATATCCAAATTGTAACATCTAGATACCATGCCATTTGATCTGTAAAGTTTTCAGTGTATGGTTCTAAGTATAGATAAGGATTTCCCCACTACCCTAGGAAGTACTTCATCTAAAAGCAAGTTTATTCAAGACTCAAGCAAGGTCCAAACAAGAATTCAAGCAATATTGCATTTGATAGTGTGCATCTTTGGTCCTATATTTCCTACAGACTGGTAGACCCAGAGTAGAGATTCAACCCTGGTGCCATTAACAATTCAGATGGGTAGTTTTTGTTGTGAGTGTCCTGTGTATTAACAGTAGCCCTGGTTTCTACCTATTGGGTGTTAGCATTTTCCCACAACATGACAACTAAAAGTATCTCCAGGCATTGCCTAATGTGCTCTGGGGACAAAATTGCCTCATTTAGATACTGATGTAATTGGTTGCTCCCATTCATGTTTAATTATTTTTGGCAAGAATATTTTATAGTTGATATCATATTTTCATTCCCATTGTAGTCCCAGGTATGCTTTTTTTCTGGAGCCAGCATAAGTGGGATTATTTCTCTAATTTCTTGCTCACCCCATTTTTATTGATACATGGAAAAGTTATTGAATTTTATGTTGATTTTCTACTATATGACTTTACTCAAAGTGCTCATAAGTTCTAAAACTTTTTTGGTGGAGTTTGTGTGTTCTTTTGGCTATAAAATCATGTCTTCTGTGAATAGGGATAATTCTACCTCATGCTTTCCTTTCTGTGTTCCCTTTATCTCTCTCTCTTGTCCTGTTGCTCTAGCTAAGACTCCAGGCACTGTAATGAATGAATGGAGAGAGTAGACACTCTGTGTCATTTTGAAATTTTATAGGAAATTTTCTCAGTTTTTCCATTTAGATAATCTTGGCTATGGTGTTGTCACATATAGCCTTTATTATGTTGAGATATGTTCTTAACTTCTTTGGGGCTTTTATCATAAAGTATATTAAACTCACAATGAGTATTTTTATTGAGTTTCCTTATTTACATGTCATTTAATTTCATTTCTCTTACACTGAGCATTTTATGTCTAGTGACATAACGATTCCTAATTATTTTATCTTATAACATCAATAACAGTTTCAAAAATAATATCATTATTTTTGTTAACAATGTAGTTATTGGATTGAGTATAAAATTTTGCTATAGTTATTTTTATTCTTAGGATATATACCTTTGAAAATGAAGAACAGGAGGTCTATTGTCTAAATAGAAAGGAAAGGTTTTAACTCTAACACAGTAAAGCTATATACAATAAGAACAATTTTAGGTAAGAATTACATTCAGTGTCCAGTCTATTTGTATTTGGCAAATTCAGAGAAAATACTCTATTATCTATCCTATCTTGGAGAGTTTTATACTTAAACCACTTTCTATCATAACTTGTATTACCAACCTAAAAGTATCTTTTTAGACCTTAAGATATTTTCTTAGATAAACAACTTAAGCTTTTATGTCTCTCGACCTTATAAACATTACATTTTTTTTGTAAGTTTCTTTTCTGAATTTGGTAACAAAGAAAATGTCATAACTAAGTAGTCTTCAACCCCCTTTAAGGACCCAAGAAGGATATATTACTTGAGTAATTAGTAAGTGCAGAACAAGCAACTTCCCAAACTATCTAAATGACAGAAACAGCTGGCTGCTTGGACGCTCACCCAAGGTTCCTCTGTGACATTAGAATATCCATCTTTGGACTACATGCCTAGATTAGCTGACTGCCTTTTCTTTGGAGCAAGAACTTCAAAGGACCGGCATACCTCATCTTGGTAAAGTTTGGCAGTTGCCTTCTTTTGTGTCCTGCTTATTCAACTTGAACAGCATACTGTCAGCAGTTGAGGCAAGGGCAGTTTCTTTTTTCTTTTCTTTTTTGAAAGTATTTATTTATTTATTTATTTATTTATTTATTTATTTATTATGTATACAACTTTCTGCCTGCATGTTTCCCTGTAGGTCAGAAGAGGGCACCAGATCTCATAGGTGGTTGTGAGTCACCATGTGGTTGCTGGGAATTGAACTCAGGACCTCTGAAAGAGCAGTCAGTGCTCTTAACTTGTGAGACATCTCTCCAGCCAGCAAGGGCAGTTTCTTGTCCAATTGCTAGCTTTGCCACATTTAAAGCAAACTCCACATGGAGGTTCTTTGATGCCCATCATCTTCTGTGAAGTAGATTGGTACAGTGTATCTCACTGTCGTTAAACGCCTTATATTATAAAACATCTTAAATGTCTTATTCTGTAGATCTCTGAAGTGTTAGAAGACCATCTGTGTCTCTAAAATGTAATTCTGATCGACCTTGAAAACATACCTAACATGACTACAAGTTGGTTCTAGATTACTTACTACTAACCTGCATTTCTTAATTATCCTGAACAGTTTGTAATAATAGCTTTGAAGGATTAGAACTTTACATTACATTTTAAATGAGCTGCATAGGTACAATACCTGAGACACAGTAAATTTGTACCAATATACAAAAATCCATACCATTGAAACATATTTGAGACTAGTAGTTGCTTTTTAGTAGTCAATAATCTAAATTTTAATCCTATCATTCTTATACCCCCTTTTTTCACTAGATAGGAGATAAAGGAGGATAGAAGAAAGAAAAAAGAAAGAAATCTCTTAATCCAACCTCCTTTGTTTAGTTTCCTCCCTGACCCTGACCGATAACAACTTGCAACTAATACCCCTAAACAATGACAAACATCCATAACCCACTGAATGGCTAAAACCCACCCACCACACCTCTTGGGAATGTGGGCATTTTTTAAAAAATTACTTCCTGTTGTCTTGGGGTGACAGTATTTTAAAGGGAGCGTAAGAAAATTGGGATAATGGTCAAGTCTTGGGAGAGCTAACTGTATCATTTGTTGCCCAGCATCTGTGTGATGGGAAAGTGTAAGGCTTATATGAAGTCTTAGCTGGAGTAGTCTATGAGGCTGAATCATCTTAGCTAACAGCTTTGAAGTTGATGGGGCCCTGCAACAACAAATCCACCTGGATTGTGGTAACACCACTAAGCTGACAAACACTATCCAAAAGAAATTCCTGATTGGATCTGTGGTTCCACGAAGCTTGTTTCTTTCTTTTTTCTCTCTCAATATATTTTTCAATTTAAATTAGAAACATGCTTGCTTCATGTGTTCATCCCAGCTCTCTCCCTCCCCTCCACTCTTGCCCCTCTAACAGCTCCCTCCAACCCCCCACCCAATCCCCCCACCATTGCCCATGGAGGATGAGGCCCTCCATGGGGGATCTCCAGAGTCTGTCACTTCATCTGGGGCAGGGCCTAGGCCCTCCCCCATGTGCCCAGGCTGAGAGAGGTTCTCTCCATATGGAACAGGCTCCCAAAGTTTATTCGTATGCCATAGTAAACACTGATCTACTACCCTAGACCCCAGAGATTTCTGAGGCCTCCTCACTGACACCACATTCAGGGGGTCTGGATCAGTGCCCTGCTGGCCTCTCAGCTATAAGTCTTGGGTCCAAGAGCTCCCTCTTGTCAGGTCAGATGTCTCTGTGGGTTTCACTAGCACCATCTTGACCCCTTTGCTCATCTCTCCTCCCTCTCTGTCCCTGGGTTTCAGGAGTTCAGTTCAGTGTTTAGCTGTGGGTGTTTGCCTCTGCTTCCATCAGTTACTGGATGAAGGTTCTAGGATGGAGTATAAGGTAGTTATCAATCTCATTATCAGGGAGGAGGAAATTAAGGTAATCTCTCCACTATTGCTTAGTTTGCCAGTTGGTGTCATCCTTGTAGATCTCTGGAAATCCCACTAGTGTTAGTTCTCTCCTCAAACCTAGAATGACTCCCTCTATTACAGTATCTCTCATCCTGCTCTCCTCCATTCTTCCCCGGACTCAACCTTACTGCTCCCCCATATCTTCCTCTCCTCTCCTCTTCTCCTCCTCTCTTTTTCCCAGTCCCCTCTCCCCTCCCTCCAAGCTCCCAATCTGCTCATGAGATCTTGTTTCATTTCCCTTCTTTGGGGTATCTTGCATATCTCTCTTGGGAATCTCCCTGTTTCTGACTCACTGGCAATGGGATTGTAGGGTGGTACTCTCCTGATCCATGTCTAACATCCATATATGAGTGAGTACATATCATGTTTGTCTTTTTGTGACTGGGTTACCTCACTCAGGATGGTTTCTTCTAGTGCCATCCATTTGCCTGCAAATTTAAAGATGCCATTGTTTTTTTCCATTGAGTAATACTACATTGTGTAAATGTACCCCATTTTCTCTATCCACTCTTCAGTTGTGGGGCATCTAGGTTGCTTCCAGGATCTAGCTATTACAAATAGTGCTGCTATGAACATAGTGGAACAGACATCCATGTTGTGTGAATGGGCATCTTTTGGGTATATGCCTAAGAGTGGAATTGCTGGGTCTTGTGGGAGACTGAGTCCCATTTTCCTGAGGAATCTCCATACTGATTTCCAAAGTGGCTGTATGAGTTGGCACTCCCACCAGCAATAGAGGAGTGTTTCCCTTTCTCCACATCCTCTCCAGCATAAACTGTCATTTAATATGTATACAGGGTTCTGCCTGCATGTATGCTTGCACCAGATCTCATTATAGATAGTTGTGAGCCACCATGTGGTTGCTGGGAATTGAACTCAGGACCTCTGGAAGAGCAGCTAGTGCTCAACCTCTGAGTCATCTCTCCATCCTCACAATTATATCTTTCTATATCTGCTTATCCTATAGAATTATGTGGTATACTTTATATTATAATATGCAAAAACTTTCATTTTACTAGAGACATATCCTGGAGCATTCTCAGTCTTCATCTCTATAGGCATCAAAGAATTACCCATTCAAATGCTGAATATGTATCTATGGCAGGGTGCAGTATTTTAATTTTCCAAATCCTATAAAATGAAACACATTCATTTGTCAAATTTCATTTCTTTTAAGTACCCTTTGGGTTACTTCCTGTAGGTAATGGAGTTTGGTTTTACAAAGAACAAGTAGGGCATTTCCTTATTATTTCCTTTGCTTGTTGCCAAGTGATGGAAAAACCTTTATTTAATCCTTTGGTATTAGCATGGTGTTCCTTATGGAATTCTGAGGCTTCTATTACATTTCCTACCAATAGCTGATCAATTTCATCATTACCTTGTGCTAGAGGACCTGGTAGATTTATATGGGATCTGATATGTGTTTTATTTGTTGTAACTGAATAAATAGCAAAGTTAATTCCAAATAAATTGGAGTAAGTTCAGCAGTTTTTATATGTAAAACAACTCTTTCTGAGTATTGAGAATCAGAACTATATTAAGAGGTTCTGGAAAATCTAATAATACTATGAAAATAGCATATAATTCTGAGTTTTGAACTGAATCATAAGGGCTTTGAGCCCCTTTACTTGTTTTTCCTGACTTATAACCTGCCTTTCCTGATTTATTTGCATCAGTGGAGCTTCAGAAATTATTGATGTTTCCTTTACTATATGGGGAAGAATCCAATTAGTTCTTTTTATAAACTGAAATCTCTTGCTTTGGAGATATTTGCTGTGAATCTCTCCCCCAAAATTATTGCAAATGTTTGTTTTCTATCCACAGTAAAGCAACTTCTGCATTAGTGAAAGGTACCACAATTTCTGATGGATCTATTCCTGCTAATTGATGAAATCTTAATTTTCCTTTCAGAATCAATTCAGAAACCTTTCTACATAGGTCTTTAACTTTTGCTCTGTTTGTGTGGTAAAAACATCTACTCTAAGATATTATCTTCTCTCTGCACAAGAATTTTTGTGAGAGAATGAGTATAAGGTAGAATGACCAGGATACAATCAAGCTCTGGATTCACACGCATCCTGTAATTTCTTTTCTACCAGAGCCAATTCTCTCTCAGCCTCAGCTTACAATTTTCTTGGACCATTTAAGCCCTTATCACTTTGTAGGGTTTGAAATAAATTATTTAGCTCTTGAGTAATTAATCCAATTGTGGGTCTTAGCCAGTTACTATCTCTCAGCAATTTTTGAAAATCATTAAGTGTTTATAAATGATCTTTCCTGATTTGTACTTTTTGTGGCTGAATTTTCTGCAAATCTATCTTATATCCTAAATAAAAAGAATCTCCTCTTTGTGTTTTTTTCAAGAGCAATTTGTAATCTCCAACAAGGCAAAATTCTCTTTACTTCATCAAACATTTTTCTAAGGTATCTGAGTCTTAATCGGCCAGAAAAATATCATACATATAATGACAAATTATAGATTGAGGAAAGTATTTATGAATTATTTCTAATGGCCACCGTACAAAATATTGACACAAAGTGGAACTGTTTAACATTCCTTGTGGCAAAATCCCCCGCTGGTATCTTCTAACAGGTTGAGAATTATTATAAGTGGGCACTATGAAGGCAATTTTTTCTCTATCCTGTTATTGTAAAGGTATAGTTAAAAAAAAACACAGTCCTTAAAATCAACCATTATAATAGACCATCCATTTGGCAATAAAGAAGACAAGGGAATTCCAGGCTATAGAGAGCCCATACTAGCTCTCAGATCTGTTACCATTCTTCATTTTCCAGATTTCTTTTAAATGGCAAATACAGTAGAATACTAAGGACTGGTATGTTCTTCAATACGTTAAGCATTTAGTTGCTCCTGCACCAGCTGTTCCAGTGCCTGTAACTTTTATGACGTCAAAGGCCATTGTTCCACCCGCATAAGCTTGTGGGTTAGCCATTTTAAAGGTAGGGCCAACAGCTGTTGAAAGACCAGCAGCTGTTGTGCACTGCTTATGTACAACCTGAACACTCTGTGACTATTCTTGATAATACCTTTCACTGTTTCTCTCAGAAGCGTTCTTTATTTTACGGTTTGTTTCTGAGACTGAAGAATGTCAATCTATGTTTTCCATTAATGGGACATTGCACTCTGTGTTGTGAAAGCATGGAGTTCATCTGTGCTGCACCCTGCTGGTGGCCACGGGGCTCTGTCTGATCTTCTGCTGTTACAAAAAGTGCTACAGCAAATGTCCTTATCTTTACACCATTTAAAAGTTCTCTGCTGTGCCTTTGAGAACATTCCTAGAAGAGGGATTTTGGGACACTGGGCAAGGTACAAACCTCATCCTAGATCTAACCTAGACCCCCTCCTTGGTGTACTGTCCATCTACAGTAGCCCCACGTAGCGGTACCAATCTGTAGAAGCCCATGTTTGTTTGTGCCCCACACTGAGGTGCCATCGTGGGAACCCATCTTTGTGGGACTTCAGTCAGATTCACCCGACTTCCCCGGTTTGTACCTGAGAGGGGGAGTGTGGATTGAGGTAGAGATACTAAGGAAAAGATATAGACACAGTATAGAGTTGGGAGGGCAATCCAGTGAGTACTGAACGTGCTAAGTTTATTCTTCAACATTCTTAAATAGCACAACCAAAAAGGGGGAAATGGCAAAAGACTTCTTTATCATGATGTAAGGAAGAAACAGACTTTCTTCCTTAATTCTCCAAACATTTAGTAGTCACGCCTTTGACTAAATCTTTCATTATCTGGCATTAAGGGGTAAGAGTGACCACACCTGATACCAAACATCCTACAGTAGCCATGTCTAGGGCCTTTAGGTTTTATGCCTTTAACCTTGGAAGAGTAATGACAGTTTTGAATTCTCTGACCTTAAGCCAAAATGAAGCGAAGTCATTTTTATGAACCCTAACACCTTGGGACTAGGCTAACTTGAGTTTCCCATTGTAAGGCACAAGGGGCGTGTTTTCCCCAAGCCTTAATATAGAGTACATTGATACATATTTGTAATTTTGTCTGTGTTTTTACAAGATGTTTGTTTTTCTTTTTATGTGAATAGTATCATCTGCTCATTTTTTTCTACTGTATTTTCATAGTCTTTGAGAGTTCTCTATTTATTAGGGATGGGAACATAATACATGTGGCTTAGTTGATAAATCTACCATAATCCCTGTTTATTATTTGATTTTGTTAATGTTATTTTTATGTAAATAATTTAATTTTTATGTGATCAAATCGATCTCTTTTCCTTTATTACTTCTGGATTTTAAGTCACAGAAAGGGAGTGGCTGACTTCTCCCTAGTATTTTTGCAGTTTGTTTAGTTAACATTCAGATGCATAAAATCACATGATCATCTCACTAGATGCTGAAAAAGCCTTTGACAAAATCCAACACCCCTTCATGATAAAGGTCTTGGAGAGATCTGGGATAACAGGGACATACTTAAACATAATAAAAGCTATACACAGTAAACCAACAGCCAACATCAAACTAAATGGACAGAAACTCAACGCAATTCCTCTAAAATCAGGAACAAAACAAGGCTGTACACTCTCTCCATACCTTTTCAACATGGTACTTGAAGTTCTAGCTATTGCCATACGACAACAAAGGGGGATCAAGGGGATACAAATTGGGAAGGAAGAGGTCAAACTTTCACTGTTTGCAGACGATATGATAGTTTACATCAATGACCCAAAGAACTCTACCAGGGAACTCTTACAGCTGATTAACACCTTCAGCAAAGTGGCAGGCTACAAGATCAACTCAAGAAAATCAGTAGCCCTACTATATACAGATGATAAAAGGGCTGAAAAAGAAATCAGAGAAACATCACCCTTTACAATTGCCACAAACAACATAAAATACCTTGGGGTAACGCTAACCAAACAAGTGAAAGACCTGTATCGTAAGAACTTTGAATCTTTAAAGAAAGAAATTAAAGAAGCCCTCAGAAAATGGAAAGATCTCCCATGCTCTTAGATAGGTAGGATCAATGTAGTAAAAATGGCAATCCTGCCAAAAGCAATCTACAGATTCAATGCAGTCCCCATTAAAATCCCAGCACAATTCTTCACAGACCTTGAAAGAACAATAATCAATTTCGTATGGAAAAACAAAAGACCCAGGATAGCCAAAACAACCCTGTTCAACAAGGCAACATCCGGAGGCATCACCATCCCTGACCTCAAGCTCTATTATAAAGCTATAGTCCTGAAAACAGCTTGGTATTGGCACAAAAATAGACAGGTAGACCAATGGAATCGAATTGAAAACCCGGATATTAACCCACACATGTATGAACATCTGATCTTTGACAAAGAAGCTAAAAATATACAATGGAATAAAGAAAGCATCTTCAACAAATGGTGCTGGCATAACTGGAGACTGGCATGTAGAAGAATGCGGATTGATCCATGTTTATCGCCATGCACAAAACTTAAGTCCAAATGGATCAAAGACCTCAACATAAATCCAGCCACACTGAACCTCTTAGAAGAGAAAGTGGGTGGTACCCTTGAACGAATTGGTACAGGAACATAACACCAGTAGCACAGACAGTGAGATCAACAATTAATAAATGGGACCTACTGAAACTGAGAAGCTTCTGTAAGGCAAAGGACACAGTCAGCAAGACAAAAAGGCAGCCCACAGAATGGGAAAAAATATTCACTAATCCCACATCTGACAGAGGGTTGATCTCCAAAACTTACAAAGAACTCAAGAAGCAAGTCTCCAAAACATCAAAGGACCCAATTAAAAAGTGGGCTGCAGCACTAAATAGAGAGTTTTCAATAGAGGAGTCTAAAATGGCTGAGAGGCACTTGAGAAAGTGCTCAACATCCTTAGCCATCCGGGAAATGCAAATCAAAACAACTCTGAGATACCATCTCACTCCTGTCAGAATGGCTAAAATCAAAAACACCAATGACAATTTATGCTGGAGAGGATGTGGTGAAAGGGGGACACTCCTCCATTGCTGGTGGGAGTGCCAACTGGTTCAGCCACTTTGGAAATCAGTATGGAGATTCCCAGAAAAATGGGAATAAACCTACCACAAGACCCAGCAACTCCACTCTTAGGCATATATCCAAAAGATGCCCATTCACACAACAAAGATGTCTGTTCCACTATGTTCATAGCAGCTTTATTTGTAATAGCCAGAACTTGGAAGCAACCTAGATGTCCCTCACCCGAAGAGTGGATAGAGAAAATGTGGTACATCTACACAATGGAGTACTATTCAGCAGAAAAAAATAATGGAATCATGAGATTCGCAGGCAAATGGATGACACTAGAAGAAACCATCCTGAGTGAGGTAACCCAGTCACAAAAAGAGAAACATGGCATGTACTCTCTCATATATGGATTTTAGACATAGATCTGGGGAGTGCCAGCCTACAATCCTATGGCCAGAGAGTCTGGGAAACAGAAACTTCATTTAGTGGCTGATCGACGAAGAGGCAGACTCCCTTGGTTAAGTACTGAGCTGAACTCAAGAAAGCCAGTAACAGAGAGGGAGGACTGATGATCAAAGAGATTAAGACTGAGCTGGTTTAACCCCCAGAAACAGCTGACCAGACAAAGGTTAACTCTTGAATCCCAGGCATCAGCCTGGGAATCCAGCATGGGACTGATCAAGACCCCCTGAATCTGGGTGTCAGTGAGGAGGCCTAGGTAATCTATTGAGCCTTGGGCAGCAGATCAGTACCCATCCCGAGTATACACACGGACTTTGGACTCCCATCCAACAATGTGAGGTGCACTCTCACCCTGAACTCTTGGGGAAGGGTCTAGGCCCTGCCCTATATGAAATGACAGACTATGGACACCCCCATGGAGGGCCTCACCCTCCCTGGGAGAATGAGGGGATAACGGGGGCGGGGTTGGGGGAGGGTACGGGAGGAGGGGAGGGAAAGGGAGAGGGACCTGGAACTGACTTGTGAAGCAACCTTGTTTCTTATCTAAATTTAAACTGGAAAATAAAATAAAAACAAAAAAACATTCAGATCCATTTAGCATTAATTCTAGTGTACAGTGTAAGTAGTAGTTTTAGTGTGATCTCTTTGTATTACTAACCAACTGTCCGTTAGTCCATTTTTCCTCTTCTGATTTGAGATATGCAGCCTTTATGGCATCCTAAACTGCCATGCTCAGTCTGGTGTGTTTGGGGGCTTTATTTTTTCTATCTCTTAGTCCATCTGTTAGCTGGCCAGCTCAGAGTGACAGCTTTATAACACAGTTTAATATCCAGAGGGGACAGTCTCCCTTCTTTACTGTTTTAGTGTTTCCATGGTTACTCTTATTTGTTTTTTCAAATAAAATATATAATTAACTTGTCTGGCTTTGAGAAAAATGATATATATATTTTATTGAAATTATGCAAAATTCATGAAATCTCTTAGGAAGAACTGACAATTTTCTGATTATTTTCTCATTCAAAACATGCTGTGCTGCTATAAACATCCAAGACTATTTCTATTTTTTTGCCTATTTCTTTGCCTATCTGTTTCTCTGTGTCTAGGCATTCTGAGCATCATTGTAAAGAGTAATGCTGCCCCCTCAACCTATAGATACAACTACGATACATGTTTTAAGATGCATATTTTTATTTTCATAACCATTTTTAGTTAAACCTATTTCCCCATCCTGAAAGTTGGGGAACAAGTGAGCTGTGCATACAGCTTGGTAATGTGTGGGCATTAGACTCAACCTCTGACCTAGATCTCGTTTTCACATTTGCCATCTCTGTGCATGACCACGGAGGAGTTCTCATTTTCAGAAACAAACAAACAAACAAACAAACACAAAACAAAACAAAACCAAGAAATCTCCCCCCCCCCCAAAAAAACCCCACAGCACCCAACCCTATACTTTTACCTTCAGTGAAATAAGGCTTGGGTTGGACAGCACAGGAGAGGGAGCTTGCACAGAGTCCGGCATTTCCAGAACGTAGTCTGAGTGATGGCTGGCGCTCGCTCATCTTAGGCACCGACTTTTCCCACTTGCTATTCTGAGAGTGTGTGGATTTGAAATCACTCCCCAGGCCTTAAAATGTGTTTGTAACATGAACATTTTCTACACTACATATGCTTTATTTTCAAAAGCAGGTCTATCCATCTTCCTCCTGCATTAATCTCTCTGGTACCTGGCAACACCGTACTCTGTTGAGCTTTCTCCCTTATTTCCCATGAGTTGGCACTTTTTTTGGACTTCATATTTTGTCTCACTTGTACAAAATGCTGAAGTGACCTACACGCCCTGGCAGAAGCTTTGCTCCTCTGAACAGTGGTGGATCGTCTTTTTCTGGAAGCCATCAATCAACTGAAGCTAACAAGAATATGGAGTGGGGCAGGAGTGGGAGGGGGTGTGAAGGTCACTTTACTTGGTCCAGTGACTACGTGCTATGAGCCCTTTTGATGGATGTAGTAGAAATTTTTGCTGATTGCATCACTATTCCAGGACAAGGTTGACTTCCTTTTGCCCAGCCAGTCCTGGTTTTAGTTGAGAATCAGTGTTCTCAACATTTAAGATTTCACACAGACATCAGCATGAAGTGAACACCCAAAATTAAGTGCTGGTCTAGTTCTCTTGGTTGTGCTCTAGGGATAGCGGCCTCGCTGACTTCTCAGTGTAGAGATTCAGAGAAGGTGGGCTTGGTAATGCTCAGCTGCAATGCCGGGGCGAGGTTTACCACAGGGAAACTGAGGCAGGGAGCAAGCATGAAGTAAGGACAGCAGGGCATGACGTTTGGTGTTATCGGCAGCAGAGCAAAAAGAGGCAAAAGCCATGCAGGCAAAGGCCCTCACGGGGCATGGAAAAGGAGCGATGGTTGGACTGAATTTAAGCCAGCATCAGGCAGGATACACTAAGAGAATGCACAGTGTGGGACCACCATTCCATAGGGCAGAGCAGGACATCTGGTAAGCAAGGTCTTAAGGGGACCCTGTCTTTGACCGAGGAGGAGGTGGTGGGGATCTGCACTTCAAGTTAGCTAGAAAGTGTCACACACAGAGTGCTGTGTCCTCCACGAGCTGCACTTTCCCCACAACAACGGTGTCTCTTCAGCCCTGGCGTCATTTCTCATGCAGTGTTTATAGACTTAGGCCTTGACATGACCTATAAATGTTTGAGGTGTAAGAGGAAAACTGTACTGTCTACTGATATGTGTGCATCTTTCTGGGAGACACACATGTTCATTTATTCAGCCAAAGTTCTTGTACTTCCACTGGGTAACTGGCATCACTTTGAGGTTGTAGATTTTAGGCGTATAGACATTCTCCCCTCCTCTCCCTTCCCCTCCCCAGCTTCCCCTCCTTTTCCTTTCCCCAGTCAGGGTCTCATAGCTGAGACTGGCCTTGAATTCAAACTCACAAGTAACAGAGGAAGGTAATTTCTGACCTCTTGTCTCTGGAGCAATGGGATTGCAGTATTTGCCACCAAGCATTGTAAATCAGATGTACAAATATTTTTGTATAAAAGACACATTTCTATCCTATAAAACTACTTCATGCGGAGGTCAGGCTGGTGGCACCCTTGCTTGTTCAGAACACAAGTTAGCAAAAGACAAAGATGCCTGATGCTGTCCTGCTCACAACTTTGTTCTGTAGAGAAGAAGGAACTAGCCTCAGGCTGTTGCTCTGAACTGTGTATAACACGGCAGACAGAGCAGAGGGACCTCTGCCACAATGAGAAATGACAGCTGGCAGTGGTGGGACAGCTGAAGTGAGGTGGGGTGGCTGGGGCTGACAGTGGGGGAAGAGGCTGATGGGGGGTAGGGGGGTGGGGCAGGGGGTAGGGGAGGTTCTGACTGTGGAGGGAGGGACAAAACTTTTGGAATTCTCCTTTCAGTCCCTTCTAGTTTGGTGGTCTAGTGACATTTAGTTTAGAAGTAATAACCACAGGGCAGCTGTAAGCATTGAATAGCAAAGCATTGGTGTCCAAATGCTGCTGGTCCCCCCCTCCCAATTTTTTATAGTATGTAAGTTCCTGATGACAGCCTCTCCCAGGATCCCTGGACCATGACAGCTTGCTGCTTCCCTGCCTTTTGAGTTTCTGACTCAGGACAGGGTTCCATCCTTCATTTCTTAGGTGTTCTTGGAATTTGTTGCCCTGCTGTGTGTGTGTGTGTGTGTGTGTGTGTGTGTGTGACCTATTGCATTACTGTTGTCTGTAGTTTTCATAGGGTTTCAGGGGAGTTGATTTATGTTGTCAATTTCACAGAGCAGGTAGGTTTCAAACTCAAAATTAGGCCTTCTGAGAGCCAGTCACCTGCTGTTGTAATTACATAGTGCTATCTTAATTGTTTTTTCCCCTTAAGAATTAAGAGAGGAAGCTGGAGTGAGGGCACCCTGGGCAAAGTGCTTGCTGTCCAAGTCTGATGGCCAGAGTTCAGATCCACAGGACCAATACAGAAGCCTGGACGGACATGGTGGCACAGGCATCTGTAATGCTAGTACACACTATGAGACATGGAAACAGTAGAATCGTAGGAAACTCAAGGGCCAGTCAGCCCAGAGTACACGGCAGTGAATGGCCAGAGGGCCAACTAGCCTGGGGTATACATCACACACACACACACACACACACACACACACACACACACACACACACACACACACACAGAGGGCTTAGTATAGTTTCTGGCTGGAATTTAAATCATGGTTTTTGTGGTTCTTTAGTAAATTGGTGTACGTAGCACATGTGCTTTCTCTATAAGGATGAATGGGATTTGGGTTATGTTCAATCCCTGTGGCATTGAGAACATTTAAATTTACTCGAAGAGATGGGGGTGACTGGGTAGAAAACGAACACACAGAAAAACCAGGGTCTCAAGCGACTGAGCATGTGTGAATTGTTGGGAAGCTACCTAGGAAGCAGAGGAAGACTGTGAGGCCGATGTTGGAAGGCTGTGCAGGGCGTGAGACTGACGCAGGAAGTCTGTGAGGAGCGTTTCCCACAGTCAGCCTGGAAAGGAAGCCTTCACTCTGATTCCATGTTACTCCTTAGATTCTTTAAGGGCCTCTTCCAGGCAGGCAAGCGTGCAGCACGTATGCGTGAAGTGGCTGAAAAGTCTGTTGTGTCCATGCTTCTGAGCCTCTGTCCTTCTCGGTAAGTGCCTTCCTAGGAGCATCTTGATTCCAGATCCTCTCCAAGAGAGAATCATGAGGAAGCCTCTTTCCAAATGTTTACTACAGATGCTTTAGCGAAAACCAGGACTTCCTCCATCTTTTCAAGACTGCAGTGGCCGCTATTGGTGCAGAGCTGAGAGTCACGCCCAGCTCAGTCAGGAGAGCAAATCAACTTGATGTTTGGGGATCCTGTGGGTTGGGTGGCTTGAAAAAGCATGGGAAAGATGATCAGGAATATGAAAAGCACAGAGACTGCACCGGGCTCAGGTTCACTGTCATAGGAAGGTCCCCGACTGCAGCCATGAAGACTCGGGGACCTGTAGAGAATGTGGCCAGGGTCTTCAAAGCTGCTCTCAGGCTGGGGCTGAAATGACAGGGAAACTCGGTGGTCACTGCATTTGGGAAACTCCCACATTCAGGACTCGCAGAGGCGGGGGAAGGAGGTCTGTCTCCTCTCGGTAAACCTTGCAAGGGTGCAGTCACACTGTGAGCTGTAAACCGTTCCTGGGTCAACAGGACTCAACTGGCAGGTAAAGTATGCATTGCTGCCCAGGTGTATCTGTGTCTTCTCAGTCAAATCAGCCTGGGTGGACTCGTGGGTTCTCGGGGATCTAGAGGTCTCCACAGCTCATTACTGAGCCCCTGAGCTGTGAAGTCACAACTGTGTTTGCAGTTTCCGTCTTTGATTTTGCTTGACAGATATTAATGACTTATTGATTGTATCTTTATTTATAGTAAAGCCTTAGTTCACAAGAACCTTGCTTCCAGTAATTAGATTCTCTTCCTGCTTTAAGCCTTATTTGGAAAGACTTTTACCACTAGAAAAATAGACTTAATGAAGTTTTGAATTTTAGTCCCACAAATTAAAACATATACCCGATTAATATGTGTACAGTGTGTAAAAATGGGAAAAGATACTGCTGTGTGATTTTGTTCCCTTGGGGAGATGTGGACACACATCTACTTGCTTCAGATAAGGCACCAGTGACAGGTCAAAGGATTCTACCCAACTGTACTGAACTGGTGAGTTTAGCAGGGTCTCTTAGCAGTGTTGGTGTCTTGACCTGTGTGTTCTGTTGCTGTGAAGAGACACCATGACCACAGCAACTCTTACAAAGGAAACATCTTACGGTGACTAGCTTACAGTCCCGAGGTCCGGATCATTGTCCTCACTGTGGGAAGCGTGGCAGCGCTCAGATGCTGGAGAAGTCCCTTGAGAGGTCTCCACTGCAGGCAGCAGGAGAGAGAGAGAGAGAGAGAGAGAGAGAGAGAGAGAGAGAGAGAGAGAGAGAGAGAGAGAGAGAGAGAGAGAGAGAGAGAGAGAGACTGGCTCTGGATTGGGCTTCTGAAACCCCAAAGCCCACCTCCAGTGACACACTTCCTCCTGCAACAAGGCAGCAGGCCCTTTCAAATAGAGCCATTCAAACTACCACAGCTAGTGATTCAAAAAGTTTCAGCTCAGGGGGTAACTCTTGAAAGCTACATCTCTGGAGCTCCCTGCAAGCCCTGTAAGCTGGCTAGTCTGCAGGAAGCTCTCTCTCTCTCTCTCTCTCTCTCTCTCTCTCTCTCTCTCTCTCTCTCTCTCTCTCTCTCTCTCTCTCTCTCTCTCTCTCTCTCTCTCTCTCTCTCTCTCTCTCTCTCTCTCTCTCATATAACCCTGGGGAGGAACATTGCAAATATGCCTACATTTCATCAGCCTCACCAGTCCTGTAAGTTTTATTTACTTCCTCAATCCTAGCAGCCTCCTTCTATGCCCCACAGGAGGGAATATTTCAATTCAGAGGACAGATAGACTCGTATATATTCAAATAAGTAAACATATATTTGCTTAACGTGCTCCTTATTGTTTTTAGTTGGTTGAAGTTTTTTTTATTTTGGGTTTGACTGACAATACTGTTATAAAAACAGTCATCCCATGGGAGAAATTGCTCGTAGGACCTCTTAAGTATCAAAACCCATTGATGTTCCAATCTCTAATATACAGGGGTGCTTTTGGCTGAGTATATAACTTAAGTTAAACTTCCCTATATTTTAGTCATTGTTAGGCTACCTCTCATACCTAGTGAAGGACCAAAAATTAAAATTAATAGAAGTTTATAAACCTAGGCCCTGAAAAAGGGAACTTCTAATGACTGGGAGTGCTGAGGCTGGCACCTGAACCCGGCTCTCAAGGAAGGAGAGGTAATTGTCCACCACTTGGGTCCACATTCCTGCCTGCTAATTTCTGGTAATCAGGTTGTAAAGATACCCAGCCTAGGAGATAACTGACAGACCCTGTGACTCTGTAACCTTATGTACTGTCTTATCTCACTCAAATGTATCTTGCTTAAAATATATAGCTACTACTTTACTTTGTATGACCTTAAGTAACCATGGAATCTGAAATTTGTGGCCTTCAACCTTATGGTCTGCCCATAAGGTCTTTTTGGTTGGTTGGCATCTCATTTCCCCACCGTGGAGTGAGATCCAAGCTGGCCAGCTTGAACAATAAAAAGAAACCTTTGGCTTTTGCATCAGAAGTGTCTGCTCTTTGGGTTTGTCTCTTGGGCTCCGTGAAACTGGCACAACATTAGAAAAATGTTTGTGTTAGAATAGTAAGGGGAAAGAGGTCTGCATACTCAGTATAGGTGCAATTTTTGTGGATGCAGTTATTTTCCACCTTTAGTTGTTGGAGTCTGTCAATATAAATCTAGCAGATAGAGAGTGCTGATGGCTGTGCTTTAGATTGGCATTCTATAGTAAGCAATGTCCTTGAGTAAATTCCTAAAAGTGGATGTTAGTGCTTAAAATGTACCTTTAGAGGATTTAAAAGGCACATACCTATTAATTGATTTCTGTTAGGATTAGGATATTCTTAATATCCTGGCAGCTGTGAATGGTCCTTGTTTTCAGAACTCTTCTCAACATTGACTCTTATCCTACTTAAGAAACTTGCTACCTTCAAGAAATGGTGTTGGTCAAATTGGGTGGCAGAAGACTACAAATAGATTCATATCTATCTCCCAGCACAAAACTCAACTCCAGATGGATCAAGGACCTCCACATAAGGTCATATATTCTGAATCTGATAGAAAAGAAAGTGGGGAATAGATTTGAGCTCATGGCACAGGAAAAGGCTTTCAGAATAGACTACTGATAGGCAGTCACTACATCCAACAGTTAATAAATGGGACCTCTGGAACTGGAAGACTCCTATGTGATATAGGATACCATCATTTGGTCAAAGCCACAGGTTACAGAATGGGAAAAGATCTTTACCAATTACACATCTGATAGAAGGCTAAAAAAAAACTGGACATCAAGAAAACAAATGAGGCAATTGAAAAATAGGGGTTCAGATCCAAACGTAGTTCTAAAAGATGAAACACAAAAGACTTAAAAGTACTAAAAAAAGTGTTCAACATCCTTAATCATCAGGGAAATGAAAATCAAAACTATTTTGAGATTTCATCTTACAATGCTAAAGTGGCCAAGATCAATAAAACAAATAGTGGTCATGCTGGCGAGGATGTAGGGTAAGGGGAACACTCGTTCATTGTTGGTGGGAGTGCACCCTTTTACAGTCACTGTGGAAATCAGTGTGGTAGTTCTTCAGGAAGCTGGGAAGAGATCTACTTCAAGATCCAATAAGATCCAGCCATACCATTCTTGGGTATATACCCAAAGGATGCTCCATCCTACTACAAGAGACACTTGCTCAGCCATGTTCAATGATGCTGTATTCATAATAGCAGGAAATTGGAAACAATCTAGATGTCCATCAACATATGAATAGAGAAAGAATGTGATGCAGTTACACAATGGAATGTTTTTTATGTGCCAGATAGTGTCCTAGAGCTCAGAGAAGTGGATACATGTCCCCATCTGAGATGCTGCCTCCAATTGATAATCTCATGCAAACAAGGGCGTGTCACTGGGGAAACAAACCGTTCTTAAGGGTAGGCTACGTGCTCAGTAGCCGATGGCCAATAGAAAACAAACTCAACTGATGGGGGATATCTGATTGATTGGTTTTTTTAAAGACAGGGTTTTTCTGTGTAACAGCTCTGGCTGTCTTGGAACTTGTTCTGTAGATCAGGCTGGTCTTGAACTCCTAGAGATCTACCTGCCTCTGCCTCTCAAGTGCTGGGATTAAAGGCGTGCACCACCACTCCTTGGCTTTTTTTTTAAACAATAAATAGGTATTTATTAGGGAAGCACTTACACAGATAAGAGTAAATAACTGCTGCAGTTTTCTGCTCCCGAGGATGCAGTCTCTGCCCTTCCAATGCTCTCCACAACCCAAGAGAGCACCAGCCAGCCCCTCCTCTACCTTATAAGGGGTCACATCTGCACCTGAAACCACACCCAAAGGCTGTGGCACCACTACAAGTTCACTGGGAAGGCAAGATGCCACTACACTCAGCAGCATCTTTGGAAGTTCCATGTCTCATAATGCCATGTCAGGCTTTTTTTGTTGCTATTTTCTCAGTTTACAGGTCCTTTGCAGGTTAAGTTTTGTGTTTCTGTGAAAGTCATGTGTTTTGTGTCCATATGTATTTATTGTACATTTTGTTGGCTATTTTTCTTCTGTTTGGTTTATTATAGTTCAACTTTTTTTTAATATACTGTTTTAGTTATCCTTTGTGCCCATTTGTTTTCTAAGGACAAGCAGGAAGGGGACGGATCTGGAGGGAGGGGAGGTTGGGAGGAACTAGGAGAAGTTGAGAGAGGGGAAGCTGTAACTAGAATATATTGCCTAAAATGTATTTTAAATAAAAGAATAAAAAACTGGAAGAACACCACATTGTTCTGTTTAAAAATAAATAGGATTTAAGACACAAAGTCCTTTTGGAAGTGCTCAGAAGCTGTGAAGAGAGAAGGGAAGGAGGCATGTCTGCAAGAGGCCAGTTCACAGTCTACACACTGGCTCCCCACTCGTTCTTGAATGATTTTAGCAAAAATAATTTTATACTCTTCATTCTTTCCGTGAGTGGGTTATTTGAGCAGGTGGACATTTCTAGTGTTTAATATTTATGGTCTTGTGTATGAAAGTCAAAATGAGAGTGGAATATTGAGAATTTCCTGCCCATTTTTCTTTTTTCTGACCAGGTGTATGGAATCTGAAATGGACACGGCACGCTTCTGTCTGAGCTTGCTACGCTGGTGTGACAAAGTGCCATAGGCAAGTTCTTTTTCTCACAGCCCAAGGTGTTACCGTTTTCCCTTCTCAAGTCTTCACCGTCCTCCCTCCCCTGCGTCTGCGCCCACATTTCCTTTGAGTTTCTTCTTCTGAAGTCATCCTGGGAACCCAGAACACCAAATGGGCCTCATACAGCACCAGTGGGGCGCTCCGCAGTCTGTGTCTTTAGTTACTATTTAGACCTCCCCATCCAGGGTCTTATTTTGCTGAGCTGCTTTCTTCCCGTACATCATGTGAAGGTGTCAGTGAGGCCTGGTGCTGCTACTGTTTGGTTATCGTTGCTCTTTGTTTCATTCATGTACACTTTAACAGGGCTTGTGAGACAGGAAGAAAATTGATAATGTGGGTTTGTTTTATTTCAGTGTTCTGAGGCGTTAGATGGTTCTTCCCTTGCTTTATTTCAGTTCATTTAAGTTTGATTTAAGTCCCTTGTCAAAACAAAATTAACAGTGCTTATTTGAGGGTACAGTGTAAGTGGAAGCCACTTAAGGGTATTCACTAGATAGCTGTATGAAAATTCAGACTAGAAATTCAATAAAGGAAAAAGAAAAATGCTATTGATGTACCAGAAACACTTTAACTATTATTATTTAATGGATTTGTAGTTTCACATGATTGCTTTTTATTTTGCTGTCTGCTTTTCCTTTGAAAATTTGAAAACTACACCTTTAATCCCAGCACTCTGGAGGCAGAGGCAGGCAGATCTCTGGGAGTTTGAGGCTAGCCTGGTTTACAGAGCGAGTTCCAAGACAGTCAGGGCTATGCAGATAAATCCTGTCTCAAAAAAACAAAAATAAAAAACAAAAAACAAAACTAAACAAACAAACAAACAAACAAAAAAAACAAAAACCAGACCAAAAACAAGAAAATTGAAAAAGTATGTAGCTTTGAAGCTGTGTCATATTTTTTTACTAGAAGTTAATTTTATAATTAAAAAACCATTAATAAGAGCCAATTTTAGAGGTGGAGGAAATACAGAATGGGTAGTAGGGGAATGTAGTTATAAATACCAGCTAAGACCACATGACCAGGTGCAGAAATGAATATTTTAAGTGTCATGAGTCTTCCTGTCATAATTTTAAAGAATGTGTTTATACAGATTTTTGTTATCTTTCCTCAATTTCTTTTTCATGTGATGTGAATCAATTAACATAATATCAACAAGACTGGAGAGATGGCTCAGTGGTTAAGAGGACCAGGGTTTAATTCCCAGAATCCACATGCGGCTTACAACTGTCTGCAATTCTGGTTCCAGAGGATCTGACACTCTTCCACAGACAAACATGAAGGCAAAACACCATTGAGCATAAAATAAATAGATAATTTAAAAATTTTTGTAGGATCCACTCAGTTCAAGGGTGCCACAAGCAAGCTCACAGAAGTAACTAACCTGGGCTCATAGGGGCTCACAGAGACTGAACTGACAACCAGGGAGCCTGCACGGGACTGGCCTAGGCCCTTTGCACACATGTGACAGTTGTGTAGGACTTCTTGTGGGACTCCTAACAGTGAGAGAGCTGGATGTCTCTGACTCTGATGCCTGTTTTGGGACCCTTTCCTCCTGCCAGATTGCTTCATCCAGTCTTAATAGGAGAGGAGGTGTCTACTATAACTTTATATACCAGGGCTGGTTGATATCCATAGGAGGCTCGGCATTTTCTGAAGAGAGAGTGGATGGCAGGTGGGAAAAGGAAAGGTATGTGGGAGGGACTTCGAGGAGAGGAGGGAGGGGAAACTGTGGTTGGGATGTAAAAACAAAAAATAAATAAAACAGATATTCATGTGAAAAAAGAGCCAATTTTAGTTGCAACAAATTTGTTCAGTAATATTTAAAAATCTATGCAATATATTAAACAAATTTGACTAAAGAAGATAATTAGAAATGTTAAGGGGAAGCTTTTCCTTTGCTAGCCGCTTTGGTTTATCTCCCGCCAGTTGCCTGGGCTCTGCAGCTTTGTAGTCCCCAAATAAACACACAAGACGCTGTATTAATTATGAAGCTGTTGGCCTTGCTTGTTTCTTACTGGCTAGCTCTGACTTAAGTAATTACCCCATAATTGTTAATCTAAGTATGTTTCTTACCGGAGAATAGTTCCAGGCTTCCTACCCCCATGGCGTTACATGTTGACTCTCTGTATTTCTTCTTCCCAGAATCCTCCTGGACTCCTAGCCCCACCTATTTAGATTCCTATTGGCCAGCAGTAATTTATTAACATATACACAGGACTTCCCCAAAAGAGGACTTCCCCAAAAGAGGACTTCTCCTCTTTTCTGTTTAAACAAAAAGAAAGGTCTTAACTTTAACATAGTCAAATTGTATATGACAGAACAGTTATCAAGTAAGAGCACAGTTACAACATTTTGTCTATTAACATTTAGCAAGATCTAAAGAAAATATCATCCATCCCATCCTTGTGAGTCCAAAGTCCTATATGTAGCTTATCTTTTATCATAACTAAGGAAAACTATAATTATAACTATCTGTCTTCAACTCCATCAAAGACCACAGAAGGATAATATAAAAACACTAGGATTGACAGAGGTATCTTATTGCCTGGACAGTCACCCGAAGTTCCTCTGTAATGTTGGAGCATCCATCTTCAGCCCATAGGCCACAATGTATCCAGAAGATTTCTCAGCAAAGCAGGAAATTTCAAACTGTCCATCTGCGTTGGCAGTCTGTCAGTCATTTTTCTTTGTCCTGCAGAAAGTCTCGTAGACTCTTCCATGAAGCAGGAACCCTGTAAGACTGAGTTCAGCATTCACTTTCCTGTGGGTCCTGCATGCCCAGTTTATACAGCAACAGTCAGTCTAGGCAAGAGCAGTTTCTTGCCCAAATGGCTAATCTTGCCATGTTGAAAGCAAACTCCATAACGAGTTTCTTCAATGCCCATTTTCCTCTCATAATTGGTGCTGCCAGGAGCAGACATTTCTCATTGTCAAGAAAAACCCTAAACCATTTTAAATGCCATTTTCTGAAGGTCTTTGAAAGGTTTGAAGACTATTTATCTGTCTCAAATACATCTCTATATATCTAGAAAACCTAACTTACCTAACTATAAATTCTGTTATAAGTAACTATCTATAGTCTGTATTCAATTATGCATTACATTTTAAAAGATCAGTATAAGCACAATACTTAATCAAGAGGAGAAATATACATATCACAAAATTGACCCTGAATTTGTGTCAATAAATGAAAAACAATACCCATACTATAATTCCCTTTTTTACCATTAAAAGGAGATTGGTTGTGATCATTAACCAATTATAAACAATCTCATTTAAATGAAAACAAAGATTTATAAACAAGATGGGAATTGGGACGTCGCTCATTCCAAACTGCTTCCTGCTGGAAGGGGGCGCTGTTCATACCATGGGGATCATGACAAAACTCAGAAACCTGTATAAGTCCGTATTTTCGGGGTCTGTAAAGCTGCATCATCTTAGCTGTCTCAATAGTTGGAACACCTGGTCCACTGCTTCTGGGGGTCTTGGTTCGTCAAACCACAGAAGTTTGGAAGGAATCCTCAGCTTTTCATTTTCTGTAGAAACATAAATAAAATCTCCTTTTCCGAGTAACATATCCTTATACTTAAATTTTGAAGTCAAGGCATTTTTAAAAGATAGACGTTGGATTAATTTAGCAGCATTTATAATCAAGTGTACTTTAGTAGCAGTTCCTTCCTGAGCAAGCAAAAAACTGAAAAACACAATAGCGTGCAGTATCCAGACTCTCTGTGTATTTTCCATCTTTACGTGGCTTATTTATTTATCTATTATTACTTTATTTCTTTTACTTTTATTTCTTTTTCTCTGAGACAGGGTTTCTCTTTGGAAATCCGCCTGCCTCTGCCTCTGAAGTAAATCCTACCGGCGTGCGCCACCACAACGCCGGCTTTTGTATTTATTTACCACTTTGCTGTTTCATTTTCTCTCTCAATCTCACGTATATTTTTAAACACACTGTAAACCTTCAGAGAGTTTCTTCATCCAAGTCTGACTTTACTGTAAATCTTTACGTTTTTCTGGCCACGTGTCTTATCTGTAAAACCACGGCTGTTTTAAACTGCCGTTTCAAGATGGCGGGCATAAGCGTGACTCCAGCTTACCGGTACACACCTATCAATCGTTAGCAGAATCTCTTAAAAGAACCTTGTTGGGTTTTTCTTTCTTTTTTTTCTTTTTATGCCGAGTCAGGAAGACTCCAGTAAGCGAGCCGCGTGAATCTCGGCTTGTGGCTAGCAAAACAGAGCACACCTGAGAAAAATGCTGCTACCAAAAATCTGTGCTTCTCTCCGTTCTTCTGTTTCTAAAATTCCTTTAAAGCTTTTGTTATTTTGTGTGGAAATTCATGATCCCACTCCTGACACCATTTTGTTAAGGGGGAAGCTTTTCCTTTGCTAGCAGCTTTGGTTTATCTCCCGCCAGTTGCCTGGGCTCTGCCACTTTGTAGTCCCCAAATAAACACACAAGATGCTCTATTAATTATGAAGCTGTTGGTCTTGCTTGTTTCTTACTAGCTAGCTCTGACTTAAGTAATTACCCCATAATTGTTAATCTAAGTATGTTTCTTACCGGAGAATAGTTCCAGGCTTCCTACCCCCATGGCGTTACATGTTGACTCTCTGTGTTTCTCCTTCCCAGAATCCTCCTGGACTCCTAGCCCCACCTATCTAGATTCCTATTGGCCAGCAGTAATTTATTAACATATACACAGGACTTCCCCAACAAGAAATCCAATATCTGGTAATTTAAAACAGAATCAAAATTATTAACATTTTTACACCAAATCTGAAAAGTTAATGTACAAGCTGATTTTTTTGTTAATGAATCCTTACCTGTGAAAATACACAGAAATCATTTTTTTCACAATAGCACCATCAAGAAAAGGTTTATGTGTCTGATGATATGACTCAGTGGGTAAAGGTAATTTCTACTAAGTCAGACAACCTGAGTTTGACTCTTGTATACACACACACACACACACACACACACACACACACACAACAGAGTAAAGAAAGAAATTTAAGTAATTCTCAAAAGAAAACATTGTGAGTTAGGTATCATATGAAATTAACATCATCTTCAACAAATGGTCCTGGCATAACTGGATGCTGGCATGTAGAAGACTGCAGATAGATCCATGTCTATCACCATGCACGAAACTTAAGTCCAAATGGATCAAAGACCTCAGCATAAATTCAACCACACTGAACCTCTTAGAAGAGAAAGTGGGAGGTGCCCCTGAATGAATTGGTATAGGAGACTGCTTCCTGAACATAACTCCAGTAGCACAGACACTGAGATCAACAATTAATACATGGGACCTCTTGAAGCTGAGAAACTTCTGTAAGGCAAAGGACACAGTCAACAAGACAAAACAGCAGCCGACAGAATGGGAAAAGATATTCACTAACCCCACATCTGACAGAGGGCTGATCTCCAAAATTTACAAAGAACTCAAGAAGCAAGTCTCCAAAACACCAAAGGATCCAATTAAAAAGTGGGGTACAGGGCTAAATAGAGAATTCTCAAAAGAGGAGGCTAAAATGACTGAGGGACACTTAAGAAATTTCTCAGCATCCTTAGCCATCAGGGAAAGGCAAATCAGGACAACTCTGAGATACCATCTTACTCCTGTCAGAATGGCTAAAATCAAAAACCCCAATGACAGTTTATGCAGGAGAGGATGTGGAGAAAGGGGAACACTCCTCCACTGCTGGTAGGAGTGCCAACTAGTACAGCCACTTTGGAAATCAGTATGGAGATTCCTCAGGAATATGGGAATCAGTCTACCACAAGATCCAGCAATTCCACTCTTAGGCATATACCCAAAAGATGCCCATTCATACAGCAAGGACATCCGTTCCACTATGTTCATAGCAGCATTATTTGTAATAGCCAGAACTTGGAAGCAACCTACATGCCCCTTAACTGGAATGGATAGAGAAAATGTGGTACATTTACACAATGGAGTATTACTCAGTGGGGGAAAAAACAATGGAATCTTGAAATTTGCAGGCAAATGGATGGCACTAGAAGAAACCACCCAGTCACAAAAAGACAAACATGGTGTATACTCACTCATATATGGATTTTAGATATGAAGCAGTGTAGTGCCAGCCTACAATCCCACTGCCAGAGAATCTGGGAAACAGGGAGGACCCTAAGAGAGATATGCATGGTACCCTGAAGAAGGGGGATGGGACAGGATCTCCTGCGTGGACTGGGAGCCTGGGAGAAGGAGACCGGGAGCTGGGGAAAAGTGAGTGGGAGAAGAGAAGGGGAGAGGAGCACATGGGGGAACAGAAAGGTTGAGTCAGAGTAAGTACAGAGGAGAACAGGATGAGAGAGGTACCATAATAGAGTGAGTCATTATAGGTTTGAGAAGAGATCTGGCACTAATGAGGTTTCCAGAGTTCTACAAGGATGACACCAAATGGCAATCTAAGTAATAGTGGAGAGGCTACCTTAAATGCCCTTCCCTAATGATGAGATTGACAACTACCTTATACGCCATCCTAAAACCTTCATCCAGTGACTGATAGAAGCAGAGGCAGACACCTACAGCTAAACACTGAACTGAACTCCTGGAACTCAGTGACAGAGAGGGGGGGAGTGAAGAGCAAAGGAGTCAAGACTGAGTTGGTGAAACCCTCAGAAACAGCTGACCTGAACAAGGGGGAGCTCATGGACCCCAGACTGATAGCTGAGAGGTCAGCATGGGACTGATCCAGACCCCCTGAATGTGGGTGTCAGTGAGGAGGCCTCGTGTAGTAGATCAGTATTTATCCCTGGCATACAAATGGACTTTGGGAGCCCATTCCACATGGAGGGATGGTCTCTCATCCTGGACACATGGGGGAGGACCCAGGCCTTGCTCTGGATGATATGACAGATTTTGGAGATCCTCCATGGAGGGCCTCATCCTCCCTGGAGAGTTGAGTGGGGTTTGGGTGGCGGGTTGGAGGTGGTTGATAGGGGTGGGGGAGGAGGGGAGGGAGAGGGAACTGGGATTGACATGTGAAGCAAGCTTGTTCCTAATTTAAATTTTAAAAAAGAAATAATTTCTAACTTTTAAGGTAAACTTTAATTGACTTTCAGCAAACTTCAGTTAGCCATTCAAACCTACTTTTGATTTGAATTTTATCAAATTTTGCAATATATTGCTAACTTTTCAACTTAGAAGCGTGGTAGTATTCACTGGTCCAGAATTGCTTGGCGAGACTCCTCTTTTTTTTCTGTCTGGGAGCCTGACTTCACACTGACCACATTTCATAAGGCAGTTTCCGTTGCCCCTGTGTTTTCCAGTGGCTGGTAAACAGCACACATCCTGGCTGCTCTGCGTGTGGAGGGAGATGAATCCCTGCTTCTCTCTTCGGAACCAGACCAGAAGAGGTAATCCTAAGGGGCCTGGAGTCAATGTGATGTGAATTTGAATCCCAATTTTGCCACTTAATTTTGGGCCACTGATCTCATCACCTACACACTCTAAACTTCAGTTTCTTCACCTTTAGAATAGAAATAGTAACGACAACAACAGTGAGCTCAATGAGTTGTGGGCTTCAATGTGAACTCAGAAGATTGGGGCAGGGCCAGGCCTCTCTGGGGAAGAGGTGAGGAAGTGGGTGAGAAGAGGTGAGGAGAGGGGCAGGAGGAGGTGAGGGAGGGAGAACTGTGGTTGGAATGTAAAATGAAATTAAAAATTAAAAAAAAAACGGCAAAAAAAATGTGAACACAGTTTCAATGACTTATAGTAGTCCCGGGCAGTATTATCGCTTGTCTAAGGACACTGCAGAAAAGATAATAATACAGACAGTGTATGCAAAACGTTGAATCTTTAAAAACAAGGTCAGGGAATGGTTCGGAGAAGCCACAGACTTAAAATCCATCTCTGCAATACCAGGAAGCAATCTTCAGTATAAAACCCACCATGCTGTATCTCGACAGCTTATCATATCACGGGGAGGGGGCAGTTTTGTTACTTGGCATATTTCTGGCCATTTGTAAAGAAAATACTCAACAGCTGCTGTTTCAGGAGGCAGATGGGTGGCATTTACAAGTCATGTTTTTCGGGTGGAGAAACTGAGGCACTAAGTGGTTATTTGTTTTCCCTGACCTTCCCGAAACCATGAGGCGTCAACTTTGAGATTACAGTTCACACCTACCTTCTGTCTCCAGCCGTGTGTCACAGATCAGAATTGCCGAGGGGTAAGACTGTGAATGGGAGAGACTTTCTGGAAGGGAGGCCAGCTGAAGAGCCATGCTTTTGTGTCTGCTGCAGATGGCCAACTGGCGGTGCTGCCCAGGGTTTCCTCTCCGCCGCCGCCCACCCTCAAGTGACAGCTTTGCGCATCGTCTTGTCTAATTAAACCACAAACAGAGAATGCCAGCTCTCTGCTTGCATGACACCTCTGAATAGTAAGTAGCTTTTACAATTAATTATTTTTGAAAGGCTTGATCCTTCATAATTAAATAAATCTTTGAGAATTAGCAGTAGATTACCATGGTGAATGGACTGAAAAGCATCACGTACGTCAAGTTGGCTGTGAGCAAACACCTTTGCAGCCAATGGAGTCTCTATTGATCTCTTTCCAGTGATCTTCAGGCTCCAATATTAGCACCACAATGTGCTCCTTCTTTTTTCCCTGTGCTCCTGTGCACCCAAGTGGACCCAGTTGTTTTTGTACAGGGTAGGATATAAAAATGAAGATTTGTTTAAATAACATACTGTGCAAACGAGGTCGTGTGCGTAGTACACGAGAGTGTGCCGACGGCAGCCGTCTGGCAATGCTGACTGTGATGCTATTCAGTGACCTTTGTGCCTTTCTGTGCGGGCTGTGGCACTGAGAGCCCAGAATGGGTGCCAGCAAGACGTGAAAGCCAAAGCCATGCAGAGAGAACCTGAAATCAGACTGCTGTGTTCTTGGGAGGCTTGGGGGAAGTGTACACTGCCACCTCCTCTAACCTTAGGGAGTTGTCCTGTATGCCCATAGGAACCTGCACTTCAGCTTCGCTGGGGTCCTGAGGCTGGGGAAACAGGCTAGAGCTGCCTCTGTGTGTCTGTGGACCCACAGATCCAAAGCAGGCGGTTTGGCCTGATGCGCAGACAGTTGACTATTAGCCTATTCGGGTCCAGGTTTTTTGCTGTTTAAACTGAAAAAATACAGGTTTAGCCACATAAAACAGTTTGAGGGGAGGGACTATGGATGTGTTTTGTGGGAGCAAAGGGAGATGGGGGAGTCGTACTTATGCTTATATTTAGGAATATTTCCTGTCCTGCCCTTTCCTTGTCCCTATCCCGATCTTTTCCTGTGTTTATGTTCTTGGGGTTGGGATTCTCATTTGGTTGGTGCTAATTTTATTTTCCTTAAACTTCAGCTTTGAGAGTAGTAGAGTCATACAATAGAAACTCTGAACTAAGTATTACAGAATTTTAGATCTGGGCAGTGCCTTAGGAATTCTGGAACAGTCGTGGGGAGTCTCGAATCTTAAAGACCTTGGCAAGATTCTATGGTTTTTCTCAAGGCCTTGACTTTTTAAGGAGTGCTGACTGGCTTGGTAACTCAGGGGTGAGGCTGACAGCTGTAGTGATAACTACCACCATTGATAATTGTTCCATATAGAATGACCCACACTGTGTGTTGTTTTTGATGTGGTGGTTGTTAATATTAGTAGATAGCATGTGTGTGTGGCTCAAAAGTTAAAAACATTATGAAAGAGGTTTTTCCTTCTTTCCATCACTGTCACCATCCCACAAAGTTACAATCACTGTCACTCATGCTTGCAAAGCCTCCCAGAGGCTCCCCACATGCGTACAAATATCAGTGTCCCTCCAACACCTTCCCCATTTCACAGCCTAGTAACATCGCATCACACATTGTTCTGCATTTTGTGCATCTTCTTCACTTAATCCCCATAGCGACCCAATGTGGAATAGCTGCTCTGTCCTCATTCCACAATTAGGATGCAGTTCTGGCCGAGTAACTCGCTCAGAGCCATGCCAATGCACCGATGGTGGAGCTGGGATGGTGGTGACTGTCTAACCCCATCAGCTAAGACCTTTATCACCAGGCTCACCGCCTGTCTCCAGCTGGCAGCAGCTCTGCTGGCTTCCCGCTGATCTGTACACATTTTCTGGAGGCTGGATGTCATATGACTCCCATCCACGGACTCCAGGAGAAATGAGGCGAGATGTAACCAGCTCCTAATCAGCTGACATTTCTTTCTTCACATAGAAATCACTTTAACCTAGAATTTACCAAGTTATCCAGTTTTTATACGTTATTTTTACTTTATTTTATGGGTATGGGTGTGTTCCCTGCATACGTGTCTGGTGCTCATGAACACCAGCAGAGGGCATCGAATCCCCTGGAACTAGAGTTACAGATGCCTGTGAACCACCATGGGGGTGCTAGGAATTGAACCCCGGGCCCTCTGCAAGAGTAGAATGTGCTCCCAGCCACTGAGCCATCTCTCCAGCTCTGTGTCACCTATTTTAGGTGTAAAGTTTAGCGTTACATTTCTATCCTGGAAAAAACAAACCCCAAACCCCAGAAGTGTCTTCATCTCAGACAGAATTTTTTACGTTAACTTATTTTTCACTCTTTGACAGTCTCAGACATGGATATATTTAACTTCAGTCCTCCACACCCCTCTTACTTTCTCCGGTCTTCTTGCTGAGACATTTCATCTTCCCCAGATGCCTCCTCCTATAGCTCGAGTGTGTCCCACTGAATCTAACTAGGCATGCCTGCATGAGCACGGGTTCCAGGCTGTTTCTCAGACTGTGGGCAACCTACCAGTGGCTTTGCCATTGAAGAAAGTGACAGCCCTCCTGGCCACCATTGGGATGCAGGCAATCCTGACAGGGATGTGTGCTAATGAGAGAGAGAGAGAGAGAGAGAGAGAGAGAGAGAGAGAGAGAGAGAGAGAGAGGCAATCAAGACAGGGATGTGAGCTAATGAGACAGAGAGACAGACAGAGAGACAGAGAGAGACATTGAGAGACAGAGAGAGAGAGACAGAGAGAGAGACCGCCTCCTTGTCTCTGTGCTGTGTTACTCTGACACCCACAGTTCGAGACACTTACAAAGCACCCCCCATCTCTTCTGTTTATGTCTTTGAGTTGCAGAAACTTGGAAATGCCTCTGACCTTCCGGCTCAGCAGCCATAGCTCTGGGTGGAGATCTCTGCCGTCGACCTTCAGTTTAATGACAGCCAGGCGGACCTTAGCGGTCCTTCCCTGAAATAGCCTGTGGATCTGGGCTCGAGGCGCTTCTTTCATCTCACCTGAGAAGGGACATCGTGTCATGTTACTCTCATTGTGATTCTGGTTGCATCTGGTCTGCTGCTGATGTACTGCAGACATGCCTCTTTCTTCCTGCCCATACAGCACATTCCGGGTGACTGGGTCTCAAGCCAAGGTATTTTCCTGTGAGAATAATACCGAAGTTGAAAATGTACATGTTCCTTCCAACTGGTTTACAATAAATCGTAAGTTTGGTAAATTATCATCAGAACAAAGACATACCTTCCTATTACTTTCTCAAGTGTTTCCTCATAGTTCCACCAGTCCAGGTGGTAGAAAGTGAACGTGAATGTATGGCAAGTACTGTTTATTCAAAAGACTCCAAATGTACATTGAAAATGTTAATTGAGATCCTGGTTTTAGCTCAGGGGTGTAGCACTTGCTTAGTGTGTACATAGTCCTGGATTTGATGCCCAGCATACACCCCAGCACACAAAGCCACACATGTAAAAGATATAAAATCCTACTTGTATAGTGTAGTAAATTTGGCTCACATCTAGACTTTAAAAAAAGGATTCATTAGCCAGCTGTGGCGGTGCACGCCTTTAATCCCAGCACTCGGGAGGCAGAGGCAGGCAGATCTCTGTGAGTTCGGGGCCAGCCTGGTCTACATCAAGTTCTAGGACAGCCAGGGCTATGCAGAGAAACCTTGTCTCAACCCTCATACCAAAAGGATTCATTAATCTTTATTTTATGTGCAGGAGTTGTTTGCTCACATGTACGTTTGTGTGCCATGTATGTGCTTGGTGCCTGTGGCACTAGAAGAATGTGTGTCTTATTCCCTGGAACTGGAGTTACAGATGATTTGTGAGTCACCAGGTGAGTATTGGAAACCAAACCCAGGTCCTTACAAGAGCTCTTGACCACTGAGCCATCTCTTCGCCCCACATATAGACTTGCAAGACTGAAGACAGTTGAGAAATATGTATCTTGCCCCCATTTGACACATAAGGATCTTGAGTCTACAGTGTTGTTTAAGGTCTCTGTGTTTTCATTGATTCAAACAAACGTACTGGCACCTTGCTCCCTTTCCTCAAATGTACAAGCAGGACTCGGTGTGCTGTGTGTATCAGAGCCCTGTCTTCAGGGCAGGTAGCTGTGACCTTTACTCAAGGACTGCTGACTGCGCATAACACCCAGTCAAACCCCTTGGCTGCCAACTCTCACTAAACTTGTTGGCTTTTACCCAAGGCCCTCTTCCCATCCTGAGATCAGTTTATGCTGAAGCCCAAAGGGTCTTTACAATCAGCCGATGTCTGCTGTCACTATGCTGTGGTCCAGCTTCCCCCTAACCACCGATGTTTCCTATCTTCCCTGCAGATGTTGATACGGAGAGTTCTTCCTAGCCAATGTCTTGTGTACAAATTTCATCCCAATCTGTTCTCCAGGAGCTGAACTGGGCACAGACACAACTTCAGGGGATCAGTTTTAGGGCTTTCAAAAAAGATTGCACCAGGAATTTTGAACTGATGTGCTATTCATTCATATTCTTTATTTTCTTAGTGTAAATAGGTATTCAGAGTGGTTCTGCTAGCTCAAGTTTGAATACTCTCACAAATATGCATTGTTATTTACAAGGAATATCGTGGGAAATCATGCATACTTGCATATGTTTCCGGTAGTTTTGCAGCATCCTAGTAAGGACTTTAATTGAGATAATTTGAAAAGGTTGTTTATTAGCTTTTTTGCTTTCTTTCCTCATCCATTGAATTCAACCATTATTAAGGAGAAAGAGAATTTCCTGAGTTTTGTGTTTGGTAAGGAGAGAGGGGTAATTGGTATGAATAAGATGATGGAATACACTTGTGGTTCTTTAGGAATTAAGCTTGAGGACTGCAAGTAAAATGAAATCTAGGGAATATCAAACATCCATGCATCTCTTACTTGGAAGTATTTTTCGTTAATAAGTGATCGTTTTTTAACTTTTCCAAAATACAAAACAAGCTACTATAGACTTGGTTCTTAAGCTTTTCTCCTGAAGCCATCACAGAACTCTCCCCACTCAGTTCCTGTCTGAGCCTCTGGGAAGCTCACCATCAATCTGTAACACTAGAAGCACTAATGGGGTGTGCGTATGGGCCAACCCCCAGTACAGGCGTTACTATGTAGTCTCCTTCCATCAGAGTGCCAAGCTAAGTGCAGAGAGTAGACACTTGCTCATGTATTTGGACATTCCCAATAATGGAGTCAGGAAAGAACATACTGACTTACAGACAGAGAAACTTCTGAGAACAAACCCTTCAGGGAAAGCACGGTAAGTAACATCTTAAAAGTCTTCAAGCACTTGGAGTCCTTGTCTTGTGAGCAGGGAGTGGGGGTTCATGATGACCTCACAAAAAGCCTCATTCTTACAGCTCAGGTTTCCTGCTCCAGTGAAATGATTGCTCTAAGTTTCCCTTATTGGACACAGCTGCTGTGGAATAACTCTTCTGTGTACTGTGAATGTGTACACTCTCATTGGTTAATAAAAAGCTGACAGGCCAGTAGCCAGGTGGGAGGTTAGGTGGGAAAGATAAACAGAGAATGATGGGAAGGAGGACAGAGTAAGGGAGTCGCTGGCAGATACAGAGAGAGCAGGGTGGACACACAGTTCTGAGAAAAGGTACCCGACCGCATGGCAAAGCTTACATAAGAAACATGGATTAATTTAAGTATAAGAGCTAGTAACAAGCCTGAGCTATTGGCTGAGCATTTACAAGCAATGTAAGCCTCTGTGTGATAATTTGGAAGCAGCTTCTGGGACAGAAAAACTCCACCTACGTACACCCAATTGGTAGAATTCCTTCAATAATTGTTCAGATCCGTCTCTTCCTCATGATCACTTCTGTCCTTATTGGAGCATCTTCATGTTTTGGGTTTGACAACTGCAGAAATCTCATAGCTGTTCTTGACACCTTTAACCCTACCCTGATCACCCCATACCAGTCATCCTTACTTTGACCAAGGAGGTTCAAAATATGCAAATCTAGTTGCAGCCACGAGTCAGCTGTAGAGTGCTTGCCTAGCCTGTGCAAGGCCCCGGACTCTGTCCCTGGTACTGAAATATAATAAGAACAATAATTAAACAGATGCAAATTGGCCTAGTGTTCCCTTAAAACAGCTGTCCTTGGCAGCTCCTCACTCACAAAATCAACCTATACCCTTTACACCTTGACCTCTGCTTGGCCTTGGACTTCATATAATCCCTTTCCAGGTTGGTTCTGCACAGTCCATCAGTGCCCCAGATGCCAGCCATGCTGCCCCTGATTATCCTTCTTTGCCATCTCCTTCCTTGTTCCCTCTTTCAGTTCGGGAAACTCGGCTTGCACTTCAAGACTACTGGTGACTTCTTTCAGGAAACCTTCCATCAGCTCTTCTGGCTGGACTGTTTTTCTGTCTGTCCCATCCTGTCCACTGTTCATTCCCAGTTCTATTGGACTCTGCATTTCTGCATCACTAGTACCTCCGTCAGTACCACTTATAATGTTCCCAGCTGCCAAGTGAGGCAGCTAGAAAAGACACCGAACCCTAGTCATTCCCCCGCTGGGGGTGGGGGTGGGGTGATGAGGCCAGAGCTAAGCAGTGACTTGGGCTGGGGTGGCCCCAGCAAGAGGTAGCAGGCTTTCTGCCTCCTGGTGGTCTCCTCTCCTAGGAGGTGGAGGATGGGTGCCATGCATGCTTGAGAGCACTCGTAGAGTACCCGGGAGCCGAGTCCTTACGGCTCTGCTTGTGTATGTACAGGGCTGACCCTTGGGGTCGGGAGGACTGGTGTGTTCTTCGTGTCCCTGGGCAAGCGAAAGGGAAAGCTGGAGCCAGTGGATGGAACAAGGCACTGCCGAGCGATGCGGGGGTGCACGAGGGCAGTAGCAAGTCCTTCGTGGGAGAGACTGCAAGCAGAACAGTGTCCCGTGGCTTGCCACATGCCCCCTTTTCTTTTTTACCTTCACCGTCTGCCTTTTGCCTTTAGTCTTTGCAAAGAGATTTCATTTTATGTCCCTAATAACCTTATAAGATGTGCTGTAGAAAGCATCTGTGGATGTGCAAAAATAAACTCGGGCTCAAAAGAGGGACTGAAGTTACAGAGACAGCAGAAGTGGCCCATGCATTAAGTTCGGCATCACCAACTTTAAAATCAACTGTAAATCTTGCATGGCATTATACAGGGCACATTGCCAGGTGCATGAATCTGCTACATAAGTGATGCCCAGATACAAGTGCAAGTCCAAGATAATGAGGTGCAAACCCCAACAGGAAAACATGTAGGGTTAGGCATGACATAAGGCTACTCCTTGTCAATCATGCATAAGGTTGTTGAGTTGTTCTGTCATTTGTGAATCAGATTTCGCATAAAATATTTAGAGCTTCTTGTGACTAATTTGAGAAGTTCAAGTGAATACAGAACTGCATTTATAGCACAGGTTGCCCAGCCAGGCTTAGCACGAGCTCACATGGGTGTTTTCCGTGGTTTTGAATGCTGATTTTGCATTTTCTGTGCTAAGTAAATGTCAGACACCAGAGTATCACTCCGTACTCTCTATTTGCTGATTTTCATGGGATATTTTTGGACCTGTGGTGGAATAATCTTAGGTGCTTGTTTTAATATAGATTCATGGACTCTACTTCTTGTCTCCAAGACGGGAACACCAGAGAGTGGGCCCTTGGGCCCTGCAGTGCACATTTTCCAAGATACACCCACTCTGACCCTTCTGAGCAGGCATTATGACAGTACCAGCTAGAATCATAATATGGTGGACTGAAGGGATGAAGCATCCTTTTTAACTCTGTGATGGGGAATGGAAGGTGTAGTTTGCTGTCAGAAGTTGTCAATGTGGTATCATTTGTGTCAGAAAGATGGTGAGCTTCAAGGAGTTTGATGGTGGGTGAGGGCTCCTTGGTGTGTGAAAACAGCTCACTTGGGAAGAAATGAGGGGTGGCTGAAGCAGCAGAGGGTCTTGTCACAAAGGAATTGTCTTCCTGACTCTTATATGGGAGGGCTTTTAGAGTGCAAGACTGACCTTGAACAAGGCTACACAGGGGACTTGGCTGTTTTCTAGACAGTGGACCATGTCTGAACTCCAGCCAGACTCATGTGCTGTTCTGTAGGGCTCCTGGGCTTTCCACTAGCCAGCCCTTCTGCCAGCGAGGCGGAGCAGGCCTGCAGTAAAATGGTGGTGCCAAGTGCGTATGCAGCTGACCCCCGAATCTCAGCGCACCAAGTGAAAACCCGTACCAGGCTCTCTCTTCCCGCCTTCCCGCCCACACGGTGGCATTCTCAGACATATCTAAGCATATTACAACCCCCAGCAAGTAACTGCTGATAAAGCATACTGCTGACACTGTATCCTCTACTTTATTTAATAGAGGCTTAACTGTCTGTGGTATACCTACAGGACGTCTTGGGGAAACACAATGGGTTCATCCCAATAACTTCTCCTGTTGCTCTGGCACTGGGGATACGCGAGCATATGCGAGCATCATTCATTCCCAGAGCTGCTGGGCTCCGTTGCCCTGTCCATGGTACTTGTGAGCAGACCCAGGTGCTTGTGGCTCATTTGTTCCCACTTCTAGGTTTTCCTTTCTGGCTACAAGGCCAAGGGGACTCGAACATCTGCCACCCTGATCTCACAGAGAGCCCAGCAGCTCTGCTCTGCATCAGGCTGGCACTTCCTGCTGACCCCAGGGCCGAGTGCTTTTATACATCTCTACCGGCTCTGGCAGTACTGTTCATACTCAGCTGGGTGGAGGATAAAAGCTGAGGGTCTCTGAGGGCACTGTCTGTTAATTCCTGAATATTTTACCAAGTCTCCCTGATAACGCTGGGCTGTGCATCATGTCTGTCTAGCATTGTCAAACCTAGACAGAGGCACCCCTGCCTCCAGCCTTCTCTGACCTCTCTGGGGGTGTACCTTTTAGAAGACTGATAGCTTCATGCAGCTTTGCTCAGGAGCCTTCACCTCAGTTGCTGGAAGTACCTTGTCAGAGCCCATCTGGTAAGGCTAACCTTTAGTACTGACTCCCCTTGCATCTACCAGAGTCTAGAACTTACTTAAGCATAGCCCTGTGTGGGAAGTCAATACACTGATTTGCTCACACCTGTGTTTCTTATGCAACAGGGGTTCAGCAAATTCTGGATAAACAAGGAATGAAGCTGTGTTCACTTAAAAAGTTGTATACCCTTTCTATTTAAACTTAGAGGGGAAAAATGGTTAGGATGAAAGCATAAAATCTGTGTTCCTTCTGTTATAGTTCACAGTAATTCCTGTAATTATCCAGAAATATTGCCTATTGCTACGGTTTACATATGAAATGTCCCACAAAGACCGTGTCCTAAGGGGTCACCAGCCTATGGTACTATGGGGAGGCGTGCAGCATTTGGGAGGTGAAACCTAGTAAAAAGAATTGAGACTACAGAGGAAGTTCCTTTGTAAGAGACACTGGAATCCTTATCTCTTCTCCCCCGTCTCTAATTCCTGCCCACCATGGAATGAGTGGTCATCCCCTGCTACACACTTATAAAAACCACACGACTGTGGATGGAAATCATTGAAACCATGAACAGAAACCCATCATCCTCTTTTAAGCTTTTTTTTTATCTTGGGTTTTTTTTTTTTTACTTTTTAAGTCCAAAACATTTATTTTAGAAGACTGGCATTTCATAACCACCCATCATGATTGAGCAGGTTGACACACATAATGATTTCAGGATTAAAAGAACAATATTCAGAGAGTTAGAAAAAATAAATCCATGATTCTTAATCACAACAAAAAAGGTTAGCAAAACTTCTGATGCACTGCATTGAAAAGAAGTTGTGCTCAAGCCATAATGTAAAGAGGCACAGAAAGGGCTGCTGAAAGCTCACGTTAAACAGTTTATAAAGCCGATGGTGAAGGAACAAGTTGTTTCTGTGTCAGGTTCCATTAGATGAAGGAAGGGGTGAGAAGGTCGAATTCATTTTTGCATGCACAGATGTCCTGCTTAACAGAACACTATCAGCTTGTTTTATTTATTTTTTTAATCAAATAATGATTTTTTTATTCTTTTTTTAAAACTTAGATAAGAAACAAGGTTGCTTCACAAGTCAGTTCCAGGTCCCTCTCCCTTTCCCTCCCCTCCTCCCGTGCCCTCCCCCCATCCCCCCCCCCCCGTTATCCCCTCATTCCCCCAGGGAGGGTGAGGCCCTCCATGGGGGTGTGCATAGTCTGTCATTTCATATAGGGCAGGGCCTAGACCCTTCCCCAAGAGTTCAGGGTGAGAGTGCACCTCACATTGTTCTATGGGAGTCCAAAGTCCGTGTGTATACTTGGGATGGGTACTGATCTACTGCCCAAGGCTCAATAGATTACCTAGGCCTCCTCACTGACACCCAGATTCAGGGGGTCTTGATCAGTCCCATGCTGGATTCCCAGGCTGATGCCTGGGATTCAAGAGTTAACCTTTGTCTGGTCAGCTGTTTCTGGGGGTTAAACCAGCCCATTCTTAATCCCTTTGATCATCAGTCCTCCCTCTCTGATACTGGCTTTCTTGAGTTCAGCTCAGTACTTAACCAGCCACTAAATGTAGTTTCTGTTTCCCAGACTGTCTGGCCATAGGATTGTAGGCTGGCACTCCCCAGATCTATGTCTAAAATCCATATATGAGAGAGTACATGCCATGTTTCTCTTTTTGTGACTGGGTTACCTCACTCAGGATGGTTTCTTCTAGTGTCATCCATTTGCCTGCGAATCTCATGATTCCATTTTTTTTCTGCTGAATAGTACTCCATTGTGTAGATGTACCACATTTTCTCTATCCACTCTTCGGGTGAGGGACATCTAGGTTGCTTCCAAGTTCTGGCTATTACAAATAAAGCTGCTATGAACATAGTGGAACAGACATCTTTGTTGTATGAATGGGCATCTTTTGGATATATGCCTAAGAGTGGAGTTGCTGGGTCTTGTGGTAGGTTTATTCCCATTTTTCTGAGGAATCTCCATACTGATTTCCAAAGTGGCTGAACCTGTTGGCCCTCCCACCAGCAATGGAGGAGTGTCCCCCTTTCACCACATCCTCTCCAGCATAAATTGTCATTGGTGTTTTTGATTTTAGCCATTCTGACAGGAGTGAGATGGTATCTCAGAGTTGTTTTGATTTGCATTTCCCGGATGGCTAAGGATGTTGAGCACTTTCTCAAGTGCCTCTCAGCCATTTTAGACTCCTCTATTGAAAACTCTCTATTTAGTTCTGCAGCCCACTTTTTAATTGGGTCCTTTGCTGTTTTGGAGACTTGCTTCTTGAGTTCTTTGTAAATTTTGGAGATCAACCCTCTGTCAGATGTGGGATTAGTGAATATTTTTCCCATTCTGTGGGCTGCCTTTTTGTCTTGTTGACTGTGTCCTTTGCCTTACAGAAGCTTCTCAGTTTCAGTAGGTCCCATTTATTAATTGTTGATCTCACTGTCTGTGCTACTGGTGTTATGTTCAGGAAGCTGGCTCCTGTACCAATTCGTTCAAGGGTACCACCCACTTTCTCTTCTATGAGGTTCAGTGTGGCTGGATTTATGTTGAGGTCTTTGATCCATTTGGACTTAAGTTTTGTGCATGGCGATAAACATGGATCGATCCACATTCTTCTACATGCCAGTCTCCAATTATGCCAGCACCATTTGTTGAAGATGCTTTCTTTATTCCATTGTATATTTTTAGCTTCTTTGTCAAAGATCAGATGTTCGTACGTGTGTGGGTTAATACCCAGATTTTCAATTCGATTCCATTGGTCTACCTGTCTATTTTTGTGCCAATACCAAGCTGTTTTCAGGACTAAAGCTCTATAATAGAGCTTGAGGTCAGGGATGGTGATGCCTCTGGACGTTGCCTTGTTGAACAGGGTTGTTTTGGCTATCCTGGGTCTTTTGTTTTTCCATACAAAATTGATTATTGTTCTTTCAAGGTCTGTGAAGAATTGTGCTGGGATTTTAATGGGGACTGCATTGAATCTGTAGATTGCTTTTGGCAGGATTGCCATTTTTACTACATTGATCCTACCTATCCAAGAGCATGGGAGATCTTTCCATTTTCTGAGGGCTTCTTTAATTTCTTTCTTTAAAGATTCAAAGTTCTTACGATACAGGTCTTTCACTTGTTTGGTTAGCGTTACCCCAAGGTATTTTATGTTGTTTGTGGCAATTGTAAAGGGTGATGTTTCTCTGATTTCTCTTTCAGCCCTTTTATCATCTGTATATAATAGGGTTACTGACTTTCTTGAGTTGATCTTGTAGCCTGCCACTTTGCTGAAGGTGTTAATCAGCTGTAAGAGTTCCCTGGTAGAGTTCTTTGGGTCATTGATGTAAACTATCATATCGTCTGCAAACAGTGAAAGTTTGACCTCTTCCTTCCCAATTTGTATCCCCTTAATCCCCCTTTGTTGTCGTATGGCAATAGCTAGAACTTCAAGTACCATGTTGAAAAGGTATGGAGAGAGTGTACAGCCTTGTTTTGTTCCTGATTTTAGAGGAATTGCGTTGAGTTTCTGTCCATTTAGTTTGATGTTGGCTGTTGGTTTACTGTATATGGCTTTTATTATGTTTAAGTATGTCCCTGTTATCCCAGATCTCTCCAAGACCTTTATCATGAAGGGGTGTTGGATTTTGTCAAAGGCTTTTTCAGCATCTAGTGAGATGATCATGTGGTTTTTGTTTTTCAGCTTGTTTATATGGTGGATTACGTTGATGGATTTTCGTATGTTGAACCATCCCTGCATCCCTGGGATGAAACCTACTTGATCGTGGTGAATGATTGTTTTGATGTGTTCTTGGATCCGATTTGCCAGTATTTTATTGAGTATTTTTGCATCAATGTTCATGAGGGATATTGGTCTGAAGTTCTCTTTCTTGGTTGTATTTTTGTGTGGCTTGGGGATCAAGGTTATTGAAGCCTCATAGAAAGAGTTTGGCAAAGACCCTTCTGCTTCTATTGTGTGGAACACTTTGAGAAGAATTGGTATAAGCTGTTCTTTGAATTTGTGGTAGAATTCTGCACTGAGGCCATCTGGACCTGGACTTTTTTTGGTTGGGAGACTTTTGATGACAGCTTCTATTTCCATAGGGGTTATAGGTCTATTTAAATTGCTTATCTGTTCTTGATTTAGTTTTGGCAAATGATAGCTGTCCAGGAAGTCATCCATTTCCTTTAAATATTCGAATTTTATGGAGTACAGGTTTTCAAAGTATGACCTAATGATTCTCTGGATTTCCTCAGAGTCTGTTGTTATGTCCCCCTTTTCATTTCTGATTTTGTTAATTTGCATGTTCACTCTCTGCTGTTTGGTAAGTTTGGACAAAGGTTTGACTATCTTGTTGATTTTCTCAAAGAACCAACTCTTCGTTGCATTGATTCTTTGTATTGTTTTCCTGGTTTCTACTTTGTTGATTTCAGCCCTCAATTTGATTATTTCCTGGCGTCTACTCCTCCTGGGGGAGTTTGCTTCTTTGTGTTCTAGAGCTTTTAGCTGTGATGTTAACTCTCTAGTATAACTGTTTTCCTGTTTCTTCATGTGAGCACTTAGTGCTATGAACTTCCCCCGTAGCACTGCTTTCAAGGTGTCCCATAGGTTTGGGTATGTTGTGTCTTCATTCTCATTGAATTCGAGGAAGTCTTTAATTTCTTTTTTAATTTCCTCTTTGACCCAGGGATGGTGCAGTTGAGCATTATTCAATTTCCATGAGTTTGTAGGTTTTCTGCAATTTGTGTTGTTGTTGAATTCTAATTTTAAGGCATGGTGGTCTGATAAGATGCATTTATTCCAATTTTTTTGTAGCTGCTGAGGTTTGATATGTTGCCAAGTATGCGGTCGATTTTTGAGAAGGTTCCATGTGGTGGTGAGAAGAAGGTATATTCTTTTTTATGTGGATGAAATGTTCTATAGACGTCTGTTAATCCCAGTTGGGTCATTACTTCTATTAGACCCTTTGCTTCTTTGTTGAGTTTCTGTCTGGTATTCCTGTCTGGTGGTGAGAGTGGTATGTTGAAATCTCCCACTATAACTGTGTGGGGCCTTAGATGTGATTTAAGTTCTAATAATGTTTCTTTTACGAATGTGGATGCCTTTGTATTTGGGGCATAGATGTTCAGGATAGACACTTCATCTTGATGGATTTCACCTGTGATGAGTATGTAATGACCTTCTTCATCTCTTTTGATTGATTTTATTTTAAAGTCTAGTTTGTTAGATATTAGGATTGCTACTCCTGCTTGTTTCTTGGGTCCATTTGATTGAAAAAATTTTTCCCAACCTTTAACTCTCAAGTAATCTCTATCTTTGAGGGTGAGGTGTGTTTCTTGTATGCAGCAGAAGGAAAGGTTCTGTCTTTGAATCCATTCTGCTAGCCTGTGTCTTTTTATGGGTAATTAAGGGCATTAATGTTGAGTGATATTAATGACCATTGATTGCTCATCCTTCTTCGATTTGCAATAGTTGTTGTTGGTGGAATTATGTGTGGAATTTCACCCCTTTGTTCTTTTGGCTGTTGGTAGAGAGGGATTCTCTAATGCCTATGTTTTTCTGGTTGTAGTTAGCTTCCTTGGGTTGGAGTTTTCCTTCCAAAATTTTATGTAGGGCTGGGTTAGTGGATACGTATTGCTTGAATCTAGTTTTGTCATGGAATATCTTGTTTTCTCCATCTATAGTGATTGAGAGCTTTGCTGGGTATAGTAGTCTGGGCTGGTATCTATGGTCTCTTAGTGTTGGTAGAATATCTATGCAGGACCTTCTGGCTTTCAGAGTTTCCATGGAGAATTCAGGTGTAATTCTGATAGGTCTGCCTTTATATGTTACTTGACCTTTTTCCTTAGCTGCTCTTAATATTCTTTCTTTATTCTGTATGTTTGGGGTCTTGATTATTATGTGGCGAGGGGATTTTTTTGTGGTCCACTCTATTTGGTGTTCTGTAGGCTTCTTGTACCTTCATTGGCATGTCTTTCTTAAGGTTGGGAAAGTTTTCTTCTATGATTTTGTTGAATATGCCTTCTGCCCCTTTGAGGTGGATTTCTTCTCCTTCTTCTATACCTATTATTCTTAGGTTTGGTCTTTTCATGGTGTCCCATATTTCCTGGATGTTTTGTGTTAAGGATTTGTTGGATTTAAGGTTTTCTTTGGTTGATAAATCCATTTCTCCTAGTGTATCTTCAACACTTGAGATTCTCTCTTCCATCTCTTCTATTCTGTTGGTAATGCTTGTATTGGTAGTGCCTGACTGTTTGTCCAGCTTTTCTATTTTCTGCCTTTCTTCAGATTGTGTTTTTTTTAATGTCTCTATTTCAGTTTTCAACCCTTGCAGCGTTTGCATTGCTTCTTGCAATTTTCTGTTTATCTGTTCGTCTGTTTGTTGCCTTTTATGAACTTTTTGGTTTGTTCTTTCTTCCATTTCTTGCATTTTTTGGTTTGCTTTATGTTCCATTTCTTGGATTTTGTGCTTTGTTTCTTCTTCCATTTCCTGCCTTTTTTGGTTTGTTTCTTCTTCCATTTTTTTCATTTTTTGCTTTGTTTTTTCTACCATTTCCTGCATTTTTTGCTTTGTTTCTTCTTCCATTTCCTGCCTTTTTTGGTATGTTTCTTCTTCTAATTCTTGCATTTTTTGCTTTGTTTTTTCTTCCATTGCTTGCATTTTTTGCTTCATTTCTTCTTCCATTTTGTGCCTTTTTTGGTTTGTTTTTTCTTCCATTTCTTGCATTTTTTGGTTTGTTTTTTCTTCCATTTCTTGCATTTTTTGGTTTGTTTTGTCTTCCATTTCTTTGAGGGATTTTCCAATATCCTCTTTTAGGGCCTCTATCATTTTCATGAAAGTGCTTTTAAGGTCGTTCTCTTCTGCTTCCTTCGCATTGGAATGTTGGGGTCTTGCTGGTGTGGAGTCTCTAGAATCTGGCGGTGTCATATTTGTTTTTCTGTTGCTGACTGTGTTTTTGTATTGTCTCTTTCCCATCTCTTCTTCTAGTGGGTGCAGAAAGAGCCCCTTACTGGTCTGGGGACCAGAGGTCCCTTTTGATGGGTGCTAGCAAGTCCAATAATCTGTTGGTTCTTCTATACCTTGTCCAAATGGTGGTCCGTGGGTGGAGAAGAAGAACAGGAATCTGGGGCGCTTAGCCTCCTACCTGGTCCCCTGGACCCTATGCTGGGTCCTGTTGTACCTGATCCGGAACAGCTACTCCCCTGGTCTCCCTGGCTCCTCTATTTTCCTGGTCTCGTTGGTGGGAGAGAAGATCTGGAGTCTGGGTTGCTTGGGGGTAAAGGAGCAGCCACGTCAGAAGCACTGACACCTGTACACAGCTGTGAGCACGGAAGGAAGGGTTTTCTTTCTTACCTGAGTCTCAGCAATCTAATGATGCAGACGTAAGATTCCTAGCCATCTCACATAGAAGAGATGAATGCGCCATGTTGCTAATTGTCACACAGCAAGCACGTGGCAGATAGTACGATGACACTCAGGTCTTTTAACCACAACACATGTTTCTTTCCACAGCCCCTTCCTGGAACGGTGGCTGCCACAGCCCTTCTGAAGTTAAGAACTCATCAACCAATGTTCTTGCTTTGAATTGCCTGGTAACAGGAGTTAATACAGCATATTTACATCCCATGCACTTTTGTCTTGTTCTGATATTTGTTCAAGATGATTTCTCTAACATATCCCCTTTTATTTGGCCAAACTCCTGAATGCGTATTGAAGTTTTAGTTACCTAGAGATTATTGAAATGAACAATTATCTTTATGTGAATATAGGTCAAAGCTAAAATGTGAGAGATCTGAAGCATGCTCAAATCTGGTTTCATTCCTTCCCCACTCTTCCCATCTTTGATGCTTTATACTTGGGTGGTTGAGTTTAAATTTTGATATAATTTTATGTACATGGCAAGTAGAGGGATCGGCTGAAAATGTTACTTCCTTTTTTAAGGTTCTCGATATGTTGAGTTTTGTTTCATTTCTGCTGGAAGAAGTGACTTGAAAGTCGATTTCCTCAATAGCTAACGCTCCATAATATTTACAACCTCAATTTCACAAAGCTCTGAAAATCCTTTTTTTTTTCAAGCATGATGTAAATTTGTTTAGTGGGAATGAGGAGATCTATGGTTTTGTCTCATTTCATCTGGCTATTTCTGCTTTGCTGCAGAAGTATTTAATACAGGTGCTACCCAAATCTCACTTAGACGATTACCTAATGTGTAGTAACAGACTTCAGAATTCTGAAATGCATCCAGCTCAAGGGATTCAGCAGGGGGCTGTGGCCAGTGCTCAAGGAGCAAAGGGAGAAGCTGTGTGAAGAGGGAAGCACACTGGAGATGAAGCAAAGGGAGAAGCTGTGTGAAGAGGGAAGCACACTGGAGAAGAAGCAAAGGGAGAAGCTGTGTGAAGAAGGAAGCACACTGGAGAAGAAGCAAAGGGAGAAGCTGTGTGAAGAGGGAAGCACACTGGAGAAGAAGCAAAGGGAGAAGCTGTGTGAAGAGGGAAGCACACTGGAGATGAAGCAAAGGGAGAAGCTGTGTGAAGAGGGAAGCACACTGGAGAAGAAGCAAAGGGAGAAGCTGTGTGAAGAGGGAAGCACACTGGAGAAGAAGCAAAGGGCGAAGCTGTGTGAAGAGTGAAGCACACTGGAGAAGAAGTGGGGTTGACTGCCTCGTTCCCACACACACTGGAACCTTCCATGATGGAAGGAAACACACACTGTTGAGTGTAGGCACGCTCACATAGCACACACTTTAGAGTGCAGACACACTCACATAGCACACACGGTTGAGTGCAGACACACTCACATGACACACACTGTAGAGTGCAGACACACTCACATAGCACACACTGTAGAGTGCAGACACACTCACAAGCACACACTGTTGAGTGCAGACACACTCACAAGCACATATTGTAGCATGCAGACACACTCACTAGCACACACTGTAGAGTGCAGACACACTCATGAAACACACACTGTTGAGTGCAGACACACTCATGAAACACACATTGTAGAGTGCAGACACACTCACAAGCACACACTGTAGAGTGCAGACACACTCACAAGCACACACTGTTGAGTGCAGACACACTCACAAGCACACATTGTAGCATGCAGACACACTCACTAGCACACACTGTAGAGTGCAGACACACTCATGAAACACACACTGTTGAGTGCAGACACATTCACAAGCACACACTGTAGAGTGCAGACACACTCATGAAACACACATTGTAGAGTGCAGACACACTGACATGGCACACACTGTTGAGTGCAGACACACTCACAAGCACACATTGTAGAGTGCAGACACACTCACAAGCACACATTGTAGAGTGCAGACACACACTGTAGAGTGCAGACACACTCACATGGCACACATTGTAGAGTGCAGACACACACTGTAGAGTGCAGACACACTCACATAGCAGACACTGTAGAGTGCAGACACACTCACATGGCACACACTGTAGAGTGCAGAACACTCACAAGCACACACTGTAGAGTGCAGACACACACTGTAGAGTGCAGACACACTCACATGGCACACACTGTAGAGTGCAGACACACTCACATAGCACACACTGTAGAGTGCAGACACACACTGTAGAGTGCAGACACACTCACATAGCAGACACTGTAGAGTGCAGACACACTCACATAGCACACACTGTAGAGTGCAGACACACTCACATGCCTTTCTCTGGCGAAGACAAAACGTTAACAGGCAACATGTAGCTCTCCACTCTCTTTCCCTCTGCCATGCGTTCATCTCTGTTCCAGATGGAGGCTGGGGCCTTCCTTCCACTTGGTCCTCCATGAGGTCCAGCATGGAGCTGTGCTGATCCACACTGGAGTTATAGTGTAAAGGGGAGGGAAACCTCCATTGCTTAAGCTTTTGCAGTAAAAATTCATAATCCTTACTCACACATCCAGGAGCACATGCCTTCCGATACAGAACCATCCACTAATGAATCACCTGTGGCCACCAACACAGCTGAAGTTACCCACACAGCCAAAGATTTCTAGGAGCTGATAGTCATGAGACAAAGAGCAGGTGGGAGAGAGGGGCCTAGTCAGGCCTGGCCTCCAACAGTCTTTCTTCCTTCCCAACCCTGTTCTGGTTTCTAGTGCCAGGTCCAAGGCTAGGTAGCTCTGGCTTTAAGTAGTCACATGTTTATTTTCTCTTCTCTTTCATTTCTCCAGCCATTTGAGACAATGGAGGCTCAGATAAATCAGTAATTTGTGAGTCTCCCAGCTTAGGAAGTGGTAGAAAGAGAAACCTTGAGAAGCCTGGCTGTACAGAGCATGACTCCATGAGTAAATGGATGAAAAAATTTTCAACTATTTCCAAACTAACAAGTGATTGAAGTGATTTCCTCTCCCCTTTTACCTGTGACTGCCAAAAAGATGGAAATGGCCGTACTGATACCTTTGTTTCTGTTGAAGAGAATCTCACCTTAATTTCCTACCATCTCTGATTTGGGAGATTCCCAACTGACTTTGGAAGTTCTATTTAGGCAAAGGGTCACTGTTACTGTAATTCTTATTTCCAGGAAGAAATTATGACTTCACTAGATCCTCTGAAATGCCCAGTGTCTTTCTTTTTACTACATGACAGAGTGGAGACTCTGGCTTCAGGCAGCCCAGCCCCCATTTGGAACAGGAAGAAGTGAACTGTAAGGGATTATCTTCCCCTAGATGTGTCAGATGCAATCACACGGCATAGCTTTATGAAGTGAAGTGAAATATTTGTTTTGATTGCTCACTGATTAAGAATACACTCCGATGCACAATCTTGACAGACATCTAGGGCAGCTAGCCTACTGTACAAATCTGGGTCAGAGTCGCCTATCTTTCTAATGCAGCAGTTTCATTTCAGTATGCAAAACGACCCTCACTGGCTTTGTATGATTGGCTCCTTCGTCTGTGGCATTTAATATTGTGGGAGGCCCCAACGGTTGCCAATGTTATTGCCCAGTGATTTGTAATGTTGTCTTCTTCTTCGTTACTCAGTACAGAGCTTAGAAATGCAATTAGCTGGAGATTTTATGAAAAATGGACATACTGTCTGAATAGAAAATATGTTATATTAAAAATAATTCATGGAGATATTTGAGGTAAAGTATCAGACAAAACCCTTCCTATTGTTTAAAGTGGGAGGTTTTATAAAACTTAAAAGTGATTTAAGTGGGAATAATTTTTAAGAATCCCAGGAGATAGATAGATAGCTTTTGAAAATATAATATAGAAGCACCACAGGGTACATATTTAACATCAGAGTTCTACTGCATGCTACCACATGAAAACTAGCGTTGGATGGATCTGGTCACTTAAGGTGAATTATCCCGTGCAGTGCAGAGAGCAAGGCAACAACTCACATGGGACACCGTGTGTTGTGACCTTGTACTGTGACCAGGCATGGTGATGTCATGTTGAGCAGGAGTAATGGGATGCTAATCACACACTCCCCTTTAAACTGTTATTCTCAGAATGCAGTAAGCTTTATGATAACCAATGGCCACTTTATGTAGTATTTCACGACCTTAAAAATTGACAGTTAGATATGGTAATTTTCTAGATTTGCCCACATTGTAGTGGATATGCGCATATGTTTTTAAGATACAATGCTTCACATGGTAGCTGTTATTGTCAAATAGGTGAATGAATAAATTTAAAAATCGACAGTGATGTGTGCAAGAGCTTCTACTACTCAAAGCAAAGCAGTGTGTCCCCTGTGTGCTGTGCTGAGTTTGCCTGTCCCTGTCAGTTCCCTTGCTTGATCTGCTTGCATTCTGTTCCTGGGGGGTGGGCAGGCATGCTGTGTGAAGCCTCACTTCTAAGCATATAGGCTTCTGTAAGTTCTGCTGTGTTCACACGGACTTAGGGGATATGAGAACTATGTTGACCAAGGCATGGTCTGGAGCACACTGTTTTCACCAGCAAGGGCCTGCTTATACATTCTGGGTGCCCATTAAGACACTTTTATTTTATATACACAGAGGACCTGGCGCAGAACGGTGTCAGCCCTGTGCTTGCTGCTTCAGTCTCTGTGAGTTCACCTGTGCCTCTCAGTTGATTCAGAAAGCCTTGCTCTCCTGGTGGCCTTCATCCCCTCTGGCTCTACACTCTTCCTGCCTTGTCTTCCACAAGGCTCCCTGAGCTCAGAGGGGAAGGATTTGTTGGAGACATCCTGTTTAGACTCTCCACATAATGTCTCACTGTGGGTTTCTACATCTGCTGCTGGAGGAAGCCTCTCTGATGATGACTGAATAGGGTACTGTTCTATGAGTATCACAGAAAATCATTAGGAACTAATTTATTGGTACTTTTTTGTTTTTAGACCAATAGTGTTCGGTTTTACTCTAGGTGTCTAAGCTGTCTAGTCTCTGGTTCTTGATCACCCAAACAGTGTCAGGTGTTGGTTCCATCTTGCGGTGTGGACCTTAAGTCAAATGAAGCAAGTTCTGTGCCACCATTGCCCCCGCATATTTTGCAGGCAGGGCAGATTGTAGGTCAGTGGTCTTGTAACTGAGTTGGTGTTTACATTCCTCTTTTGGTAGCCTGATCCAGCTAGCACCCTTTCTACCATGCTGTGTGCGGTGAGAATGTCAAGACCTGGCTATAGGTCAAACGTTCTTTAGCCAAGTTTACCAGTGAGGGAAATCTGGGGGATTCAGTGTCTTTCTCTGAGTTTTTATGCAGCCATTGATCAGAACAACAAAAATAATGGGAAAAATCCCCAACATGATGTGTAGTACACTGTCATCTCTTTAAAACCAGCTGTGCTCTCTCAGCAGGTTGCATAATTTGTCCAAGGCAACAAAACCTCTTAGAATACTGTGCGTTGTTTTAGGGGGAATAATGGGGCCGCCACTGATGTCTGCACTCCATCTTAATTTAAATATTGTTTCATAATAGTCTTTCCTTTCAGTGTCCATTTAGTCTTTAATGATACAGTCACTCCTCATTGCACAGAGATTTAGCAGAGTGAAAATTGAAAGAATTGATAAGTGCAGCCATCCATTCACCGTGCAGTAGCCATCGGCTACATTCTTGGGGTGTATAGATCCCTCGGCTGATGTTCCAATGGGGAAAATCCCTTATCTGTTCATATTTTGATGTATTCTACTTGTTTTCCTTACCTATAGTTCTTGTTATTTTGCTTCTCTCCCAAAGGGTCCGGACCTTTAAGCCCCCTAGTCACTAGAAAACATGAAAAGTGGTCTTCTAAGTCTAGTTCCTCACTCTACCAATCCCCATAACTTAGATCAGCTTTCCATATCACCATAGAGAAATCCCTGATGCAGCTTTCCTCAAGTTACTCAGTTGCATTTGCTAGCTGTTTATTTCAGAGATCCAGCTGATAATGGTTATTTCCTGAATTCTTACGTCACAGGGCAGGTTAGTCCATTCATTGATCGTCTTCCATTTGGAAGAGGACTGATCTAGGTTTGAAGACATGGTTGTCACTTGCTAAGTGGGAGTAGAGACCACTTAACAAAGTTGGGGCCTCAGGTTTTCAGATTGAGAACGGTGATAATTCCACCTATCCCATTACCCAACACTATGACATTGTTGCAAGAATATGTGTGAGCCCCCCCCACTGTCTTAGTTTCCCATTCACACTAAGTCCCCATCAGTTACAAAGAAACCACTTCCCATTTGTAAGTCCGCATCAGTTACAAAGTAGTCACCTTTAGTTCCTCTTCCTCCTGTGGTGCTGATCCTTGTGTTTCAAATGTGGGGGATGCTCCCATGCTCCACAGATTTTTGCTTATCTAAATGGTAGTTTTATTGCTGTGGGTGGCTGGTCATGGTTGTTCTGGAAATCTAACATTAACTCTGGATTTTCAGACGAATCTTCTTCAAACAGTGAAAGATAGAAGCAGGAGTCCCTGATGAGGAAAACTCTTTTGTTTGGATCTTAGCCCTCAGCTTCGGCTGCAGGCTGCTCAGGTGGTCTGTGTCACTGGGTATTCCACCTGCCTTTCAGGCTCACTATTTTTTCTCCTGTCCTTTAAAAACCTATCTCTAAAATGTTATGAGACCGTTTGCTAAACCCTTTGAGGTATTTTGGGGATTAGTGAATTGATTATTTTAAATGCTTTGAAACTGGCGGGGTGTTCAGTAAGAAAGGTGGGCTAAATAACTCCAGCAGTTCCATGGGCGCACAGACTGTAGCAAATGACCCTTCTGATTTGCTTTGGTATCTAATAGAACTTGCTTATTGTGTAACATGCCCCATTAAGATGACTTATACCTGTGGTTAAATTTAAAACACGACTAGGAAAATTCTCTAAATCAAAAGGAATGTTTGGGAAATGTAGAAAGCTTTCACCCAATGGGTTTGCAGACCTGGGTTTCTCCGACTTAGGAAAATCTCTGTAAAGTACAATTTATTTAACAGTCTGTTTTGGAGCCGGGCGGTGGTGGCGCACGCCTTTAATCCCAGCACTCGGGAGGCAGAGGCAGGCGGATCTCTGTGAGTTCGAGGCCAGGCTGGACCGACAGCCTCCAAAACAATACAGAGAAACCCTGTCTTGTAAAAACCAAAAAAAAAAAAAAGTCTGTTTTGGGTCAGGTACTGGGCGGGGTCACCATGGTTCCCAGCTGGAGACCCATAGATGAAAAAGAGGCAGCTGTCCCTTAGTGGGGTTTTGTTATCAGATCCTCCCTAGATGCACACACATGGTACAGTGTGATAACATTTAGTTGCACACCTGTAATCCCAGCGTTTAGATGGCTGAGGTGGGAGGGTAGATGGAAGTTAGAGCCCAGCCTGGTTTACACAAGTTCCAGAAGAGGGCTGAGTCAACCTTTTAGGATATACATTTGTCACATGATAAAGGGACTGTAGAACATGCCAGACACAGGACCATAATATTAGATAAAGAAGCTAGTGTTTGTCTGTGCTGATAAAGAGACCCCAGATCCTTGTCCACTGACCCCATGGTTTTCCTTCCATAGTGGCCCCTGCCAGAGTACCAAGTCCATCTGCAGTGGCAGTGAAACCAGTCAATCCAGGAGGAGCCTGCCTTCCATACCCTACTGCGGGGGCTTGGCTGAAAGTGGCCCCCACAGGCCACATGTTTGAATGATTGGCCCCCTGTTGGTAGAATTGTTTGGGAAGAATTATGAGGTATGACCTTGTTGGAGCTGTGTCACTAGTGCTGGGCTTTGAGTAAGTAGCCTTGGCCATAGTGGGTTTTTTTTTTTATCACAGCTGTTGAAAAGTAGCTAAGACAGTAACTAATAAACCTACTCCAGAGCCTGATCCATCAGCTATAGTAAATGGATATTCCTAATAACATTTTCTTCTACCACCCTGTTCTTTCTCCCTTCAATAAAATTCAAAATTCAAAAACATGAGGCATACCCGTGTAGAGGTCTCTCCACACAGACTCTGGAGGGTCTGGAGGAAGGATGAGGCTGAGGTTTAGGACTGAGGACTAGGTCCACCGAAGTTCACGACTGTTCTCGATCAGCTGACCATCCATGGGACTGAGGTGCTTTTGAGTCTCCCAGCCCACCTTGGCCAGACACTTCCTTCTCTGGCTTCTCCCTGAAATAATCAAGGAATGTTCTTTTGGAATATTTTCTGGATAGTTTTATAATTCCTGCCTAACTGTTATTTGGTGATCATATACTGAATGTCAAGGCACTCTGAGCTGAATGGATCCTTGGTATCATTGAGGAGTCTTTGGGGGACATTCATGACCCTTGGATTGGTGGACACCTCTGTGGCATGCAATTCTGCATACAGTGAACATTTTCCCTATGTCTGAAGTGAACCCTGAGCTAGGTTCAGAATTCTCTGTACTGTTTCAGTATAGAGTGCATTGAGAATATGTTCAGTTCTCGATACACACCCAGTACCAAATCTTACATTTTACCCTGAATTGCACCTGGAATTCCAGTGGGAATACAAGGTAGATTTCAAGTTGAACCTCTCTCCCCACACCTTAAAACACACCATTACTAGGGTTCTGTCCTTTATCTCATGGCATTTCCTAGGCTGCTGTTCTGTGGCACCCTGAGCATCTCCGTGGTGGCAAACCTCTTCTGGCTGCTTGTCCTGAGTGTGCCTTTTACGTGCCCACTGGATGCTGTACTAAACTTGAACCTCTGTGATTGGTGCCAGTCACAGCTGAGCCCAAGAGGCCTTCAGGCCACAGAGCTGCCAGGACCAGATATCCTATGGTGTCCTGACTTCTAGAGGCTATAATTGTGTGGGTTTTGCTCCCCAGGAATTGCTTCCATCCATCATCAAGCCAGCTGCAAAATAATTCAGGACAGAAAAAGTCAGAACCCTTTGTGGTATAAGAGTTTACAAGAGAAATTATCCTGAAAAGAGGTCAAACCAGGCAAACAGAAACTCTAGGACTCCTTGTAATTATTGTATCTGACATATGCAAAGCATGGGGAATTTGACAATTATTTAGATTCTAAGAAGGAGCCCATCCTCTATTGTGACTAAGGTCTGAGGTCAATGTGTAAAGAAAAAGAATGGAAAATAGACAAAGTTCCCATAAAGAAATTCCTTTAACTTTCACATAAACTAGGTATGAATGGCCATATTTACAAGTGTCACAGTGAATATTTTTCTGCATTATTGTTCAGTAAAAATAGCACCCTGCACACAGTTGTCAAAGCAAAGGACTGTTTATTTGGCTGACTGCTAAAAGCCATTGACTCATGTTTAGGATCCACATATTATCAAAAATCTTTAAATCCCATAATCCCATGGAACCCAGAAACATGTTCATGCCATGAAAAGCATGAAAACTGAAGCCACAAATGAAAATGGTGATTTGTCCACCCTTTAATGCACTAAACAAGAAAATCAACACTCATTGGTTTTTTGGAACACTTACAAGTATTAGCGCTTATAATTTATTATTACAACACCAGGACATGTTTCTATGCTCAGTGTGTGGAAAGCAAATGGTCACCAAGAGTGCAAGTGGCTGCTGCATGGGTAGGTATGGGACTCCATACAGTCCCTTGGTTTAGCTCCTCGTGACTCTGATCTCCTAACCAGGATCAGCCTGTTTAAAAGACCGTCACCTTTCCCTCTGGGATGAGTGGACTCTCACAAGTTTAATGTTTTTTTTGTGATGTTAATGCAGTGTACCTTCTTTTATCATAGGTATAGAACTGTACTAAAAGGCATACAGTGTGGCATCAAGAGATTGCTGGTCCCCAGAGGTCTCCATCCTGGGTGCACCAGGTCTTTAACACTCAGCTTCTGTTCTTGTTTCCATGTGTCAAAGTCACATTTTTTTTCTGTGCAAAGTCCAAGTGTGTGTGTGTGTGTGTGTGTGTGTGTGTGTGTGTGTGTGTGTGTGTGTGTTCATGCCATGTTTGGAGGTCAGAAGACAGCTTAGGGGACTTGTTTTTTCCTTCTGTGATGTAGGTATAAGGGATGGGCACTACCCAAAAATTGAGCAATCCTTCCAGCTGACACCCCTTCCTTTAAAGGGTAATTAGTGGCTGCATATTATTCCACTGTATAATACTACAATGTATATCTGTGTGTTACCCCATGGTGAAGGATGAAATTAATGTTTTAGTCAGGTTTTACTATTATAAACACTGCGACAAACCTGCTCACTTGCCCCGGTCTTTTGCGGGGTTGGATTTTGGCTTTAAGCCTTTAATCTAAGTGGAATTTATTTTGCACAGTAAGGTAGGTATTACAGTGATTTCCTGAATTTCCTCATTCTAATGATTACCCACCTGAAGTGATTCCGTCTCTAGACACCCAAGTAAATACACTGTAGTTGTCATACCCAGAATCTCTGTGGTGGGAAACAACACAGCAGGTAGCATTCAGGGAGGGGGCGGCAACCCAGAGTAGCAGGCACAGTGTGGGCTAGAGGGGGACTTCCACTTTGAGGTAGCATTGCCGAGAATTTTAATTAGTTAGATTACCCGGATGACTGGTTGTGAAGGTAGGGGAATTGGGGACCCCCTGCTTGTTCCTTGTAATTCAGAGCTTGCGTATCAGAACATCTAGTTAGATCTCTCTTTTGAAAGGTCAGTCAATAAAATTGTGGTGTGTGTCATTCAAGGTCTAAGAGTTTCTCTGCTATAAACTTGATGAGTTTTAAAAAGTTTAAAATTGCCCAGTCTGTTTTCATGCTTTGTGTTTCATGTCTTTTATTAACCTTTGCCAGACTGAGGTCCTGGCTGGTTATCACACACAGGAGCTCTAAGCTGCCTTACCAACTGAGGTACTTCTATAGCACACACACACACACACACACACACACACACCCCACAAATTCATCTCACTGTGCTATTGAGAACACCTCAACCTTAAGTCTTGGGCATGGTTTTCCTTGGTATTTATTCACAATTCACAATATTCAACTTGATCTTTGTTTGGGCTGATATTTACTTAATACATATAATTGATTTCCATGAGGACAAAATGATTCCAAGGTGAGCTGTGCTCTTTTGGAAACATGATCACCACACAGAAAGGAATGGAGATAGATTTTCTTCATTTCATCTATAGGCTGTAAATAAAGTCAGCTGGAGAGCTATCTTAGTTCTCTTTTTTTTGGTTTTTACGAGACAGGGTTTCTCGGTATTGTTTTGGAGGCTATCGGTCCAGCCCAGCCTCGAACTCACAGAGATCCGCCTGCCTCTGCCTCCCGAGTGCTGGGATTAAAGGCGTGCGCCACTACCGCCTGGCTTATCTTAGTTCTTTTAAGCCAGAAATTTTTAGTTAGAATTATCAATGACAAGTTCAAGTCGACAAAGCCAATTGAAGGGGCCATCCTGACACAGGTAGTTGCTCCCCTCCTGTGTTGCTCACTCAGCCTCATGGATGGGGAACCCCTAATCTGTAAGACCTCTGGGTAGCTCTCTTCACATTTAGAGCTGTCTGGCTTTTATCCTGAGGGTCTGAAGATGGAGACAGGATATTCAGGTTGAAAGTTATCATCACTACTATTTTAATTACTGTCCTACTTACTTTTCTGTTGCCATGGCAAAACATCAGGACCAAGGAAATGTATAGAAGAAGGCATTTAATTTGGGGTTCATGGCTCCAAAGGGTTAGAGTCCATGGCTATGATGGCAAGGGAGGAGCATGACAGCAGGCATGCAGGCATGATGCTAGGGCAGTAGCAGAAAGCTTACATCTTAATCCACAAGCATGAGGCAGAGAGAAAGAGGCAGAGAGAGCTGAGAATGTGAGGGCTTTTGGAAATTCAAAGCCCAGCCCAGTGACAAACCTCCTCCAATAGGGCCACACCTCCTAATCCTTCCCAAGCAGTTCCACCACATGGGGATCAAGCATCCAAACATATGAGGCCATTTTCATTCAAGCCACCACAGTTACAACATGGTAAACTAGGTCTTGTACAGATAGGTATAAAGAAAATCCAGTAACTACAATCACTAATATTTTCAAAGTGTGTGTATATATCACAAAATCACCTGAGTGTTTAATTAAAATGCTGCTTGTTGGATCCCACTTAGAATCAGAATCTCTGGAAGGAGGACCTGGGGATCTGTTTTTAGTAAGCCTTCTGTGTTATTCATACATGTATGAATGTTTGAAAGCATCTAATTTATACTATCTCTTTTATGGTGAAAATGCATACCTGCCCTAACCAACTGGCCTCAAAGTGTGCCTTTGTAATTGCATGTATGGGTCCACAGGTCTTGCCCAAGTGTGAAGTCAGCGATCTGGACAACAAGCACATTTTAAAAGTATAGATTAACGACCAGTAAGTAGATGCCACCCAGGGCATTTGGGTTAATCAAATTCTCGGTAATGGAGTGGGGACTTCACAAAGAAAAGAAAATCCCTGCCAGAATTAAAATCTTGAGTGGGCATTCAGCTACAAGATAAAGCTGCAAGAATAATCAAACCATTTGATCTGGAAGTCAACTGGACTAAGTGCCCCCTGGAGCCTAGAGAAAACAGCTCAACCCATCATTCTTTGTCTTCTGCAGTTTTCGCATGCCTAGAGACTATGCTTGCTGACCTTCCGGTCTGTCTCCTGTGATGCCCCATCACCTCTCTTCTTGTGGGGCAGTGCCTTGCCTTCCAGCCATGAGGAGTTTGTGTTTCGGGGCCTTCCATTACTGTGTTATGCAGGGTTGGGTTTCACAACTGCTGCAGTGGCGTATTCTGGTGGAAGGTTATGCAGGAGGAAGACTCCTCCTTTCGTGGGTGGAATGGGAGCGAGAGACGGAATGAAGGCGGGGCATTCACTATGAAAACCAAGCTGGACTTGAACTAAGGAGATCCATCTGCCTCAGCTTCTCAGTGCATGCCGCCACATCCAGCCTAGATCGTATTTCTTAAGATTCTAGCCATTCCTGATGGTCGAGCTGTGGGAAGGACACAGAGGGAGAGCAAGGAAAGGGATATCTTGATAGAGGGAGCCATTATGGTGTTATGGAGAAACCAGGCACTAGGGGAATTCCCAGGAATCCACAAGGATGACCCCAGCTAAGACTCTAAGCAATAGGAGAGAAGGTGCACCTGTAATCAGATTGATGACTGCTTTAATTGTCATCATAGAACCTTCATCCAGCAACTGACTGTTGGGCCCTGAACATAGTATTTTTGGAAATAGGCCTCAGTTCAATTCCAGGAGCTTAGTTCTCCTCTTGTCTTTTAGATGTCAGCTGGTTACCTCTGGATGGCCTGGCCATGGTAGAGAATGGCTTCTAGTTTGTGTAACAATAAGACCTAGGCCCTGGGTGAATCCACACCCAACCTGAGGGTAAGGGGGGACATGCCTGAAGGCTCCTGTGGATGTGCAGTTTTAGGGGTGTCTCAAGGATTAAAGGAAATAATTGATGTCCACTCTACGCATGATAATAGATGTCTTCTGCCAGTACCCCTGCTTTTGGAAAACTATTTAAGAGGATGCTTGAATAAACCATGGTCTCCAGTATTAACTGAAAGCCCTCCTGAGATGACAAGATGTCTCTGTCTCATTATTAATGCCACTGGGTAGCTAGGACTTCCCTAATCCACACCCCCCCCCCACTCACAGTCGGACCCGGGGATGTTTAGCTGGTTCCAAACACAGCTGCAAAAACATCAGTCTGGAATAGATGGCCCCTGCCACACAGGACTGATACAGGCTGGACTCTGGCAACTGGTGGAAGCAGATGGATCCATACATAACTAAACACAGGGCTGAGCTCCCCAAGTCCAGTTGAAGAGAGGGAGGAGTGATAATATGAGCAAAGAGGTCAAGACCGTGTTGGGTAAACCTACAGAAACAGCTGACCCAATCTAGTGGGAGCTCACTAACTCTGGACTGACAGCCGGGGAACCTGCATAGGACTGAATTAGTCCTTCTGAATGTGGGTGATAGTTGTGTGGTTTGGGCAGTTTTTGGGACTTCTGGCAGTGGGACCAGGATTTATTCCTAGTGCATGAAATGGCTTTTTGGAGCCCATTCCCTATGGAGGGGTACTCTCTCAGCCTAATACAGGGGGGAGGGCCTTGGTCCTGCCTCAACTAGACAGACTTTGTTGATGCCCCATGGGAGGCCTCACTCTCTGTGTGGAGTGAATGGAGGGCTGGGGTGGGGGGTAGGTGGGGGAGTGAGAGGAGGCAAGGGAAGGGGAACTGCAATTGATATGTAAAATAAAAAGGATTGGTTTAAAAAAAAGGCAATAATTGGATAACTATGCATATAGCTCTAGGAAAAGGGGAGAGCCACTAGTAGTGTAAATCCATATCTTCAAAGTTCATGCAATTTTAATATTAAAATTTCAAACAAACAAGAAGAGTGTACCCATTCTCTGGAACAACAAGCTGAGGCCTTTGGGGACACTAAAGAACTGTACTCTATAGATAGTGCCTTAGTGATTGGAATCTTTGTGGAGGACTGCAGAACCATAGAGGAGAGGGATACTGCATCCCACCACACTACACAGAGCACAGCTTGGTGTGCATGCACCACTGCTTACCTTGTTGGTGTTTTTGGCCGGCCCAATCCAGGGATTCCCACAGGTCAACACACCACATCTTGTTGGGCTTCCCCACTTCCTGGCTCCTTGGACTTCTTTTTCTCACCCCCTCTCCAGGCTCACTCTCAGGGACACCAGCTTCTTCCCATCCCCCAGCCTTTACCCTTCCAACATCAACCAAGGTGCTTCTTGACCCAACAAGAGGCCCGTCTAGGATTTTCTTTAACAGACTCTATCACCCTTGTAACACAAGCATTTCCCTAACATTTATTGTATATTTCTTCCATGGAAAAATTAATTGTATCTAGGCATCCCTCGAAGCGTAACTGCTGAGAAGGGCTCTTTTGTCTTTGCATCGTCCGAGAATCCTTTTGCTGCTGGATGCTCACGTGAAGCAAGTTAAGCAGAGAGTGTAGAAGGCTTCCCCAGGCAGCTGTAGGTCCCTTTCTTCTAGTCAGCCTCACGGCTCGCAAGAGCACTCTTGCAAGCGTGTTTGGGACAACACCATTTATATTTGCAGCCAATACACAGAAACAGAACTGCTTTCTATTCAATCACACCAGGTGAGTGGCATCTTCCAGGCTACTGAGGTGTCTGCCACAAATCGTATTTGGAGAATAAAGAAAGGACTGAATTGTTTTTAGGAGGCGTTTTCTTCCTTGCTGTTATTCCTTTCAAATATCAGTGAGTGCTCTGTTTTGCCTGCAATGGAAAGTCAAGTCTCAGCTGAGAGATGTTTTTATTTAGTGCTCTTATTTCCTTGCTAAGTAGTCTGGATTTTCCTCCAGTAATTTCTATTTTTATGCACACTGATTCTCAATTGGTGAGAAAATGATGATCACATAATCTCTTTTCCTCCTAGTTGCTGAGTGATTAGGCTCATTTGCTGTGAGTTCCACTTCATGGCCCTGAAACGACACCTCTCTCCAACTCTGGCTAAGCATGTCGACTTGATGGCTTTGACCTTTTCCTTGATAACAAGGGAGATGAAGAGATGTGACATGTGTGCAAATTGTTGCTGAAATGGATTATTTTGGCCAACAACTGAAAACACATACTTTGGTGAAATGACTAACGATATCACCAGAATGTTTCCTGTTGGAGGCTTTTTAAGACATTTAAGAGTCTTGCCACTTGTAAGAAGTAAGCATTTAAAAGAATTATGTACAACGATACATTTGCATCCTGAATGACAAGGTATGTGAGTAAATGCATTGCAGATTCTCCTCCCTAGGAGTTCTGCGTGATACTGTGAAACTTGCCTCATCCTCACTGAGACAGGCGTCACTTCCTTTGCCTTTAATTGGGTTAACAAACAAATTTAGATTCATAGCATTTCAGTGACTCCAAGGGTATATAAATATCTCAGCAAATCCATTTAAATGGTGTTCTGGATTTGGTCAGGGGTCTCACTGTAGTAATTTGCAGGTGTGACCGATATTAACTTATAAATTTCTCATGACTGGTCCTTTGTTGACTTCAGGCTTCCCCCTGCTCGGTAATGATTGCTCAGCAAGCGTATTTTGCTTTTCTTCTCTGCAGGCCCTTTATTGCTTTGAGAGGTGTGTGTGTGTGTGTGTGTGTGTGTGTGTGTGTGTGTGTGTGTGTGTGTGTATGTGTGTTTCTAATATTAATGCCAGAGACAGTATTTCCCACTAGAGCATATTAATATAAGCGTTCAGAGTTGTTTCTTATATGACACATTTCTCTCTTCACTTGGATAGGTTTTATTACATCTATCTATCCATCTATCTATCTATCTACCTACCTACCTATCTATCATTTATCTGTTTCCTGTGTGTGCATGTATGTGGCACAGGACAGGTATGACAGTCAGAGGACAGCCTGCAGGAGTCCACTCTCTCCTTTCACCAGGTGGGTACTGGGGATCAAATCCAGGTCTTTAGGCTTGGTGGCAAGCACCTTTTCCTGCTCAGCTATCACACTGGTCCCTTGACTGTGTTTTCCTAGTCCAGTTGCTTTAACGATGTTTGACTGCATAGGCAATGATCAGACAGTGATGGTGCTATGGTAGTACACGAATGCTCTAAAAATCTGGGCCCTGTCACGTTTGCCTGTTGCCCTATGACACAGGCTTTAGTATTTGCTATAGAGTGGGTTTAAAGACCAGTCTAATATCCCTAATGTGATATCGTAACAGAACTGACAGCAATGTGTAAATGGGTAAAAACTACTAACGTTAAGGTCTTTCCTGTTTTTGTGACTGAAGAGACGTGAGAAGATGGTCCCTCACACCATTTATTTTGTTCCCCATCACCAAAAGTTGAAGCTTGATTACATACGGTTGCATTTCTTGTTAGTTTTGAGTTCATTTTATAGACTTGAAAAAGTTGGCAATGTGTTGTAAGGATGACACTGGACTCCTAAATTGTCCCAGTTCTATAAGGCATGTGCTTCTATTAGCCACATGTTAGAAGGACGGGTCTAACTACAGAGATCTCAATTCACACACCTGAGGTTGCCCAGCCAAGAAAGGGCAGAGCTAAGATTTGATTGTATGTAGAGTTGCCAGAACAGGGAAACACACACACACACACACACACACACACACACACACACACACACACACACACACACACACACACAGAGAGAGAGAGAGAGAGAGAGAGAGAGAGAGAGAGACATACACAAGATATCTTTGCAATACTTACTCTTTTCTGTGGTATTTTGGCATATACTACACTTCATTATTTATGTGAAACTAAAATTTAAATGCATGCCTTGGATGGCATCTGGCAACCTTAGACTTAGGCTGTCTGACTTTAGAGCCCATTTATGCTAATTCTGCCTAAAACCCAACCTTAACTGATTGCTGTTGGCTGTACATCTTAGACCAGTTCCTTTCTTAATCTACCCAAATATCTATTTGCAAAGAGATTCTTCTTTTCAAGAGGTCTGACTTCCTGTCTATGATAGTGAAAATATGTAAGTTAGAGAACATGTACATTCAATTCAGCCAAGGCACATAACACAACACAATCTAGTATAAATTTTGACTTGATATTTAAAAACCTAATTATATCACAGTATAATAATGGTTTTGCTGAAGTATAGCATGTGAGTGTGGGAGGCCCAGTGATGTAGTCAGTTGGTGTACCATTGCTACAAATCCTGAGTGTGAACTCTCCCTGGGAGTCTTGGGGAATGTTGACTTTAGGCTTTGATAGGTAAATAAAAGGTTATCAAATAAAGCCACCATGGGGAGGAGAGCAGCACTGTGGGAGAAGAAAAAGGCTGAGGAAAGCTCACGATGAAATACTTTTCCTAACTAAAGGTCCATGCATGTTTTTACACACTCATGACACAAACAAGAGGCTCTGGCTTTGATGTCAAGAGCTTCAGTGCTACATCTGTTATCTGCATCCTGGACAACTGAGACTGAAGAAATTCTCAGAGGGATCATATTATCAGATGTGCTTCCAAGAGACAGCTGATGGGAACAAAGCAGATAGGTTGGTGAGGAAAAAGATACGGTCACCCATTTGGAAGGGAGAACTGAGGGCAGGAGATGCAGGCCATTCGTATGAATGAAGGGTTTGTTTTTGTTTCTTTGTAAAGAATGAGGTCAAGGAGAGTGGAACAACTGTGGGAGCCTGGCTGGAGGAAGTCAGGTCACTGGGGCTGTGCCTCCTCTTTCTCCATCTTTGCTTCCGAGTTGCCATGAGGTGAGTGGCTTGCTGGCCACATATTCCCCAACCTGATGAGTTCTCCTGGCAAGAGTCCAAAGGTAGTAGGGTCAAGACACTACGCACTGAAACTTCTGAAACCGTGAGCCCCAAACAAACCTTTTCTTCCTATTAGATACTTGTCTTAGGCAATCTGTCACAGTAACAGAAAGCTGACTAACAACACAGTACAGAAGGCAAAGGCATGGATTTAGATTATGAACAGTACAAAGGTCCATATATGAAAACATTTATTTCCTCACGTGATACTTGTCTTAGAGTTACTCTTGCTTCCTTGAAACACCACAATGTAAAGCAACTTGGGTAGGAAAGGGCTTATCTGGCTTACATTTCCACATTACTATTCATCACTGAAGGAAGTCAGGACAGGAACTCAAACAGAGCCGGAACTTTGGGGTAGGAGCTGATGCAGAAGCCATGGAGAGTGCTGCTTACTGGCCTGCTCACCATGGCTTGCTCAGTCTGTTTGATTACAAGCATGCAGGACCACCAGCCCAGGGACAGTCCTGCCCACAATGGGCTGAGCGCTCCTGCATCCATCACTAATTAAGAAAATGCTCTACAGGCTTGCCAAAGCTCAGTCTTATGGAGGCCTTTACTCAAATGAGGCTCTCTTCTTTCAGATGTCTATAGCTTGTGTCAAGTTGACATAAAAGTAGCCCGGACAACACTAAAATATAGAGATTATATAACATACACATTGAGTAGGAAGCAACTATATGCGAAACATTTGCAAACTAGAACATCTCATATAAAATGGGAGCTATTATACTAGTGCCTATATTTTCCCACAATTCTGTCATCATTTGTACATTCTGTCTAACCCAGCTAGAGAGTCAGTTTTTAAATTGAGCTGATTTAAGATTAATCTCATTTTCTGCAAGGACCTTATGATCTCCTGACCTACTTTATAAGCAAGTTTATAACCTGTTTGAATTTCTGTCCTGACTTCCTCCAATGATTTGGAAGTGTAATGCAAATAAACCCTTTCGTCCCCCTGTTGCTTTTGGTTATAGTGTTTCATCACAGCAACAGAAGCCATAACTGAGACAAGTATCATCTTAGAAATGAATATTTTCATGGGGTAAGTAAGATACTGCACTGGCAAGAAAGTCTGAAGTACAAATACCCTACTCCCATGATGATGATAACAATAGAAAGTTCTGGGAGGATTAAATGTACTATGAATAGACTGGGCAGCAGGAGGGCTGATCTAGATAGAAAGGACCATGTAAAGTGTTTCTACTGGTGTCTATCATTAGATGTATTTACTCTCATATTTCTACTTTCTGTGGAGCTTAACTACACAAAACTCTGTGGATAAAGAAATCTGAATCCTAGAACTGACAGTGTTTAAAACTCCAACTGTAATCCAGATGTAACCACAAGTGGACTCTAAGCCAATTCTCCCCTTTTTCTATTGGTTGTCACCACTGTCACTCTTTGAAATTCTACAAATCCATTGAGAAAACTGCAGGCACATCAAGAAGGGAGGAAGAGCAAAAGCTCATGACTGTTTGCATTTTGTGTCCTGAAATTATGAGTCTTGATGCTGGCAAGACGGAGTTTATCTGGTAATGAAGCTATTGCAAGGTTATTTCCCTCTGAGAACTGTGTTGCTGGAATCCAACCCAGTGTTATAAGGAGCAGGTTTGGTAGACTTTATATTTGAAGCCTCGGAGCAGAGCATGAAGTCTGCTTTACATCTGGTGTCTGTCTTATTTTTTTTCCAGTTGACTCAGCTATATTTGTACTTGATAAATTCATGCTGTTTAATAAAAGGCTTCAAATGGACAAAGCTTTATTTTGGCCTTGTTGGAAATCATTTGTAAACAAACAGAACTTCAGGACTCGAAGGAATTATATCACTTAATTGTCAAATTCAGTGAAGTGAAGCTTACAATTATACCAGCCTGCCACCAGACTAAAGTGAATCAAGAGTGGCCTAGTTGCACTTGTACTTGGAAATCGCTGTGGTAGTATACTTGTGGGGCCGCTTGACTTGTGAGGATACAGTGGTGACACTGTATTCTGAGGGTGCATCCCTGTTGCCAGGCTAGAATAGAGAAGGCTGCATGGTGCACTTTTATGGCTAATGCAAATTAGTAGATAGCTGTGAGAATAAAGTTCGCTCCTTGATCTACAACAGGAGATAGCTAGTCTGCAAGATTTCATCTCAGGCTGTAATTAGTTTATTCATTAAGACTGGGGGAACTCAATGACACAGCTGCATGAGGTACCATTGGAAGCTACCTGAACATATGGTAGAAGGAGAATGCAAATTTAGTTCCTGAAAGAGAAATCCAAAATAGCCTGGTGCTGTGCTCTTGGTTTATGCCCCGTAGTGATTCCCTGGAGGAGTGGGGGATGCTGAGTGGATCCTACTCCAAACCTTTTTAGCATGCATCGATTTTAGATGTAGAATTCATTTCTCTGAATGTTATGCATAGTTCATAATGATAAACATAACACACCCCACGTGAAGGCTATTTCAGACTAGCAAGAAACAATTCCTATACTCATTATCAAGTCTTGCTGTTCTTTTCTTTTCACTGTTAAGTATTAACCTAATAAGGTTTTGTCTTTGCTTAGAAATATAAATACAAATATGTGCCTGTATACACACAGAAATATCTATAACTACCGTTGTATCTAACTCTTCCAGCGATTAAGGCTAATCACTCACATGTGGAAAGTTTGACTTTGTTTATGAAATGTAAGCATGTAGAGAGAGGCCCTGAAATCTGTGTAGTAGAAGGAAACCTGACTTCAGATGCAGCTATATTTTGTAAAGTTAAAAGTCAATAGAGCGCTTTACTTACGAAACCCATTGCCCAAATGCAAGTGGGTGTAGAGGAATCAAATCTTCAGCGTTATAAGCAGAGCTCAGGGAGACGAGACCACTTACTGAAAGGAAACAAAATCCGTTTGGACCATTGTTCCGAATCGCTTTTATGCCTCTCTGTATTCTTTGTATGCCATCTGGAAACATTCTAAAAACACATGTGAAGTCTAAGCGGAGTGACAAACAGATGTGGATGGGACAGACAGCCCCTGACTTTGCTCAGTAAAGGCAATTGATTTACTCTACAATCAGTGCCAAAAGCTGTTTATTAACCGAGTTGCGTGCATGTAACACTGTGGTCTCTTCCTCCATGACTCTCAATCCAACCTGATGGATGACTGTAAACTACATTCCTCTGTCACGACTGAGGTGTTGACCTGGAAGGGCTTTGTGAGTGATCACGGTGAGATGATTCTCGTGGCTGCTCCTGGGGAGTAAGACTGTGAAAGAGCTGCACTTCCTGTGTAGTTAGTGGTTTTCTACATCAGTGCTGCATTGTCAAACTGCATGTAAGTGTGTTACGTTCCTATCATTGGCCTTCACCTTCCAGGGATACAGACCTGTTTCTGTGCAGAAGCTCATGTGTCGCTGTGGTTCTCTGTGAGAGGTGGTTGAAGGGAACAAACAGCAAAGGCAATGCCCATGCGCTCAGGATCCCACCTCAACCTTGGCTGGAGTTAGTCGGTTGAGGAAATGCTAGTGAGGATGAGGTGTGGCACTTTTATTCCCGTCAGAGTTACTCTGTCCCACATCAGCCAATCAATGGTCTGAATCAGTGAATCTACCAATGGTCTAGCGAAGACAAAATCAAAGATGAAGTCAGGTAGCTCCATCCAGATCAGTGAGAACTGAGAGGGACCATTCAGGGGTCACATGGCACAGTGCTGTCTCATTTTCCAGACTTCCATAGACTCTCTGGTGATAGAAAGAGCCCTGAACATAGGAATGAGCTACATGGAACTACCTACTGAGGATTGAGGAGTATAGGCCCTGACCTCACTGCATTTATACCCTGTGCTAGTCTCATGAATGTGTTGACAAAGAGAGTAAGCGGTCATTCTCTGTCAATCTAGGGACAACTGTTCTGTTTTAAGATGTATTTATTTGACTGTGTTGTTTATCCTGTGGGACTGGGGGTAGAAGCAGCAGAGTCCGATTCCCCTGGGATCGCACTGATTTGACCTCTGGTGTCTAGACAGTCAGGACCTTTGCAGAGGGAGATGGTGAAGGATGTTCCTCCCTGGAAAGCATGCTTGCTGAGGAAGACCCGTTGACTGACTTCCAGTGACTCAACCTTCTGCTGACAGAGGTGTATGAAAAAGAAGTAAAAGTTATGATCTCTGCCTTTGTGAACTTTATAGTCCTTTTGAGGAAACAAGAGGAAGTACTGTTTGCTGATGACTATAGTCATCCAGGTACCAATCGTAAACTATACTAGAAGCAATATCTAATAAATAGGACAGAGGCGTCTCTGCTTTCATGGGGATCACGGACAAATGAATTACTTCATTCATTCTGTTCTAGTTGTCTGCTCCAAATATCTCCACCCTCTTTTCTTGCTTAAATTACTGTTTTTTTTTTAACAAATGAAGAATAGAAATTAAACAAGGTCTTGTCATGTTAAAGCTCTGTTAATTTTACAAGATGGTTTCAGCACATTTACTGCTGTCTGGTGAAGAATTGCAATAATTAAAATTCAGCTATGCTAATTAAAACAAATGAGCTAAGTCTGTTTAATGTCCTTTTTCCTCACAATTTTTAATTTCCTTTTTGTTTACTTCTTACGTTGTGGAATTCTGCAGTCCTCATTGGGGTTTCCTGTCACTGGGGAAATGTGTGTAGTTGTGTGACACAGGGACCCTGCAGGAATCCTACAGCGGTGATACTTGAACAAACACACTTTCCCTTGCCTCAGCGCCCTATGGCAATGGGTTCTGAGTTCAAAAGAGATTCTGAAAAACGTCTGTTTTTTGTCAATATTCTAGGATTCAAACTAAGTTGCTTGTATGTTTATTTTTCCCCAAGTCACTTTGAGAAGAAAAGCTGTGCTTTCAATGTCAACTCAACAAAATCGAAACCACCAAGAGGATATACAATAAGAAGGAAGTCACTCCCCAATGTTGGCTTCCCTCTGGGCTCTGGCCTGAGGTTGGTCTGTGTCTTTCTCTCTTTTCCACATCTGTAAATTTCAGGCAGGAACATTTTGTAAGTTAAAAGGACAGTCTTGACAGGAGGCATTAGCTGATGTGGTGGGAGGAGCAATGTTCCATAGACACAATTTTTCTTTCAAAGCCTCAACTTATTCTCATCATTTGGGAGGAAGAACAGATGTAGGTAAAGGACCACACATGATTTGAGAAAGGAAATAAAGCTAAATATATTTATTTCCTTAGTTTCAGCTCCATCATGGTCTTTTGAGGACAAGTGAGTAAAAATATGATTGACCCTGAAAGCGTAAAACCCTGGGCTTCAGAAGGGCTTCTCTAACTGTGTACAAGTTCACGGACATGGATAGCGGGTCAGTATCTGAGTCCAGCTGTGTGATGTTTTATTTGTGAATTTATTACAATAAAGTGATTTTGTTTACCTAAAACTAATTTTAAGAAACCCATCCTCTGTTCGACTCTTTGTCTTATAAGTTAATGTTTTGGATAGTTCTTTCCGAATGCTATTTGGGTCCTTTCTGAGCTCAACCCCACTTTTTGAATGTAATCCAACTTTGAGAAGAGCGCCCGCGACTTGCTGCATTATCAATAGCAGTAACACTTTGAAGTGCCAAGTCAGAGATGAGGGAAGTTCTGAAGGTGATCGGTGCTGCTATTTAGGCAGTTTACTGACCTGCCTTTGGAGTTCTGCAGTCAAATGCTCTACCACTGAGCTGTACCCCCTGCCTTTGGAGTTCTGATAGGATACACCCTCAGCTGCTGCCACTAAGAGTACCACCTGTGCCTATTCAATATGCTCCCTTTTAAAAGGGCCCTGGCCATCTCCCACCCTCTCTTGCTCTTTCTCTCCTTCTGACTGTTTCTCTCTCTCTCTCTCCCTCCCTCCCCCTTTGTCCCCCTCTCTCCCCTCTCTCCCTCCCTCTCTCTCTCCCTCTCTCTCCCCTCTCTTTCTGTCTCTGTCTCTCTCTCTCTCCCACCTTTCCTGCTGCTCCTGTCCCAGAGGGTGTCTCTCCCCTGCCTGTCTCCCTTTTTTGATCCTTTCCCCCTAATTAAACACCCCTCTGTTTGAACTTTGTCACATGTCATCTTTCTTCCTCATGCTGCTTTTTAAAATGACAACAATCAGATTCTCATGTCAGCTCCCTCTCACCCAAGCAGGACACAAGAAGTCCTCTTTCCAGGCTGAAGAAAGGTAATTTTTAAATGACAAGATGGGGGCTTCCAACGCTAGTCTTCGCTTTAGAGGGCGTGAGGGTGGACATGCTTACTCTGTTGAAATCATAAGAGGAGAACTGTTTAAAATTGTTCCTTCATTTGGGAATTGTGTCTGGTCTGATTATTTTTCTGTTTCAAGATTGTACTTGAGTACACATGTTTTCTGCCTCTTCCTTTTACTTTTCACTCATAAGGAGTTACTTCCTGAGCAGTTATGAGCAAAACATTAAGCTCAAGTTAGAGAGATTGAAAGATATAAGGCAACATCACCCCCTTCCATGTCTGCTTGGGCAGTTTTGTTACATGTATAGATGATGGAACAGATGTAGTATAAAGTAGTTATTTTTGTGTGTGTTTGTATGTCTCTGTGTATTCTTGTGTGTGCATGCATACATGTGAATGAACGTGGAAACCAGAGGATGATGCTAATTGTCTTTGTCTTTTGTTCTCCACATCAGTTTTGAGACAAAGTCTGTCACTTAACCTGGACATCACTGGTTCAGTTAGTCTGGCTGGCCAGGAAGCCCTGGATTCCTCCTGTCTCTGCCTTCCTAATGCTGGGATGACAGGCACATGTCACTGTGCCTGGCTTTTCACACTCATGCCGGGAATCCTAGCTCAGATTCTCTGCCTCATGTGGCAAGCACTTTACAGGTTGAGTCCTTTCCCCAGTCACCAAGGTAGGTTTCTTTAAATTATTTTAAACTAATATACAAAACCATAAACATCCTATATATGCTGCATGATGTTGCAATACATGAATGCGCTAAGTAACACTCAAATCAGATTAAGCACATCTGTCTCCTCTAACACCATTTTTATAGCAAAGGCATTGCAGACTGTTCCAGCAGAAGGCAGGTTTTGGTGATGAATGCTACACGAGCCCCTGGATAAACTGCCCTGCATTGACAGTCGAGAAAGAATAGAGATTACACCTTTGGTCCTTCTCTAACTTGAACAGGTGAAAACATTTTATCTGCCTCTAATTTCCCCAGGTCGCAGCTGCTGTGGCTGCCTTGATCTACCTTTCCAAGGGCAGTAAAATTCTGAGGCGTGATCTGGAATTTCAGAGCCATGCTCCGTTAACTCTAATGAGTGACTTACGGTTAAATCTTCATGGATCAGCCTGAACATCTCCCTGCAGGTATCGGTTCCCGTTTCATTTCAGCAGGCATCACACAGACCCGCACTAAGATTGCTTGCATCATTTAACCTGTAAGGTTGTCCAACAAACCTGTGATTTATGCCTTGTAAAGTATTCAGCTTAGCCTAGCCTGGGCGGTTGGAAAATCTCCTGGCTTCTTGGTTACAGTTTCAGGTTCATGTCAAATACAATTATAAATGTCCTGATTCTTGGTGTTCCCCATAGGGCTGGGGCTAAGATACTTTTGTTATGTGGAACAGTATAATGTTAACATGATTGTAATGACTAGAGTGGACTAATTAAATTAATTTAGGAAGCTAGTAGTCTAGGCAAAATATCCGTAACAGTTAAGTTACTGGAGTATATTTGTCATCCTCCTGTCTTGTTCAACAACCCTTCAGAATCACAGGAAGGCTGTAACCAATCTTTAAAATGCTTTCACACACACAAAAAAACCCACAAGAGACCCTCCTCCCTCAGACTGTATTTCTATTTCCTACACACCTCTGAGAAATGTTCCCATTAATCGTGTCTACCCTGATTGCAACTTGAATGCCAGGGACACATTGTTTGAATGCATAAATCAAGGTCAATGGGAAGGTGTTCCATTGTATGATTTAGTCATGAGCCGCAGCTTGAAGCATGGTCCTTCCATCATTAATGAGTTGCCTTCGAGTTTTTTCCTCTTTAGCGGTAGGATTTGGAACCTTTGAACTGCTTGGAGGAGAGCCTTTAGGCGGGTGTGTTTGCCCTTTTCTATGCTAAATTGCTTGTCTCTGGCATTTCCCTAACAAATCGAGTCCTGGTTTTAGTCTGGCTGTTGAATTGGGAGCCATTAATAATTGGCAATTTGTAGCTGTCAAAAGGGTGCTGGGGACTTTCCAAATGGCTTTCCCCTTTCTCTTGAGAAGGACTGAGCCTTTGATGGGATTTTAATCAGCAGACATTGTCTTGGTCCTTGGCCCACAGCAGGGGCAGAGGTCACCTGTTCACCATAGCTTTGGTTTTCTGGTGAAAGTCCCTGGAGGGTTGTGTGAAGGATGTTTTAGGGGCAAAGGCCCAGAAGGGTGTGTGGAGGATGTTTCAGGAGCCAGGGAGTGGAAATGCTGGACTGTAATATGAAAGTATAAACTAAAAACAACAAAAGTCCAGTTGCATGATTAAAATAACTGAGTTAATTTTGAAGGTAATAAGGAGAGAAGCAGAGAGCATTATGTCCCCTTTGGGACTGACTCAGCACAACTCAGCACCGAATGAAATACAAGTTCAAACTGGGAGCAATGTTGTAGCTTATGATGAAGGGTTTTTCTTTTCTTTTCTTTTTTTCCAGACGAATCTCTCACACTGAACCCTGTTCCTCTTCTTGCTCTTCCAACTCTTCCACATGACTTTGAGAAAGAGAATCAAGATTGTTCTTTACTGTTTATAGGTTATGTTACTCAACAAGCATTCCCTTCAGAGCTGGACTGATGACTGAGGACTGATGACGGTTGGTCCCTGGGGCAGGGTTCTTCCTGCTTGGCGATCCAGGGCCTGAGCCTGTCTTGGATAACACACTGCTCCCCAGGCTTCCCTGTGGCCTCTCAGCCTCCTCTCCACGGCGCTCCCAGGAGTGGTTTACTGCTCATTCTACCAGAATGCCAAGGCCATGAGGACACAGACTGTGCTCTTTGCTACTATATACCTCCCTGTCAAGTCTAGGATGTGATAGAGATTTTAAATATATATATATATATATATATATATATATATATAAAGTAAATACATATACTTTAGAATGAATTCGTTCTTAGGTCACAGTCTTTTAAATTTAGAAACAATCACTTTATATATCAACCCCCCTTCCCTCCCATTTTCCCATACGCCCTACCAACCCTGCAAAACATCCCCCACCCACTCCTCAAGGATAGTGAGGTCTTCCATGGGGGATCATCAAAGTCTATCACATCATTTGGGGGAGGCCTAGGCCCTTCTTCCTGTATCTGGGCTGAAATAGTATCACTCCATAGGGAATGGGCTCCTGAAGTTCATTTGTGCACTAGGATAAATACTGGTTCCACTGTTAGAGGTCCCATAGACTGCCCAGGTCTCCTATTCAGAGGGTTCGGTTCAGTCTAATGTTGGTTCCCCAGCTTTACAACTGGGGTCCCTGTGCTCTCACTAGGTTGGGTCAGCTGGTTCTGTAGGTTTCTCCAGCACTATCTTGAGCCCTTTGTTCATCACTCCTCCCTCTCAACAACTGGATTCCAGGAGTATGACTCAGTGCTTAGCTGTGGGTCTCTGCTTCTGCTTCCATCAGCTACTGGATGAAGGCTCTAGGATGGCATTTGAGGTAGTCATCAATCTCATTACAGGGGAGAGGAATCAAAGGTGACCTCTGCACTACTGCTTAGATTCTTAGTTGGAGTCATCTTTGTGGATTTCTGAACATTTCTCTAGAGTCATATTTCTCTTTAAACCTATATTGGCTCCCTCTATTGAGGTATCTCTTTTCTTGCTCTCCTCTATTCCTCTCCTGAGTCAGTCTTCCTGATCCCTCTTGCTCTCCTCCCCCCTCCTCTTCTCCCTTCTCATTTTCCATCCCCTTCTTTTCCCCCCATGCTCCCAATTTGCTCAGGAGTTCTTGTGCCTTTCCCCTTCTTTGGGGGACCATGCATTTTTCTCTTAGGGTTCTCCTTGTTTGCTAGTTTCTCTGGTGGTGTGGATTATAGTCTGGCAGTCCTTTGTCCTATGTTTAATATCCATATATGAGTGAGTACATACCATGCTTGTCTTTCTGTGACTGGGTTACCTCACTCAGGATGGTATCTGAGAATTTCAAGATTTCATTGTTTTGTGTCCCCCCCCCCCAGTAATACTCCATTGTGTAAATGTACCACATTTTTTCTATCCATTCTTCAGTTGAGGAACTTCTAGGTTGCTTCCAGGTTCTGGCTATTACAAACAACACTGCTATGAACACAGTTGAACACATGTCCTTGTGTCATGAATGTGCATCCTTTGGGTATGTGTCCAAGAGTGGAATTGCTGGATCATGAGGTTCAGTTTGGTTGAAACAACTCTGTTATATTGATTCTTTTGTTCTAGAGCTTTCAGTTGTGCTGTTAATTCTCTAGTGTGACTATTATCAAGGTTCTTCATGTGGGCATTTAGTGCTATGAACTTTCCTCTTAGCACTGCTTTCAAAGTATCTCATAAGTTTGGGTATGTTATGTTTTCATTCTCGTTGAATTCTAGGAAATCTTTAATTTCTTTGTTATTTCTTTATTGACCCAGGAATGGTGCAATTGTGCATTGTTCAGTTTTCATGAGTTTATATGGTTTCTGCAATTTGTGCTGTTGTTGAATTCTAACTTTCAAGCATGGTGGTTTGATAAGATGCAAAGGGTTATTCCTATTTTTCTTGTATCTCTTGAAGTTTGCTGTGTTGTCAAGTATGTGGTCCATTTTAGAGAAGGTTCCATGTGGTGCTGAGAAGGTATATTCTTTTGTGTTTGGATGGAATGGTCTATAAATATCTGTTAAATCCAATTGGGTGATAACTTCTGTTAGCTCCTTTGTTTCTTTGTTAAGTTTCTGTCTTGTTGTCCTGTGGAGTGGTGAGAGTGGGGTGTTGAAGTCTCCCACTATAAGTGTGTGGGGTTTTATGTGTGATTTGAGTTTTAGTAATGTTTCTTTTATGAATGTAGGTGCCTTTATATTTGGGGCATAGATGTTCAGAATTGACACTTCATCTTGATGGACTTTTCCTTTGAAGAATATGAAATGACCTTCTTCATCTTTTTTGATTAATTTTAGTTTGAAGTCTAATTTGTTGCTATTAGGATAGCTACACCACCTTGCTTCTTAGGGCCATTTGATTGGAAAATCTTTTCCAACCTTTTACTCTGAGGTAATGTCTGTCTTTGAAGCTGAGGTGTGTTTCTTGTATGCAGCAGGATGGATTCTGTCTTTGTATCCATTCTGTTAGCCTGTGTCTTTTTATAGGTGAGTTAAGACCATTGATATTCAGGGACACTAACGACCATCGATTGCTAATTCTTGTTTGGTTTGGATTTGGTGGTGGTGGTGTTATTATTTGTGGACCCCCTTTTTTCTTTTGGTGTTTGATAAAGTGGGATTATTTATTGCCTATGTTTTTGTGAATGTAGTTAACTTCCTTGGGTTGGAGATTTCCTTCTAGAACTTTCTGTAGGGCTGGATTTGTGGATATGTATTGTTTAAATCTAGGTTTGTCATGGAATATATTGTTTTCTCCATCTACAGTGATTGAAAGCTTTTCTGTGTATAGTAGTCTGTGCTGGCCTCTGTAGTCTTTTAGTATTGGACCTTCTGGTTTTCAGAGTTTCCATCTATAAGTCAGGGGTATTATGAAAGGTCTGCCTTTTTCCTTTGCCGCTCCCAATATTTTTTCTTTATTTCGTAAGTTTAATGTTGTGATTATTATGTGGTGAGGGGACTTTTTTGTGGTCCAGTCTATTTGTTGTTCTGTAAGCTTCTTGTACTTTCATAGGCATGTCCTTCTTTAGGTTGGGAAAGTCTTCTTCTATGATTTTGTTGAATGTTTTCTGTACCCTTGTGCTGTATTTCTTTGCTTTCTTCTATACCTATTATTCTTAGATTTGGCCTTTTTACAGTGTACTATATTTATTGGGTATTTTGTGTTAGGGATTTGTTGGACTTGAGATTTTCTTTGGTTGATGACTGTATGTCCTCTAATCAATCTTCAATACCTCAGAGTCTCTCTTCCATCCTTGTATTCTATTGGTTATACTTACATCTGTAGTTTCTGATCATCTACCCAACTTTTCTATTTCCAGCATTCCCTCATTATGTGATTTCTTTATTGTTTCTATTTCAGTTTTCAAGCCTTGAACTGTTTGAATTGTTTTCTTAACCTTTTTGGTTGTTTTTTTTTTTTTTGGCTTTCCTTGCTTCTTTAAGAGTTTTGTTTATTTCTTGAATCTTTGGTTTGTGTTTTACTCCATTTCCTGTGTTTTTGTTTGTTTTTGCTCCCATTTCTATAAGGAATTTTCTTGTTTTCTCTTTGAGGGTCTCTAACATCTTCATAAAGTTTTTAAGGTCCTTCTCTTCTGCTTCATCTGTGTCAGGATATTCAGGTCTTGCTGGTATAGAGTCCCTAGATTCTGGTGGTGTCATATCAGTCTTTCTGTTGTTGAATGTGTTCTTATATTGTTGTCTTCCCATCCCTTCTTCCAGTGGGTGCAGATTGGGTCTCTACCTCTCCTCTTGTCTCCTGGTGAGTGTAGATGGGCCAAGACTTGGATGTTGGGAACTCTGGATGGTCCAGCCTTTCCATGCAGAGAGCATGGGGGTGGGGCAAGATTCAAGCTCAAGCTCAAACTCAACTGGAGGGCATAAGGCGGCCAAGATTGCTATGCTGGCAAATTCCAGAGTCTGGGCTGCTGGGGCAGGTTTACTCAGGTTATGTTTTATAATGAAGAATTGTGATAGAATTGTACCTCTTCACAAGATTCCAGCATTGTAAAAACGAGTAAATATATTAATTTTCATGACAAAAGGCATGCTTGATCCTTGGGTATCAAAATAGAGTTTATCTTGGCTTATTCGGATTGTAACACAGAAATGTAAGCTCAAGGGACTTCAAAGGGTGAGTGATAGGAAGGCCAGGGTTTGGAGATACAGTGATGGAAACAGAAATCCAAATGATGTGGGGCTGCAAGCCAAGGACTGCCAGTTGCTAGGAGCCAGCAGCAGCAATCAATCTTCTCTAACAGCAATGGATCTTCACATACAACTTACTGAAATGCACAGTCTTGCTGAGCTGATTTCTGATTTCTGACCTCTAGAACTCCATATACATGATGAGACGTCTGTGGCATTTTAAGCCAGTTAGCTTGTGCCAAGTTGTCACAGCACCATGTGGGGAAGCTAACACAGATGTCATCGCAGGCAATGACAAGCACTGCATTCTGAGCTTCCTACTATTCAGGTTCATGCAGCCATCACTGAGACACACCGCTTCTTCTATCTTCATGGTGACCAAATGCATTATCTCAGGTTCTAGGTAGGATGTAGCTGTCAGACCTTTCAGTGACATTTGTGTAGATGCTACCCACATATGTGCCACCATATGCTCTTCTAAGGCCATCAGAAATGGTTGCTACAGTAGAGTGACAGTCACCCAAGATACCTGAGACTTTGGGGTCAGAGTTAGAGCTAGGGCATTCCTGTGCAAACTGGAATGCTGTACATGGAGGCAAAGATAGGTTCAGGGACCCCTTTGATCACAGGTTTTTCTTCATCTTCTATACATGTTGGGATTTAATGTTGTAGGAGCATTATTTTTTTAATTTATTTTTCTTTCATGTAATACATCCCAACCACAGCTCTCCTCCTCCCCCCACTCCTCTCAGTCTCCCTACCTGCCCTCTCCTCCAGATCCACTGCTCCTCCATTTTCCTTCAGGTCTCCCAGTAGGTCAACCAAACAGGGCATAACGAGATGCAGTAAGACTAGGCACAAACCCTTGTGTCAAAGTTGAAAAAGGCAACCCAGAAGGAGGAAAAGGGTCCCAAGAACAGGCCAAAAAGTCAGAGACATCCTCATGTCCAATGTCAGGAGTCCCAAAAGCAGCACATATTTTAAAATTATTTATTTATTTTGTATGTGCCTGTGTATGTGTGAGTGTGGGCATACACATGTCATGGTATAGCAATCAGAGGACAACTTCTGGGAGGTTTGTTTCCTTCTTCTACCTTGTTCTGAGTCAGAGTTTCTCTTGTTTCTGCCACTATGCTGCCTATGTGAACTTCCATCAGTTCTCCTGTTTCTGCCTCCTGTAATGAAGGAGAAGTCCTGGGATTTCTGATAGGAGCCACCTCAGTGGGGCTTTAGGATCAACCTCAACTGGTCAGGCCTGCTCAGCAAGTTATTTTTACCCAGTGTGGTTTGAATAAGAGCGACTCCCATAGGGTCACAAATTTGAATGCACGGTCATCCGGGAGTGGCATTGCTCAAGGAGGATTAGGAGGTGAGGACTTGTTGGAGGAGTGTGTCATTGGAGGTAGGCTTTGAGATTTTAAAAAGCTCAAGCCCGGCTCGGTGTTTCTCTTCCTGCTGCCTGTGTATCTGGATATGGAACTCTCAGCTACTTCTCCAGCACCGTGTCTGCCTGCACACATGCCACCACACTCTCCACCATGATGATAATGGACCAAGCCTCTGAAACAGTAAGCAAGCCCAATTAAATGCTTTCTTTTACAAGAGTTGTCATGGTCATGGTGTCTCTTCACAGCAACAGAACAGTGACTAGGTTGTTTTATTAACCATTTCCTGCACACCAGGATCATCTGTTAACAGTGAAGAGCAGGAACTGACTGGACATGTGTTCTGTTTCTTCTATTCCCAGTGGGGGTGTTCTGAAACTTGTTTCATGGGGCCCTTTCAAGAATTCAGTCCACAGGATCCCTTAATGGCCCTCACACTGGCTTTGTTATTTTACTTCTTTAACATTTGCCCTGATTCTTACTTTGTTTCTCAAATAAACCCTTTCTTTGCTGTCTTTGTTTCAGGATCTTCTTTAGAATGAATCCAAATTAGGACATCACCTCAGGCTCATGGGTGTTATATGATGAAATGCAAAATACGTAACCTATACTTACAACCCTATCTGTTCCACTAGCTCCACTCCCTCCTGTTATCCTCTGCTGACCCCCAGCAGCTAGCCGTACCACTCACCATTTAGAATCTAATCTGTTTCCAATTTCTTCTGTACTCAGGGCATTTGCATGGGTTGCTTCTGCCTGAGTAGCCTGTCATGGTCATCCATGAGGTCTCCAGTCAGGCACCCCTCTCCTGTGGAGGTTTTCCTTGACTCTCCAGACTTCCCATGATCCTCTTGTGCTTTCCTTCATGACACCGCATCATGAACATCAGAAAAATGATCATCTATTGAGACATGGGTCACAAAGACCCAAGCACATTGGAGAGTCACTGAACGATCATAGGCAGCACGTTCCTTTATCCCTGTCATCTGGATGTATAGTAAAGATGAATGCAGACCTGAGTTCAGACCCCCAGCACCTGCATCAAAACCTGGCACAGCATAGAATGTTTGTAATCCCAGCCCTGAGGAGGCAGAGCCAAGGGGACCCCAGGGACGTGCTAGGCAGCCAATCTAGCTGAATGGGTGAGCTTCCGGTTCAGTCAGGAAATTTGTCTCTAAAAATAGGCTGGAAAGCAATTACAGAAGACTACAGATGTTGTCCTTTGGCTTTTCTATGCACACACACGTGTGTACATGTGCATATGCACAAATGTCATGCTGAGCATTGGATCTGAACCACACTGAAGTCCATCAATTTACTTCTTCAATCAGACAGTGTGGTAACCACCCTGCTACTCCACACCACACGTGGTGGTCACTCTCTCTACCTCTGCCTAAGTCTTTCCCTTACCTCCCCCTTGTCTCTGCATAGATAAATCCTTTTTATCTTTCAAAGGCATTAGGCTTTCTCCAGATGACCCAGCCTGTGTTCATATTTCTGCCGTCAGGACAGACAGTGTGAAGTCTTTGAATAATTTAAGTCCACACCGTGTTGTAGGAGACTGTCCTCACTGCATACATGTCTAGACATCTCTGCCTCCTGTCCTGGAGCAGAAGTGCTGGGATTTCTGATAGGAGCCACTTCAGCTGGGCCTTGAGGATCAACCTCAGCTGGTCAGGCCTGCACAGCAGGTTATTTTTACCCAATGTGGTTTGAATAAGAGAGACCCCTGTAGGCTCATAAATTTGAATGCACGGTCTTCCAGGAGTAGCACTGCTCAATGAAGATTAGGAGGTGAGGACTTGTTGGAGGAGTGTGTCATTAGAGATGGCTTGCCTACACCAATGCTTATCCAGGAGAGGTGGCCTCTCAGCATATGTAGAGGTTCATACATGTACCCCTATCAAAGTAAATGCCAAATTGTTGAGAAGCTCAGTTCCTTTCTCCTTTGAGTTCATAATAGAATAAATAAACAAATATTTTTTTAAAAGGTCTGAATAAGAGTGGAGAGTTTTCTTTTTGTAGCTTGCACAGGCCACGCCTCGGAGTTACTGCTCTGAAGTATTCCCAGGAGAGAGCAAGCTCACCTAGGAGCTTTTCTGAAAGCATATCCAAATGCAGGAGGCCTGAGATTGTTTCAGGATTTTGCATTTTTAAGCAGCTCTGGTAGCACCAATGATCTTGGTTTGTGAACTGTCCCATAAGTAGCTGGACTAAAGAACACCTTGCATTTTAAGTATTCACAAGTCACTAAAATTTGGGCACCTAAACCAGGAAGCGGGACATGACATTTTCTTTTCTTTCGGATGACTTCTTTTTATCCCAAATTTGTCATTTCCAGGTGAAATTGTTGGAACATGTCACCTTTACTGTGTTGTTGAATGCGAGCTCTTTGGAGAATTTATCAAGCAAAGGACAGCTGGGCAAGGTAAAGTGTGCTGACTCTTCATTTCTCCTGGCCTTTAAAATATCCTCTGGTTAGTTTCTGTCCCTCAGAAGGATTGCTAATGCTCCCTGAAACCTGTGAATAGGGTGGGTTCTGATGCCTTTTCATATGTCATTTCATTTTATAACTGGCTTGAATGGCAGAAATCAGTATGGATACAAAGCAGGGTGTGTGTGTGTGTGTGTGTGTGTGTGTGTGTGTGTGAGAGAGAGAGAGAGAGAGAGAGAGAGAGAGAGAGAGAGAGAGAGAGAGAGAGAGAGAGACCCCCAACTGCCCTGCTGTGATGGATGGGGCCAAATATTCAAACTCCCTGTGCTCATGGATGCTGCGAGGATTTCCCAGTTAGTGACAGATTCTGAGTGATTTGGAGGCATTTGTGAGCCCACTGCCTTGCCCTCTAGGCATCTTCTGTGCTGTATCAGGAGGGCAAGAGGGTTCGGAACAGATTTAATATTCCTTGTATGAGCTGCAACCATCTGCCCGCCAGCTCTCAGTGTGAGCATAATTTATGTTTTCAGAATCAAACACAAAGAGCCCGTTTCCCTCTTTATTTTTCTTCCCCCCACCCCAAAGTGTTTAATGTAGATCATTTATGTTTTCTTAGTCTGTGGAGTGGGTTATCAGGGTTACCCTTTCTGCAATTATATTTACTTTTGTTTTATTTTCTGATGCCTCTGGCATATTTAAATGACTATTTTCCATTTTCCTGATATCCATCAGTCTCCTACAGACAGCATACTTCAAGTAAATGTCAACAAGCTCTTGCATTGTGAGGGTGATTGTCTGAGGGTTCAGGTCTCACAAGGACCTGTCTGGCATCTATGGCATAGTGAAGCTGGTATGTATATGACAAATTCATGGTGATTCCAAGTGGGTGCAGGTTAGACCATTGATGGCTGAATTTGGTGCAGTTTTTGTGAGAGATGTGACTTGGACTTGTTTTTACTCCTTTGAGAACAATCTCATTACCAATGAGTTGCTCCTAGTAACTGTAGCTCACTGAGAGACAAACAAAATGTACATCAGTGTTTGATCTTTGCCTTAAAATGAGGTGCCACTTATTCTTTAAAAGTAATTGACATAGAAGAAGTGTGAATTCTTAAAGATAAAAGAAGTCAAGTCAGTCCAGTGGAGTTCATGAAATCTCACATAAGTTAGAAAATTTGGCAAGAGAGTTTGTAAAGCTATTTAATTCATATGAGAGTTGAGTGGGAACAGCTGGAATTATTCCGAGCTGGGATGGGTACTAACAGAAAGAGAATACTCTCCTGTACATGAGCCAGGAAATAGGGATACAGATTCAATAGTCTTGCTGATATTTATTCTGTCAGTCAAATGTGCGTCCCATTGTATTAGGTAACATACAATTAATGACCGTGTCTTCTTTCTGCTTACTTCCTATTCACGTCTTCGAGCAAATGAGGCTGAGGCAGCCCATTCCCCTGGTGCTGTCCTCATCCAGTGTTGATAGGATGGTGGATGAGGTGTCTTGGGTGTCTGTCCTGGTGCTATCTCTCTGTAGCTACAAGCTACATGACTCAGGGAATGTGGTACATGTTTCCTGACCTATGAAGTGGTAATGTTAGGATTACCTAAATGGATTGATGAAGCACAATGATACAGACTCACATATTGAACACTGAGGTCCCAGCTGGCACCAACATTTGAGAGGCATGTCAGGTGAAGGAATAAAGAAAACAGAAAATATATATCTTTCTTAAGACATTCCTTAAACTCTATGGATGCTACAGAACTTGTGGAGGTGTGCAGCTGGGTGGGAGTCACCTTGTCCTCTCCACAACACTCTAAGGTGTCAGGCTTTGATAATATTTTTTGGGAGACGGGTGAAGCTGAGGAGGTAGCCTTGTCCGTAACTCTCCAATCTTACTGCGTATCAGGACCTCTGTGGAGAAATCTATCTGGGGCAACTTTTGATGGGATGAGGTGGGCCAGGACAGAGCCAAGAGCCCATCCTTTCATCGACCCCAGCTCTCTGTCTTGCATGTGGACTCCCAAAGATGAAGGCCATGCCATTTGAAAGGGATGTGGAACAGTGAAGTACAAACATAGTTGGTGCCTGCCTCAAGTTCTTGGGCTATGTTTTGAGTCTTTAGTCTCTCTCTCCATTCCACCTCTCCCCACTCCCGTGTGTGTGTGTGTGTGTGTGTGTGTGTGTGTGTGTGGTGTACATGTGCTTGTTTTGAGTTCATTTAAATGATCTTAAAAATGTGTTTTCTATGATAGAAATTGGTGTCTTGTAGCTAAGACGTGGAAAAATGTCTTGTCTACACTCAGCTTTGTCTGTCACCTACCCTCTTGTAAAGACACAGTGGGGATCCAGAAAGAGGTCCCATGTTGGCTCATGTGCAAAGAAAGAAAATGTGGCAAACATTAAGTTTAAATCAGTAACGTCATCCGAATTCAGAAGATGAAACTTTTTCTCCAAAATTGTTTTGGTCGCTGCCAGTAGCTGCTATTTGGTATGAAACCTTTTCAGATCATCAACAGCCAAAGAAACACCCAGTGAAATGATGTTGCATGAGCCGATGTTGTAACTGGCACCTTTGTAACTCAGTATAGTGCTGGATAGTGGATGATCTTAACTGGGAGGAGGGAAGACTGGAGGATAATTTGTAATCTAATTTTCTTTGTTGCAAACTAGAACCTCATTGTTTTACTTTCCTGGACTAGTAATTGTAACATCTCACACAGACAAGGGCTTCTGTCCCGAGGAGGTGCTCAGTAGGCATTGGTCCAACCTTCTAAACAGGAAACCTGGCTTGCTCTCACTCTCCTCAGCTACAAACCAGCCTCCCCATTCACCCACTCTCCCAGCAGCACAGATGTCTTTCCTGCCGATGAACCTGATACCCAAGAGACTGAGATGCCTTCTAGTTCATCAAAGGATAACAACACCTGGAAGTTTCTGTGGCCTTTCAGAGGAAATTTGCTTCGTTTTCTGCAAAGTGGTAAATCAAGTGTTGCTAATTCAAGTGATGGTCATTAGCTGGGAGGGCCGATGAGGTGATGCTCCATCCCTGACCATAGTGAAGATCAGTTTACAGTGGTGGCAGTGAGGACTGCAGAGGAATGCCAGCATCTGGGTTGGGGTTCTCAGGGTGATGCAGGAGGCTTGCAGCACCTGAAATTTCTCACTTGGACCAATGCTGCTTTCCAGGGGTTACTCAGTGGAACTAAACAAAGCAGATGGAGACTGGAGAGATGGCTAAGAGCATTGGCTGCTCTTCCAGAGGATTCCGGTTCAGTTCCCAGCATCCGTACGACAACCATCAACTAACTGTCTGTGACTCCAGTTCCAGGAGATCTAACATCCTCTCCTGGCATCCAAGGGAACCAGGCAAATGTGATACACGTGGATGAAACACCCACTCATATAAAATGAACAATAACAACAACCAAACAAGAAGAAGTAAGGCCAGTTTTGTGTATTTTTTTAATTTTTGGTTTTTGAGAAAGGGTATCACATAACCCAGGTTGGCCTCAAACTCACTGTGTGGTTAAGGATGATCTTGGACTCTGCATCTTCTTGCCTCTGCCTCTTGAGTGCTGGGATAACACCTGTGCCACGTTGCCTGGTTGACAGATCATTTTGACAGGAGGTTACACACAATTCCTTCCAGACACTGTTGGGGCAAGTTTAGTGGTGTTACTTGCCACATTCTAGATGTTTCATTGAAGTGATGAGATCTTAAGTTAGGATTAACTTGTGATCTCTTTTTAAACACCTGAGTTCTTATTTCACAGGACCAGAAGGGAGCATTTGAACTGGGATTATGTTCAGGTACACTGCAGGAAATCTAAAAAAAATTCAGGAACACATGAAAAAATAAAAGTAATCCCTAACTCCAGGAAATTATGACTGCCATTTGCTATATTTTCTCCATTTTACCATATGTACACGCAACCTTGCTGTGGTTTTAGGATACACTGCCTACAGTGCTTGTTGTCACTTGCTCACATCATAAAGACATTTTCTAGACCATTAAATGTGCGTTTCAAGCACAGTTGGTTTTAAACATTTGAACCATAACACATCAAACCAATATCTCATGGTTGGATTTCAGATGGCTTGAGCGATTTGGTTTATAATGCTGTGACAAGGGTCTTTGTTTATCCATTGGTCCATTTAATAATCAGTGCTTATTGAGTATTGTGTGTCTGACTCAGATCCAGAAGGTAAGCATAATCCATCTAGTAGATAACATTTATTCCTATTACTCAAGTCCGAGTACTTGGTGGATACTGGTATGAAAACTGTATGAATTCAATAGTCAGTATAATAAATTAATGTAACATAATAGCATTAACGAGTTGAGTTCTTATGAGGCATGTATTGTTAGCAGCTCTATTTAGGTGAGGAAGTGGAATTTTGGCCTTCCTGGAGAGGCCTCACTGGTAACAGCAGAGTTCACATGCTACTCTAGGTCCACCCCTTTTTCTGGTGTGCACTACACAGTAGACAAGATTCACTTGACCCTACATGTGTGGGAAACACTTTCAAATACACTCTTAGAGTAGTTCTTTGATTGCTCCCCTTAGGATCAATGCTAAAAAGTGAAACACTGAATTAAAATAAGATCAACTCTCCAGGGAATTCTCCTGCATCCCTCCCTCCCTCCTTCCCCTCTTCCCTCCCTCCCTCCCTCCCTCCCTCCCTCCCTCCCTCCCTCCCTCCCTCCCTCCCTTTCTACCTTAACTCTTATCCTGTTTCCTTTTGTCCTGGGTCCCTGTCCTTGCTCTACCAGTGATAGCAGGAAATAGACACAGTGGTGATCCTAACCAGGGCATGGCCCTGTATAATGCTCCTGATATCCAGGCTGGGTCAGCCTATAGCCGGCTTCCAGATGTGTTTATTTCTTCCTGATGCTGCAGATGTAAGGTGGCAAGGAGGAGAGGATACAAGGAAGAGAGCTCCTGGGAAGAATGAGTCTAGGTCACAAGGGGACATATAGGTGGAGAAGCCACCAAGGCCGGTGGGATTTAGTACTCTGTCCCAACTGTCAACTAATAGTGTACAGCAAGCTACTGTGATATTCTGTCTGCTTATTGCCACCTTCTGTCTCAGGTCTCACTCTTCCAAATGACTTTTATCTGTCCTCTGTCCTGGCGCCCAGATTTCAATGGTGCAATATGGAGTAATGGCCAAATACCCATGATTGCAGCTATCCTAGATGTATTACCAACTTTGATATTAACCTTCTTTGTGGTCTTGAACAGTCTTTTTGATGATCTGTTTCTCACTTTCATAAAATAAATTGTAGCAGTGTTGAAGGGACCATGTGTAGAAAAAACTAAAAACAAAACAAAACAAAAAACCAATAGCCAACCTTTAAGTTCTTTTTATGGGTATGACAAAATAAAGCAATGTTAGCTATATCGTCTATCTTTTTTCATAAAAATGAGCCTCTGGTAAGAGGGGTCTGTACACTTCTTGTGATCGTTCACCTCTGGTGTTATTTCTGAGGTTAACATTGAATGAGATGTAGTGATGACGTCTAATGGGCTGGCCACAAGATAGGAAGGTTCCAGGATTGACATAACTGTACAGTCCCCTTAAATGCAAACATTTTCTCTGGCTGTTGGCAAAAGACGAAGCCCAACAGCTTTGAATCTTGGAAGGACTTAGTGCAGTTGCTGCTGGAAGATGGAGGAAGTGATAAGAAGAAGCATAGGCAGCCTGGATATGTCATAGATTTTACAACTATATATATTTATAAGAAAACTATAAAATAAACTAGGTTTAAAATAAACGTTGATCAGTTTTTTTATGGTGAAAGGTACTTGACAGAAAAGGTTTGAGAAGCAGTGGCATAGTATTAGAATGACACCTCTCATTTCTCCTTGTGGTGGTTTAAATGTAATTGCCTCCCATAAACTCACAGGGAGTGACTTTGTTGGAGTGGGTATGGTCTTGTTTGAGGGACTATGTCACTGTAGGGGTGGCTTTGAGGTTTCCTATGCTCAGGATATCGCCCAGTGAATCATTCGATTTCCTGTTGCTTCTAGGTCAAGATGTAGGACTCTCAGCTCCAGCACCATGTCTGTCTGCATGTCACCATGCTCCCCACCATGATGATAATGGACTAAGCCTCTGAAACTGTAAGCGAGCCCCAATTAAATGTTTTCTTTATAAAAGCTGCCATGGTCATGGTGTCTCTTCACAGCAATAAAATCCTAACCAAGGCAGAAGTTGGTGCCAGGGACTGGGATTATTGCTGTGATAGGTCCGACCATGCTTTTGCTTGGAGGGATATGGTCTTTGGGACTTTGGGTAGCAGTGGAATGCTTTAAGCACTGCTGGGCCATACTAGTAGGAGCATGGAAGACAGAGGTGCTAAGAGTTATTCGAGCTGTTGGGGCTTACTCAGGGGTTTCAGGGGAGAATTTTAGTATGGTACCTAGAGGTCATTCTTGTGATATTTTAGTGAAGAAATTATCTGCCTTTTGCCACTGTCTAAAGAGTCCGCCTGAGGCTAAAGTGAAGAGCGTTGGATTAATTATGTTGGCAGAGGAAATCTCAAAGCAGCCCAGTATAGACTCTGTTATATGGATATTAGTGGTAGCTCTAATGCAGATTTATAGTGACAAGGAACAAGCTGAGCAGCACAAGTTATAAAAAGTAAATTTTTGAGGAGAAAAAGCACTGGGAAGTAGAATGGAGCTAAATCCTGTGTTCAAGAAGATAAAGGCATTAAGAAATGGAATATAGGGAGTGGTGCCCTCTGGGCAAGATCCCACCCAGCTAAGTTTTCAACTTGTAAAAAGTAACTAGAGGAAAGTTTAGAGTTAGTGTTGTTTAATCTCAGCACTGGGAAGGTAGAGGCTGGCAGTCTCTGAGTCTGAGGCCAGCCTGGTCTACTGAGCAAGTTTCTGGACATCCAGGCTTAGACAATGAAGGTAATAAACACAGAAAGCTGGTGAAGATATAATTGAGTGAGGGGACCATATTCCAGCCCCAGTAAGCAGCAGAGCTTGACATCATTGGTCTTGTGTTTCTGGATTTGGAGTTAAGGACAGAAGAAAGGAGTTATGGAATAAAGCCGCTGAGGTCTGGCATGTGTGAGGGGTGTCCCTGCATGGAGGCCTAGTAGAGAGGCCGTTGTATGAAGCCTGGATTGCCTTGGAGAATCCAAGATGTTAGAGATCCCAGAACTGTGGGACACCTGACAAAGAATGCTACTATCAGGGAGTAGAACCAGCTCAAGAGGAAGAAGCGTGTTGCAGTCAACAAAGCTGAACAGAGCTGGAACTCTGAAGAGTGTTTTAACATCAGACATGGAGATGCAGTTTGGAGTTTGCCCATCGGGTTTTCAGTCTTTCCTCACCATGTCCAGCATTTCCTCACCATGCTCCCTTGCCTGTGTTTTGGAATGATAATGTATATCCTGTGCCATTATATGTTGGAAGTATGTGATTTTTTACAGGTGGTTACAGTTAAGAGATTGTCATGTGTCTCAGAAGAGACTTTGGACTTTAAAACAAGTTTGAGACTGTGATAGACTCTGGGGACTTTTGAAGTTGCACTAAATACATTTCTTGCATTATGATATGGCCACGGGTACTTGGAGGCCAGGGAATGGAATGTGGTGGTTTGAAAGAAAATGGACCACAACGGGAGTGGCACTATTAGGATGTATGTGTCTGTGAGTGTAGGCTTTGAGGTTCTTTTGCCCAAGCTTCCCTCAGTGTGACAGTCAGTCGACTTCCTTGTTGCCTGAAAGATGTATGACTCTCAGCACTCAACACCACATCTGCCTGCACGCTGCCATGCTCCCCATCATGAACATAACGGACTGAACCTTTGAAAATGTAAGTGAGCCCCCCCAAATGTTTTCCTTTATAAGAGTTGCTATGGTCATGCTGTCTCCTCACAGCAATGAAAACTCTACCAAGACACTCCCTGAAGTCGTGTTTGCTGCACCAGTGAGTTATGGGAAATCTGGTATCACATTTCACCATCACCCATCCAAGCACCCATTTTCTATCCCCCACAAGCATTTATAGCCTTTGTGGTTGCATACACAGTGCGCCCCAAGTGTCTTGAGTACTGGAGGCTTTCTGCTCTCATATTTTGTATATAAAATTGGGGGGATTTAACACTTTTTCTAGGGGCCCTGCTGTCGTTTCCTGAACCTCAAGGCTTTGGCACAGTTGGGCAGGGTTTTTCAAACTACTGCCTGACACCACCTGCAGGGGTTTCTGAGAGTATAAAGCATCAGATCTGAGGATTCCCCAGACTTAACTGCAGCCCCGGACAAGCTCCGCTGGTCATCCGTAGTATTCTAAGTGGGAGTACAGCCACTGGCAGTAAAATTCAAGTGTCATGCTGGCTCTGAGTCTTGAATCTCCAAGAGAAACCTTCCAGAGTGGTTCTTAGAGGAACAGGCCACACCTGTGTGTAGCACTGTCCAGGTTATATACGTGCTCATCCTGGTGCCTTGTGGGCTGGAAGGTAGGCCAGGAGAGAGATCAACCACAAACTCACCTACTCCCCTTTGGGGCTTAGTTGTGCCTCCGGCTCACATGTGACAGGAGTGGGGTTCTTCTTTCCAAGGTTGGAGCTTCTGCTTTCCCATAGAAAGGGTGGGGCTGGCTGGCGCTGGCCAGTGGACAGTCCTTGTGAAATGCTTGCGTTTTTTTTTTTTGTCCTGGTAACTGGCCAAGTGTCAGCGGACCTGGACCCCCTCCTCTCCCACCTGCATTGTCACAATCAGGCAGAAACTAGGGAAGTGGGTCACCCAGGCGACCCCAGTGAACAGACCCTCTACCTTTGCCACACGCTCGCTCTCAGCGGAGCTCCAGGCATCGCCAGCATCACTGCCCAGGGGCGGGACCGCCTGTCTCTGCGTCGCTGTGCTGTGCCCGCCGCCCTTGCCCGGGCATCGCTGCAGGTCGTGCGCCGTTGGCCCTCCCGCCTCCCCCTCGGCGGGGCCCTTCCCTTTACTACGGCTCTGGTGACATTCAGCGGGACCGGCTAGCGCAGCAGGGCTCCGGTGGCGTAGAGGCTGGGGCGCCCGCGGCTGTCTGCTCCTCTCGCCAGGACAGCTCCCGGGAGGCAGCGGAGAGCACCCCTGCAGGTCCGGAGACCCCCGATGGGACAGTCTTGGCGGGCGGATCCCCGCCCCCGCCCGGGTCCACCAGCTTGAGCTTTGGTCCGCCCTGCCCATCCCAGCTCAGGCGCAGGGCGAGGACGAAGGCGAGCACCAGGGGACCCGGCCTCCCTGCTCGTATATGGCAAAGTTTCTCGCGGTGCTCCTGGGCTGCACGCTGCCGAGCAAGGGCGCCTCTCCCATGCTGGAGGTAGGTAGAGGGTGTGTCCTGCAGGGGCTGCCCTCAGTGGTGGTGAGCACCCTTGACCCACAACTAGGGTCTTCACCACTTGGCAAGTGCGTCTCACCTGAAGGACTTCTGGGGCGGGGCTGGGGACGGTGGTGAGGGGGAGATGGAAGCCTCTGAGTCTGAATTCCTGCCTCCCCAGCCCTTCCTGCATGTTTGTTTTTCCCTTCCCTAGTTGACAGGTGAACACGTTTGTGAACCATGTATTTTGCGAGTTGCCCCCTTGCCTAACATACCAGGCACATTCAAAAACGAGCTGTCTCTTGGACACCCTTCGGTTGCCTATCTTGACTTTTCTAAATTATTAACGGAAAGCAATCTTTCATTTCAAAAACGCTTCCACTTTCCTGCTTCCTTTAACCACCCCCTCCCCCCAACCTCCAGCGAGGTGTAAACTCCTTGTAAGTTAACTCATTTCCTCTGGTGTGAGAGACACTGAGGATGGGGACAGGGATTAAATGGAATCAGAGAAATAGCACCTTCTGAAGGCAGCTACACCTAATGGCAGTGACCCTGCTGCAAGCATCCTTGCTAGGAGTTGGATGGCTGGCCTGCTCATCCTCCTGAGGAAATGGTGTAGTGGTCTTATATGAGACCCACCTGGGCACACACTAGAGTGCCTTTTGTCTCTGTCGCTCCTGTCCTCTCCTGCAGACTGCTTGACAAGCAGGCCAGGTCAACTAGCCTTGCCGCTCCTCCTCGCAGTCTCAAACCCTCCAGGAAGCTTCTGCCTTCCCTGAGCTGCCTGGGCCCTCCATGTCCGCAGTTTCCAGAATGATGGAGAAACAGACTTCAGTTTCTTCTCTTAGGCACTTAGTGTGTCCTTCAGCCGGGAACTCCTTCTAGTTCCAAAGGTCCTCAGCTGCTTGTTGGTCCCCTTTCACCTTTGTGATTTTAAGTTTTCTTCTGAGATCATGTGGAACCATTCCCTGTGATTTTAGAGCTCAATCTGTCCAATCTATCCATACTCTGCTTTGTGACAGGGAGATCCCAACGGTGAGTGTAGGGAGGTGCTTAGGGAAGGAAGGTGGAAATGCCCACACAGATGAAAGTTGAAATCTAAAGGATGAAGAGCCCAGAGAGGAAGGTTTTCCAGACACACAGTGGCTACACTCCCCGCCCCCCCAGCATCTTCTCCATGGCATGTTCTGCAGCCAGATGGCTAGGAGGCCATTCCAGGATCTGCTGTTCTCTCTTTTTTTCTTCACATAGGCTGGGATTTTAAAAATAAAATTCCCAAAGCCTCCACCAAGAGGTTTCAGTGTATGCATCACCTTTTGGGTACATGCTTCTGCCTATGCCTTCCTCCAGTCAACAGGTGCCTCACCTTGACTTTTCAGAACGATGGGTTCCCAGTTACTCCAAAACTAGTCGCAGGCACGCTTAGACGACTGCTGCTTCCAGGGAAAGAGACATCCCCAAGTCCTTGGTAACTCCTCAATCTTGTGGTGTCTCCCACCCATCTAGAGGAAGGGCTACTTTCATCATCTCCTCTCACCATCTCTCTACAAATGGCTGAGTTGTTGTCAGCTGAATCAACCTAAAATGGCGATCAGGCAGCAAGTTTCATCAGTGCCACTGGAGAGAGTTCCAACCCTAGGGAATGTTTGTACTCCAGGAGAAGAAGAGCCAAAACAGGAATGTGCTTTGTGGATGCTTTTCAGATGAACACTGTTGCTCCTAAATGGAAGGGTGTGGTCCAGCTTCCTCCATCGAGGATGGGGAGAAATGTGGAAGAAACCAGCCTCTCTGACTATTCATTTCTTGAAAGTGCCAAAGTATTGAAAGAGTGAGGGCAGCAGATATCAAATATGCTAACCCTAGAAGTTCCCTTTAGTTCCAGGGAAATCAGAAAAAGAGGTGGGCACTGTCATAGTGAATGGATAGCTTTTGGTCTCATTTCAGTGAGAATGTGGCCATGTAGGTTTGCAAGAGAGACTCTTCTGCCTGAGTATGAAACCCAGGACCTCTCATGCATGTGCAGTTTGACAAAGGAAAAGTGACAGGTTCTGGTTACTAAAAAACAAAAAAAGTGGGGAAAAACATCACTGTGACTGTAAAACAGCTCCAGTGTATGCCTGCCTGCTGCGCCACCTCCAGAGGCTAAGGACAGAAGATACTTGCACATTGCAACCACAGTGTCTTAATGCCCATTTTGTAACCCTTTTGTGGTCTTAGTAAAATATGGATATTTGTAAAAACAAAACCAAACCTAAATTTTTGGAAACAATTTAAAAATTTCTAAAAAAGTGAAGGACTTCAGGACCATGACAGTGGCCTGAGCACCGGCTGTCTTGGATTTGCTTGTGCCACACTCAGGCAGACCATTTACAGAGACAGCTTGTTTTCTCTGCATTCTGATATCTGGGAAGGTAGGCCCAGAAGCATACATACAGGCGTTTCCAGTCCTAAGAGGGCAGAAGAGAGTGTGTACGTGTGTTCTTTCCTGGCGTTCTTTCCGTCTCCTTTGATTTATGACATGTTGTGACTGTGCCCCCTTCGCGTAGCCAAGTCTTGCTTCCGTTGTGCCCATGTTCATGGAGTCCATATTCTAAGCCATGGTGGGAGAACAATTCATCCAGTTGACTGCTTTTCCTCCTCCCATGTTGCCCTCCCCCATGGCACAGTGTAGCTGCACTCTTAGTTCCTGTCGTCCTTAGCTAACCCAATGGACGATCTGTAAGGAGTCAGCTATGATGGGAGAACACATATGGCTCCAATCAAAAGGAGCACTCAGTTCCTTCCTGGGTGTGGTCTCTAGAACTGCCAAGTGTCAGATAGTATATCTAGATGTCTCTGATCTGTGTCTCTACCAGTAGTACAGCTTGATTTTCATTTATGCATAATCTGTAGTAGCTATCTGTTATCATCACATTATACATACATGATGTCAGCTGTGCTAATAGTCTCATGACAGGGATGTCATCAATCCCATTTTATAGATGAGAATATCAAGATCTTAGAAGGTATAAATAATTTCCTTAAGGTCACTGCCATAGTGCGTGCTAGAGTAGGCATGATAACCCCACTTAAAATTCTCAAAGTTCACTTCATCTCATCCAACTCTGGCTACTTGGTTATTGGAGTTGGTTTATGTGATGGTTCATATCAACTGCCAACTTGACAGGGTCTAGCTGCACCTAGGGCAGCTCTGGGCATATGGGGGCTGTGAGGGATTTTTCTAGATTGAATTAAGGGAGGTAGGAATAGCCATCTTGATTGTGGGCAGCGCCAGTCCCCAGGCTGGGGCCCCAGAGTGAGTAAGAAGAAGAGAAGCTGAGCAGCAGCTTCCCTCAGCTCTCTGCTTCCCTGATGCTGTGTGAGCAGCTGCTTCATGCTCCTGCTGCTGTGACTGTCCCAGCATGATGGTCTGCTCCCTCAAGTCGTGGGACAAAATAAGCCCTCCCCCAAAGCTGCCTTTGTTGGATATTTAGTCACAGTAGTGAGAAGAGTAACTCACAGTTTGGGCTTTTGTTGTCTCCCTTCATCCCCAGATACAGTTGTCAAAAGAGAAGAGTTTCTCTCATTGTCTTCACCATGTCACCATCAGTATTACATGAGCTTCACTTACTCACGGAGATGTTCAAAGGCAGGCTGAACTTTGAGAAGTCGTTTTGGGAAAGATTCAGGTTCAATTGTGGTGATCCTGTAAGGGAGTTGTTATTTGTAGAGCATTTTCCAGTGTACTATTTTCTCCATTTGGGGGAGGGTTCATTAGCTTGCATTCACTGTACAAAATAATGACCATCCTTATTTCCTCAATGATGCTATGAAATAAGTGGTATGCTTATTGATGTTCTACAAACAAGAAAGCCAAGGCTCAGAGTGAGTCTATGTATTGTCCAGGGTCATCAACCTACTAAAGATGTAATCTAGGAAAAATCCTTGGCTTTTTTTGCCACAGTGCATGGCAGATACTTGCATTGACTTACATGGTTCCTTAGCCTCTGATGTTTCTCTTGTCCACCTCTGTCTTTTGTGTTATGTACCAAATCATGTTTCTAATAGCCCAACTTGAAATGGGGGTCACTTAATTGTCATAAATTCCTTTGTGATACCACTATATGCAGATTCAGTAAGGCACATGGATTGTCTCCATACGATAATTACAGTTTGGTGTCCTTGGCCAGTCTCCCCTTCATTCTGCTGTGCTCTTTGTACTCTAGCAGTTTTAATGTACTTCCTCTTCCTGCCCATGTCCTGACACGTTTATACTCTTTTGACACATGAGATTTTCATCCTCTAACATTCATTATTGAAGTTTCATCTGTCTTTAACATCCCACCCCAATATCATCCCCAGATCTACTCCCTGGACAATATTCAGGTCTGTTGAACCGTGAGTGTATGGGTGTGTGTGTGCATGCGTGCGTGTTTCTGATACTGTGGACAATTTTGAACCACTTCAGTTAGTCTTCAATGGAAATGACTGTGCTTAATGCAGGGAACTGAAGGTTAAATGAATTAATTCCCATAAAGTACTTAAGATAGTGCTCAATACATGCTAATTTATTGATATTGTGGTGTGTCTCTTCAATATCAGGAATGATGTACTTTTCCCTTCCATTGAATTTAGCATAATGTTTTGCACATACTTTTGCATCAAATAAGTGTCTGCTTAAATTGACCTTCCAACCTTGTGGGGTCATAATTTTCTTTGCCAGTAAAGTATTTGTTCAAGTTCATATGAAATTCAGAGTTCATATGTATCTTCATGTGATCATTCAGAGGTTGTTGTGCGTCTTCATATAAAATATCAGGCAGTGGTATCTTTCTGTGCCCCTCTTCACCCCAGAACCCACACACTTTGGGGAGCACTTGGTCCTGTCCCCATCTTTACAGCCTCTACCTTACCAGAGATCGCATCCCAGGCCCGAGACCGACACACGGGGAACTGCAGCTGGCTAGCTCTCCAACATCACTGTCTCCATATAACATTCCTAGAGACAGTAAATTTCCCATTGCAAGCATCAGGGTTGTGGCTGATAGGTCAATGATGAGTATCCTAGTATTCATTTTCCATGTGTCTATCAGTTCATTCAACCAATCATTTATTCAGCATTATTGAATACTATCATTGTTCCAAGAACTCACAGGAGCCCTTCAAAGAGACACTCAATGCTGTTTTGACTGTAACTCACAGTAAGAAATCAGTTTTGCTTTGCAGGTTTTTTTATAGCTATATCCCTGAAATTAAGTTGCAAGAACAATGGCTTTCCTCACACCGTGAGACACACTCTGATCTTCACAGTTCCTTCCTCTGTGTCCCATTTCTTCTATTCCCATGAAAAGACAAACTGGTAAAGACTGACTAAATTGATTTCATGGGTTGTAACTCATAATTTGAAAAGGATTTCTATATAGGATAATGAATAATAAGATTCTATTTTTACAAAACAATTTGTATTACCCCATTGTCCTGGCACTACATGTATGCATTATTATACTATCAATAGGAGTTTCTAATGTTCTATCCTGGGGAGCCAGTCACCACAAGCAACATTATTCTTGAGGAAAACCTGTTTCCAGAGCTTCAAATAATCACCCCAGCAAACTACACTGGATATATCCTGCTTTCCAAATTGCCAAGTATTTGGGTAGAAGCTTTCACATCTTACCCTGTGCATATTTCATGACATGTTTTTGTATATATTTTAATCAATGGGCCTGAATTTCCATTTATTTCCCTCCTAGCATGTGTTCATTGCAAGGCAACATTTTGTGAATCTTTTTCCAGTTTTGTGTTTTTTGTCAACTCTATCCCTTCTCAAAGAAAGTTCTACTGTCAACTCTTCTAGCTCCTTCTCCCTCTCATTTCTATTTGATTAATTTGTGCATTATAATGGATAATTGAACTCTTTTTGTCTGTTAAAAGACCCCTGTGCCAGCTGGGCATTGGTGGCACACACCTTTAATCCCAGCACTCGGGAGGCAGAGGCAGGCAGATCTCTGTGCGTTCGAGGCCAGCCTGCTCTACAGAGCAAGTTCCAGGATAGCCTCCAAAACAATACAGAGAAACCCTGTCTTGAAAAAAAACAAAACAAAAAACAAACAAACAAAAAGATCCCCTGTGCCATGTGATCTACTTGGTCTTTCTACTGGGCTTCAAGCATCTCAAAAAGAACTATTTGGCCAGGCTGTTTTTAAAACAAGTAACTTCAACAAGCCTGGCTGTAGGTTGTACAATTGGCGGATTGGCTGGGGTTGACTGGTCATGGGAGAGGAGGAATTTACTCTGAGAAGAAAAGCTCCCGTTGCCACAGCTGGGCTTTCCACAAGGCTCATTTGAATTCTAAGCTAATGGATACTGGATTTGTCCCATAAATTCACAGTTTTTATCTGCAGGCCAACTGAATTGCTACCACATCTGAGCCATTGTGTAGCAGGGGCAACTCTCCTTACCTTTGTGTTAGCTGCTTTTAAACACTGCACGCGGTCCTAAATGTGCACATTTTATTTATAGGAATGTTTGCTCCCATTATGATTACATCTGTCTAATGGCTTCTTGCTGAGAAACTGCTAGATGTTTTTTTTCTCTCTCTTCTTTGTATTTTGATAAGGAAAGGCTAGCGTTTCATAGCTGCCAAATGACCAGTGCTGGCTGCAAGTCCCCAGGAGCATGAACTGGGAGCTTAACTCTTAAGGCATCCTTTTGTTTAGCCTTTCAGTTTGGGAGTCTTCCTATACTCATCTTTGATCAAATGTAACAGGGCCGGTAGTGAGTGACATTCACATTAGGAAACTCTTGTCTACACATAGTTGCCTTTAGAGGTAGCTTATCTACAAAATGACAGCTTGAATTATTTTTTTGAATTTGTGATGAATAAGGACTGTGCTTCTTGTCTTTGGTGTATTTTAAAGGTAGGCTGGGCCTCTTTCTCCAGATGCCTGTAATTCAGTAAGGTGGTTTCTAAGGTCTTCTAGGCTGGTTCATTTCCCATTCTTGTTTTCTTCGTGTCCTCACATGCCGGGTATAACTTCCTGCTTCTGAGCCTTGGTTTATGGGATCTGCTACCCTCTGATCTATCTGTGTCATTCTTCCTCTCTTCCTAATTGAGCCCTGGTTAACCTTCAGAGCCACAGCAAGGAGTCAGCCTTTACCAAGCCTATCCCATGTACAGCAGAGAGGCTCTGAACACACAGGCTCTCACATCTTATCTAAGTTACCTTAATTAAATATGTCTTCGCTTTGTGTCTCGGTTTTGTTTCCTATAACCATGGGGTAGCAATAATGTCTGTCTCATGGAGTTGTTACGAGGATTAATTAATTAAAGTATTATAAACCTTTATCTTGGCCTATCCATGGCCTAAGTCACCTCTCTGCTTTGGTTGTTCTAGAGTGCAGTATAATTTTTTTCTGAATCCTCCATGGTGCTCAGCAAATAGAGGTGTTCTACCAATGCTTATTTAATTTTGACAACCTACCATATGCTGTCTGATCAGGATCTAGAAACTAATTTACTTCAAGATACATTTAATTTTACTTCATGGAAATGTGAAAGGCACATCTTTTACTGACTTGCCCTCCAATATATGGGGCACATACTGCACCTAATTTAGGCTGTGGATGTATAAATGATGATAATGTACTTTTTACACATGACTGTGACAGAAAAGGAACTTGAAAAATGTGCCAATTATAAATGCCACTTAAGCGAAATTCAGCCATGGATTGCAATATAATTAAATCTAGAGTGCTTTTATTTTTCAGTTGCTTTGCAAACATGTACTCTCAATGTAGGTCAAGTGGAGCAAACCCATGCGGTAAAGTCAAGGTTTTATTCGTTAGACTCTTATTGTCCATGCTGTTGATGAAGAGTTCTGATCAGAAGTCAGATTAGGTAACTCCAGAAGTAATTTACTTACTCCAAAGAGCACTTGCTGTCCCCAGCGGGGCAGAGGCAGCAATGATGCCCGGCTTCCCTGGAAACTCTGTGTGGTGCCAGGATGCATGGGGGTTTGCTTTCACTGCCAGTATCTGAACTTGACTAGAAGTCAAGTGAGGGTGCCTGTGGTGAGGATCACGGGGCTGACTACAAGAGCGACAGAGCTTTGAACTGCAGAGAACAGGCAGCAGGAGTGCCAAGCTGTGATTCCAGGAGCAACTCACCTGCCCGCTGGAGGAAATGCCCTCTCCTCTGTCCATTTCCATGACCTGGACTTGAAAGAGTCAGTGTTGGATTTGCTTCACTCACATGAAGTGATGTCAGGCCCCAGTGAGGTAATACATGTGAAAGTCTGTGATGACATGTCAAGCGGCATGCAAATGTGGATTGCTATTCCTGATATTGTAATGAAGAGAGCAGACACCCAAGGCCCCTACTGGCTGTCAGGGCTTGCAGGGACTTGCTGATGAAGGACTGTTAGTCGTGGCATGAATTGGAAAGAATAAGGATGCTTCTGTTTGAGAGGCAGACAGGGAAAGATGGAGAGGTTACCCTTTACAGCTGGAGCCAGGACTTACTTGTGAATCCAGCGGGCAGGTGGCTAACTACACTATCGTATTTCTGAGGCAGTGCCTCGATGTGATTTAATTGTGCTGACAGCTGGAAATCCAGGCTGCCTTGAGATCGCATGGCTTTGTCTTATGGAGTTATCTTTTTCCAGAACGATGCTACTCAGTTCGGAATGATTATAAATTCATCCACCACGATTCAGATCTCCTGGGCAGGCTGCAGGCTTGAATGGGCTCCTAACAGTCACTGGAGTTTAAATCTTGCCTTCGCCAGGAGAAAGTGCTTCATTTCTTTTTAGTTTCTTACTATGTTTGATGTTATACTCTATCCAGCCTATTCTATGTGGGCAAGCTCGGTGAGGAACACAAGCAGGGGAGGTAATAGCTTACCTCACTATCTCACAGACAGTCAGGGCAGCCAATACTCCATTTTTCTTTTAGAAGTGGGTCCTTCAAGTTGGATACACAAATCTAAAGATTTGGAACTAGGATCCATATGTAAGATAGAATGTATCTCTGTCTTTCTGTGTCTGGGTTGCCTCACTCCGTGTAGTGTAAATTCTCTAATTCCACTTATTTACTTGAAAATTTCGTTCGCCTTTACAGCTGAATAGAATTCCACTGTGTATCAGGAAAGGAGAAAATGGTCATGGTGAGAGGGGCTACACCAGTTTATAGTCTCAGCTACAAAGTAGCCCTTGTTGCCCCTGGCCTGCTAGGGTTGACTTGGGAAGTCACATGATCCAGTTTTCGCAGAGGATACATCGGGGTACCTGGTTTTTGATGTCGCCAAGATGGAATGGGTGGGAGTCGGGGTGTGGGACACGAGGTAGTAGTGGAGCATGGGTGTGAGGAAGTAACTTTTTTTTTGCAATCATATGCACACAACTGGTCTATGAAATTCTGTTGACTTTCTTCCTTGTTGTTCTGTTCTTTCAGTGGGGCTTTAGGAGGGCTTTTGTGAAGTATACCCCCCCAAGTCATTATTTTTGCCCAATGAACCTACTCTCAATGTTCGTTTAAACCATACATATTAATATGTGTTGTCTAAGGACAGCAGAGAATCTTGGTGTTAGCTCTTCATTCAATAAGGGATTCATAGCCATTATATGTAAAGAACTAAAAAAACTGAATACTGAAAGAATAACCCAATAAAGACCGGCAAGAGACAAGTCTCAAAAGAGGCCAGCCATTCAATATAAACATGAAAAAAATGCTCAGCATCTCAGCTGTCAGGGAGATGTAGGTACAAACTCCAGAGCATCTCTCCCACTCCAGTCACAAAGACTAGTTAGTATGAAGGGAATAAATGACAACAAACACGTCCAAGATTTTGTGGAACAACAGAAACCCTTATATCCTGTGGGTAGGATGTAATTTAGTGTAGGCACTGTGTAAATATGCATATGACCCAGCTATAGAATTCTTGGTATATACCACAGGGATTCAAAGCTCCCATACCAGAGACATAACAGCAGATCAATATTTACTATGGTACTATTCACTGTAACCATGGTATGGAATCAGCCTATTAATGGATGAGGGAATAAAGAAAACATGGCATGTGTGTGTGTTTCTGTGTGTGTATGCCAGAGAGTGTTTTTAGCCACACAGAAGAACTAAGATCATGCTATTTGTTGGAAAATGGATAGAACTAGAGGTCACTATGTTACACAAAATAAGCCAAATTTCAAAAGCAAACATCATGTTTTCTTATATGTGTATTCTAGACTGTTAAAACCCCATTAAGATACAAGGATGATGATTTGTAAAGTGTAACATGGCCAGGAGGAGGAGGGACAGGAAATGTTAATGAGAGAGATGCATGTGATCCAAGTACACTATATACATTATATACACATACACATATACATGAAAGATGTCACAATGAAAGCCATTCTTTTGTACAGTTTGTGAACACCGATAAAAATAAGGTTATGAAAAGTCTTACCTATCTTTTAGGAAAAACTAGGATGGATGGGAGAGAGATCAGACATACACAGGGACATACCTAGACAGAGAAATACACAGGCAGATGGAATGGCCGTGAGGACCACACCATGTCATGGCCAGCAGTTAAAACGAATCCAGAGATTACAGTGGTTTTATTTCTCGGCTTTGCTCTCTAGCCTCGTGTGTGCTTGTGTATGGGAGGCCACGCACATGGGGGCTTCTCAGGGTCAGCGAATCATCCTTGCTCTCCTTTTGAGTTTTCCTCCTCCAGTGTAGGCAGTTTCCTTTCTAAGAATCTGCACCATGGCTGCGTGAGACTTCCATGTTTTTCCTTCTCGTTCTGCAAATAGAATAGAATAGAGTAGAATAGAGACTGATTTCATCTTTTTACATGTATAAAGAAACAGTGCATCTGATATCACAGAAAGAAACGATTGGAAAGCTTCCAGCCAGGCCCTGGGGAAAGCCCTAAAATTATCCTCTGCCTTATGGACTGTCCAGATTGTTTGTACGTGTGACTGGAGAGGGGGAGCAGCCAAGATGGATTTGGGAAATAAAATATTTCATGCCCAGATGCTGGGAGTCTGTCAGATGGCTGGGTGCGTCTCCTGATGACTGTGATTTTTTAGAGGTCTATTTGCTTGGTGCCGGCTTTGAATGTCCAAGTAGCTGGGCGGACCCTCTGGAGCTCCTGGATAATGCAGACACCTCTTTCTGTTCACTGGGTGGGCTTCCCTCATGTGTAAATGCTTCCAGAATAAACATGAGGGTTTGTCTGTCCTCGCCTTGACTTGCACCTTTGGTTTTGAATTGTTGTGGGCTGGGGTGAATAAAAATAGGTTCACACTTAGCAGGTTGATGAGCAATAAATTATAATAATAATTCTTTAGAATTTACAAAGGCACTTTGCATTATTTTGTTAGAAACAGAAGACTGTAGTTGTTAGTATTCAGGCATCTGTACTGACCTGTCCTTGGGGTTCTGACAGAATGCACCTCAGCTGCAGTCACTAAGAGCACCACCTGTGTACATTCACTATGTTCCTTTTTAAAATGGTCCTGCCCACCCCATCTTTCTTTCTTGCTCTCCCTGCTTCTCTGGCTGCTCTGTCTCTTCTCCTCCCTACCTGCCCCTTTCTCCTCTTCTGCCGCTCCTGTCCCCAGAGACTGGTCTCCCTTCTCCCCTACCCCCTTTTCCCATTCTCTTTCCCCCAATAAAAATCCCTCCACCCGTGTTCTGTCCCATGGCATCTTTCTCTTGCGTGCTACTTTTTAAAAATTACAACAGTAGGGAGCTATTTTACCTCATTGCAGTTGGAAAAAAGACCAAGACGCAGATAATTAGAAAATAATAGTTACTGGAAAAAGCAACAACAAAACAAAACAAAAAATAATTGGATCTAAAATTGTCCAGCCAGTTTTTCAGATAAACATAATTTCCTACCTTCCAAAACCAAACATTTCTTTTTCTTAATAAGGGTAGTGGTTACCAGGTGTGTGTGTGTGTGTATGTGTGTGTGTGTGTGTGTGTGTGTGTGTGTGTGTGTGTGTTGGGGGTGCTGCTAGGAAATAGGGAGTTTATTGGCCAAAGATAAAGTGTGTTCTCAACACATATACAAAAAAGGGTAACAACATGCAATTATGATAATGGTGGGTGCATTAACTTTTACTGTATATATCATAATGTTATAAACCTTGAGTATAAGTAATAGAGTCAAAATATAAAGAACACCCCAATAGAAAGAACCCTAATATGATAGTCTTTGAAAGAATGTGGACCAGCCCAGCAGTTTAAAACACCTGCCACCAGCAGAGGGTGTGACTAAGGAGTAGAAAAACGTATTAATGAAAACATTCTTAAGGACCCTCCCATTTCTGTACATGCAAGATAAATAAGTTAAGAAATGGCAGCAGTGCCTATGACATGCTTCCAGAATTATCCCAAGGCTTTGTGCTATGCCATTAGCATAAATCATGCCCTTCGTTCGAGCCACCACATCTCTTGGACTCTCTGTCATCACGGTGCAGGGCATCCAAGCCGTGAACTGTAAAGAATAGTAATGTTTTTTCTCTCGAGAAAATAACTCCTATGGTGTATCAGATCAGGATGACTCCTTAGGATCCTATATGTTGTGCAGCTTTTTGTCTTGCAGGAGGCTGAGGATATTATAGTGGGAAAGAATAATCAAAACAGTTTATAGCTCAGTAATTTATAGATTTTGAAGCACTTTGACCAAATCCTCTTAATAGCCTTTGAAAGATTATCATTTCCATTTGAAGGATTTTGAGGCTGGGTCAAAGAGGGGAAGCAGACCTCGTGGTATAACCAGACAAGAAGTGCTGGAGCTGGGACTCCAGTCCTAGTCCTCCCACACTTTTCTCCTGGGCAATTGTGATGCTCCCACCAGTGTAAGGAGATAGTCGAGACCCAGACATGCCACTTATCTCAAAGATGGCTTCAGCATCCCATGAAAGCCTGGCTTCCTATTTCTACTGCCTGAGACTGATTGCTCTCTGGAGTTTGTGATTTATGTGACGATAGGCAGGTTACTAATGTTGTGATTCTTTGGGGTATTTATATGCAAAGTGTAGATGGACAGTGCTAGTTATGAGAATTAAATAGGAAAACATTATATAGTGTTAAGTGTGATGTATGTGTACAGTTAGCATTAGAGGTTGTCTTTTTTAAATATTTTGCAGTTGGTCTTGATTTCCATTTTAGCCTGTGTCTCTCAAATGTCCTAATTAACTTTTTGTTAAATTATATAACATGTTTTAAATGACAGTGTCCTGCTCGAATTTTGTGCAGGCTAAGTGAGGTAGGATGTCATAGTGCTGGCAGTGAGTATCTAATTAGTAATATTTTCCTTTCCACGGTGATGGACACATTCCTTGTCCTTTCTCCACTAGGGGTGTAAACCAGTCATTTCTTTTGACGCCCCCATTCTACTTGTTTCCTCCTTTACCCTGAGCCACTGTCTATAGTGTGGCATGATTCCACATGCATAGTTCATCAAAAGGTCAATAAGGCTGTGCTTTAGTCTTTCTGGTTTGCTGGTGCTCCTAAATTAAAAAAAAATCATTATTTGTGTGTGTGTGTGTGTGTGTGTGTGTGTGTACGTGTGCTCAAGCCATTGATGTCCAAAGCAACTAATTAGAGAGAGAGAGTATAGAAAATCAATCTTTACTAACATTGACATTTCATCTAACTCAAGCAATTGATTTGCTTACATTCTTTGTGGAATCCTGTGGAGGTCTAAGATTATTCCAGATGAGTACATTGCAAGGTTCTAATTGGCTCTTGGTGTCAGTATGGATATTATTTAAACACTGAATCTGTGGACAGAATTTGGAAGGATTTCTGCACAGCACACAGGCTCCCCAGATGAGCAGCTTGTGCCTGTGACATCACTAAGAAGCTTTGGGCAGAGGGCACCATGGAAGAGCTATCCTGCTTCACAGCAAGGGAAGAGAATTGATTTCTCTTGCCAGCTCTTGGCCTTCATCTGTTCTAAGCCCCAGGTAGCCAACTTCATGCTGGGCATTAACAGGACTCTCTTGATTCATTGTCTATATTTCTTTTGTTCAAAGAAATCATTGGCCAGAGGGAAAAGAAGCTGTGAAGAAAAGACATTTGCTACCTCAGATGTCTTGGTGGAGTCTCTTTGGCCTGTCCCTGTCCCTCTACCTAAGATTATAGCTCCTGTGACATGGATCTTTCCACTTAGCCCTCTGCCTCTATCTACTTATGATTCTAGCTTTGATACTTGAGGAGTGGCAACCTGGTGTGTTCTCCAAGATATTGCATCATGCCTGGCGACTTTCCTGTACCCTTCCTTAATTCCATCTTTATAAACCATCAAGTATTTAAAAAACTTGAATATGGCACATGCTTTGGACAGAACTTTAAATGATAGAGGAGAAAAGCGACCCTTTGTTTCCTTTGTCTGTCTATGTAGTTGAGGATGGCCTTGAGCTCACTATATAGCCCAAGCTGGCCTTCACCTTGTGGTTATCTTCTTGCTTTGGCATCCTGAGTGCTCACAACGTAGCAACTTATTGAAAGATCAGAATGATCACTTGAATTGGTGGCTCATGCTAGCTTTTTCTACTTCATGAAAGTGCTATTTGCTTTATTATGTGTGTGAACTCACGAGATTCTCACCTGATGTCCTCCTCAAAGCAAGCGTCCTCCATGCTGACCTCATCTGATGCACTCATGAAGGCTCTCTCTTCATTCACCGTTGTAGGCACACTAACCCCAAGCAGGACTCAGTCCCATGCCTGATGCAAGCATGCAGGCTCTCTCTTCATTCACCCTTGTAGGAGCACTAACTCCAGGCTCTGACCCATGAGCAAATCATCCCAAAAGCCCCACTAATGTTGCCCCATTAATAGTAAGGGTTTAGTGATCTGGGACAGGTTCAAGCATTCAGACCACAGCAACTTGTCTGGGGCAAGGCTGAATCTTAACTATGTTCTATGACTCTAATACTAGTGTTTTGTTTTTAATCCTCCAAACCATGGAATGAGGTTAGATTAAGTTCCCATTAGAGAAATACATGTATTTGGACTTTCAGTGGTAGTCAGAAGTTCATTGTGGAGATGTGCTTGAGGGTAGTAAGTTTGATTCATTTTTAAAAGAAATTAACCTGAAGTGATAAATTTCACTTCAGAGTAAATCACCTGTCACACCCACTTACTCTTGTCTAAAGATGTTACTACTGTCTTTAAACATGCATTTTTAAGAAGAGACTTTCTGTTACAGCGGTTTGGGTTTTAGAAAATATAATTTATACTTGTGTTGACAGGATGGATTATAAAAACACCCACAAAAAATGCTAGTCCCTGAATATATTCTATGATTTGAGGTTTCTAGGGAACTTCTCAGTGTTACATCAGGGTCACTTGAATTTCAGGATATACCCCCGAGAACTGGAGTATCAGTTACAGTGGAACTTTCAATGTCTCCCCTTACAATGAAAGCAGCCTAATGCAAAGGACATAAGATAGAGATTATATCCAAACCGAAAATGATACAATTTTCTGCATGTCAGTGGCTAGGAGGCCCTTCTGGGTAATGATATCTATTACAATGCAAACCTTGATGTCAAGGACAAAAACTTGCCTTTCTGTCTTAGTTTCTTTTTATTCCCTTTCATGCAACACAGGGAAAATGGCAATTACTAGAAAAAAAATGATTGACAAGGAAACGAAGCCACAATAGGTGTTGGTGTTATGCATCAAGAATAGGTGTTGGTGTGATGAGGGGATTTGTTGTTAATAGTTGCTAAGCTAGACATCTTATGCACTGGGAATACTACTTTCTACAGAGCATACAAGGAGAGAAAGAGAATTCCTTTCTATTTCAGCATGCACATCAAAACTCAGATTATCAATTCAAAGTTATCTCATTTTGTTTAAAATAATTTAAATATTCATTTATTATTAAGTGTGCATGTGTGTGTGTGGACACAACTGTGTCACAGTTCATGTGTGAAGAAATTGAGAATTGAACTCAGACCTGGGAATTGAACAGGCTTGGCAGCAAGTGCCTTTACCTGTCAAGTTATCTCACTGGTCCCAATATTATATTTTAAATAAACAAAAAGTGAAACCATTAGGTAAACCACTCTGCTCAAATAAATTTGCTATGGAGCATCACTTTTCTTGGACGTAAAACCTTGACAAACGACAAACAGGAGCTATGCACTGGCTATGGACTTTACACACTGTTCATATCAGCTATCCACGCTGACTGTCTTCATATAGTTGTAATGCACTGACAACTTCTCTATTTGTCTTTCTGGGTGATGCTGATCATTACTTACTCATGGACATATGTCAGAATTTGAAACTACCCAGTTTGCAACTGTGTAATGCAAATATAGTCCATTCCCTTTCAGACAATATAAATGGATGGTTCCTTGTCTTTTTCTGAATCAAGACTGACTTGATTATCTTTCAGATTGTAAATCTTCCTGAGAGATGAATCTGCTGAAAAGACTGGAGAAATATGTTTACTCAGATGTAACAGGAAAGTTCCACAATTGTCCTCTACATGGCGTGCTCTGTGCCTCTTTGTTAGTCATTTTTATCAAACCATCTCTCTTCCATATTTGACCTCTAGGTGTGCGAATCTGATGGGCCATGGAAGGGCTCAGGTTGGGACACATCAGTGAATAGTTAGTGAATTTATACCTCGGTCCGACTCTTGTTCTTTTCTTTTAAATTTGTAAGCATCAGGGAAACTCCCACTTGCAAAATTACAGCACTGCCTGCCCTGACTTTGTCATGGTAGAAAGCGGTTCTGAAGAGGCTCTGCAAGCTTCCTTGTTCTTTATCTTTGAGATTGTATTTTAATTACTCTTCTCCTTTCCCTTCCCTCCCTCCATAGCCTTTCACAGAAACTTCACCACTCTCCTTCAAATTCATGGCCTCTTTTTCCGTTCTTTGTTATTGTACGCATATACATATATGTTCCTAAATATAATCTGTTGAGTCCACACAATGTTACTTGTATGTTTTCAGAGCTGGCTATTTCAGGAAGCTTCTTGCTATCTCTAGATCCATTGTTCTTGTAGGGCATGAGAGATGGGAATCTATTAACATAGCAAGAATTTCAGTCACTGTTGAAGCCCCTGCCATTATTATTGATGATTATTCATCACGGTTGGAGCCCCCACCATTAGCAGTGCTTCCAAACAATATAGGTTTTAGTATATGGATGAATAAATGCACAGAGGCACACCTTCCCCTCTCCAGCAGACTTCCTTCTTCTGTTGTCTCCCCTACACCAAGAAGGACACCTGGATGTTGTCCCATTGACTGTTTATGTACAAAGACACGTTCTTTGATTAATTTGATTACATTTGTTTTCCAATATTAAAGGTGGACGAGAAGGGATGTTTGCTTCGCTAATGTGATTTGTCTTCCTTTGGGAGAAAATGGCCCTGATACAAATGTGAATACACATCATTCTAGAACATCTAGCACTGTTTAAATGGACAGAAGTGCTTCTAGCTGACTTTTAAAGTTGGCTGGATGGGAACTGTATCCTTGGTGACTTACTAGTATCACCCGATTGAAAGGCCCAGAAACATGTCATTAAATTACTTTTGGTTTCCTTTTTGTCTAACTTTTTTTCTGTCATTTGCATCTTGCTGCCTTTTCTGTATAAATTTTCAATCTATTAGTTAGAGCATTTGGATTAAAAAAATAGCAACTCCCTTCTCATCACAAACAGTTTTTTGCTCTATTCTGAGTTACTCATCATTTTCAAAAGCACTACAGAAAATGAAAATGGATAAAATTCCTTTATTACCAGAAACACCAGATTAATTTGGCCTATTAAAGCAGTCTATTAAAGTTTGCTACAAAAACATTATAAACAACTCAATTGTCACATGTCCAGGGACATCGTGTCTGTCCATGGTGCTGAAATCATGGTGCCCCTTTTTAGACATGGTCATAAAGTAAAGGCAGCGCAGGAACATTTTTAGTGTGACCCCCATTTTCAGCGAAGGGTGCTGGACTGCTGAAAATATCTGCTTACTTTGACGCAGCTTATGGCCAGTCCATGTAAGAATCCATTAGACTTCTCTGCTTCATCAGCCAACTTGCCTTCAAACTTGGAGGACTCTAGGTAAATACACAAAATTTTAGACTTCAGAAAGTGGTCACTGTGTGATAACTTTCCGAGAATCTGTTGAGCACAAAGAAATATAATTACATTTCTTGCCTCATTGGGTACACTGATAATATTAATAAATCTGTAATAACACTATTTGGACTGATGTAACTTGCGTTTGAAACAAATTTGAATATCTTTAAGGCCATTTGCAAGTTCCTACTGACTTAGAGGAACTTCACAAATATGAGCTATTATGTTAAAGCAGCTATTTAAATTCAGTATCTACTTGGAACCAGAACAGAATTCAGACAAATAACAAAACTACTAGTTAAGATCTCAGAAAAATATAAGCTACCCTTCCAATATTATGCACAGCAGAATCCTGTCTGGTAAGGTTTATTTCTATTCAGTATTTTTTAGACACCATTTAGCTAGTTCTTGCAAATTAGATAGTTATTTTTTATTTTTCTCATTGTTTTTGTCCTGGTTTGATTGTCTTTTGGAAAATGTATATGTTGTGTCTTCACAATGTTGTCTATGGGAAAAATACGAAGATTCCATTTAACTTAAAGCTGTTTATTTATTACATCAACTTTGTACATAGTATTTCCTCTTAGCTCTATTAGAAGAAAGTTAATTTGTTCATGAAACTCCTGTTTTATCTTTTTAAAAAATCTTATGATTTAGTTTACATAAAACAAACACTATTTAAGAAGCCTTACTGTGGCATAATGGGAATGTTATTATAAGTTGCCATAAAAGTACAAAAGTCCTTGATCTATTTGACATGGGTGATCACATGTGAAATTCTCACCACAGTCAAGATAATGAACATATGCAGCATTCTTGAGTTTCCTTGTCATGTTTTACAATGTTTCTACATGTTCTAATCTTATTCCAAGGAAGACACTTATTTTTTTTCTCTGTTACTTTGCATTTATTTTTGCAGTTTCATACTGTAGACAGTTAAATTTTGATTAACTTTTATCTGCTTCTGTCCTTTGTTTTATGATCCACCCACATTGTGCTATATGCCAACATTTCATTCTTTATTTTGCTGAGATAATCATTTGTACAATATGCCACAGTTGGTCTTATATATTCATCTGTTGGTTGGCATTTGGATTATGTACAGATTTTGCAACTTACAAATACAGTTGCTATAAATATACATGTGCAAATGCACACATATTTTCATTTCTCTTGGGTCATGTCTGGGAACGGAATGACCATGCCATGTGGTATAGGCCTGTGTTTACTATTTGAAGAAATTGGTGAGATGATAGAGGATGTCCTTCTGTAGGCTGTGAATATGTGTTTCTCTTATTAGTTGATGAATAAAACTGTTCTGGCCAATGGACATCCAGGATGTAGCCAGGCAGGAAGTATAGTCAGGGATACCAATCTAGGAGAATTCTGGAAAGAGGAATGCAGAAAGTGAGTCACAAGGGCGATGTCATGTAACTACCAGGATGGTAGGATGGCCAGCCATTCTTTGGTAAGTCAAGACCAAGTGGAGATATATAAATTAATAGAAATGGGTTAATAATTAAGAGAGAGCTAGCCAGTAAGGAGCCTGAGCCATTAGCCAAACAGTTTAATAATTAATATAAATCTCTGTATGTTTATTTGGGACTAAATGGCTGCAGGACTGGGTGGGACAGAAACGTCCGTCTGCAGTTGAAAGTTTTTCAGAGTGGTTGACTCATTTTACATTCCCTGAACTAGGATATGAGTGCTTTGGTTCTTAGGTGTTCTTGTTATCTTGCTCAGTCTTCTCATTTTTTCCCACCATGTTCCCAAAGTGAGCCTCAGGTTTATAGACTTAATTCTACCTCAAATGTTGAACATCTTGTAACACCTCATCAGTCATCCATGTACCTCAGAAAAGTGTCATCACTTCTAAAATGCAAGTATTTTCCTCAGAGTTGAAAGTTTTTTTGTTCCAGCCCATGGTTTGTCTTTGCATCTTGTTAACAGACTTTGTTAAGTAGACTTTAAATTTTGATGAAGTATTATGAATTGTTTTTGCCTTCTTTCATAGGCCATGCATTTGGTGTTAAACCTAATAGATTCTTATTTATTGTAGATATTTTCTAGGTTCACATTTTCAGTTATGCCAGTAATCTACTTTGAGTTGTATGTGAGGTATGGACCAAAGTTCCCTTCATTGTTAATTAAATGCTCATACCCAAGGCTGTTTGTTGTAAGGATGACCCCTTCTCCACCACCAAATCTCCTTTCTCTGTTTCACAATTTTGTTGTCTGTGGAGTCTCTGAACTTAGCTCTCTAAGCCCACTGAAAACATTTGTGTACACATCAGTGCCTGCTCAAGTTTTCAGAAAGAGCAACAGAGCAGAGCACTCACTCTGTGACACCCTCTCTTGTTATGTGTTTGGTTGTGTAAATTTTAGCTGCCTCGGTCTCTCCATGCTCTCAGGTTTGTCTTCTGGACTCAGGGTTCTCCCCAAGTCCCCTCTTCCCACATCACAGCCTGGAAACTTTCTCAGGATGGTAAACTCGTACCTTACTTGTGTCTTATCCTTCAGGGCTTTTGCCTGATCTCCCATCCCTGTTATCCATTTGTTGCAAAACAATTGCTTCACATATTTTGTGTGATCTTTTTGTAGTTTCAGCAAGTAGGCTAAATTGGGTTTCTGTTACTGCAAACGCTCTAATTATAATTGGGGAATAATTATATATGAAACCATGCGCTAAATACAATGACTACAGCTGTAGAAATTAGAAAGTCATTTCTCAAATGACAGGAGAAAGATGCATGGAAGATGGGAATGACTGAGATTTGAATGCTAAGTGTGTCTGGTTATAAACGGGATGACCGTATTTCTACAATAAGAAACAGCTCCCCTCCCCTCCACAGAGGCATGAATGAAGAAGGCCTTTGCTATTAAATATTCTAAGAGATCAATCTATGTATTAACCTCACAAATATTCTATTTTTGCTTAGTCAAATATTTTAGATTAAAACTTTGAAAAGATAAAGTAAAATATAGAGATTAGCCATAAAGTATGCTTTATTTTAATTTAAAATTTAGTTTAATTTTTGACATAGTTATTTTACTATATTGTTTTTTATTTCAAATAACAAGTAAATGAAATTTAGAATTACATGGATTTCAGTGTTTTTTTCCCTTTATTGGCTGTGTTGCTGTAGACTAGATAATTCCTTTGGCTTATTTATTTCTTCATTGCTACAGTTTGGATATGAATGTCCCCAGGAGCAGGCCATGTATAGAAGGCTTGGTTTCTAGCTTAGTTAGGGTTTCTATTTCTGTGAAGAGACACCATGACCATGGCAACCCTTACAAAGGAAAAAGTTGGGGTGGATCACTTACAGTTTCAGAGGTTCAGTATTATCATCATGTGGGGGGGCGGGGGGACGAGGTGGCATGCAGACAGACATGATGCTGGCTACATCTTGATCAGAAGGCAGCGGGAAATCGACTGAGACACTGGGTGGTATCCTCAGCGCAGTAAACCTCAAAGCCCAGCCCTACACTTCCTCCAGTAAGGCCATACCTACTCCAATAAAACCATACCTTTTAATAGCACCACTCCTTATAAGCCTATGGGGGCCAATTACATTCAAACTACCACAGTTCCCAATTGATAGTGCTGGTTTGAGTAACTAGGTCAGCAAGGGTGTGTTGTTAGGGGCTATATCTTTTCCCAGTCCTGCCCTTTGCTTCTTTTCCGTCCTGAGGTGAGTAGCCTCTGCCATATGTTCACGCCACTGTGCAGTTTTGCCTTATCATGGGCACAGAATCAATAGAGCAAAGGACTATGGGCCAACACCTCTGAAGACAGATCCTCCCTCCCTTACAGTGTTCATGGCAGCTGTTTTGTCACAAAGGTGTGTCAGCAGCTAGCACACCTGCCTTTAGAAAGGAACAATAAGTGTCATAGAAGGACTGCGATGTTGAGGCTATCCTGGGCTACATAGTGAGGCCCTGTCTCAAAAAGAGAACAGAATAAAACGAAACCATTGGGAGGAGTAATAGTTGTTATGAGAAAATACTGTCAGTCATAGAAAGTACTTGATGTAGAACCTTGTGCAGCTCAACACTTCAGAAGCTGCCGGCTGCTATTGTATATTATATTATGAAAGTGAAGCGGCAAGTGTGTTGGATTTTTCTGTGTGGGGGAGACTGGCTCAGCAGTTAGGCATTTCTAGTTCTTCCAGAGGACCTTACTTCTATTCCCAGAACACTGGCTATATGACTCATTGCTGCCTGTGAATCTAGCCAAATGACCCAACTCTTCCTTCTGGCCTCTGCAGGCACTGGTTCACATGTGGCACAGTTTCATACACACAGACACACATGCACACCGAACGCATGTATGCATGTACACCCACATAACACACAGACACATAAATGAGAAATAAAAAATACATCAAAAAGTAAATGTTTGTGGTCTTTAGTCTACCATCTTGTTTTTCTCATAGACTAGTATAGTGAAAAGCCATATTCAAGTGTGATCCTTCTTTCATCCTTAGGCTCCATTTTATTTAGTGCTGTCAGGTTTTTCCCCACAGAATGCCAAACAACTGGATAAAAACCGAAAGCAAAATGAAACATTAGATCAGAGGACTTAACGCTCCCACAGAACTGATCAGACAAACTTAAGCTGGGCGACCTGAATGTGTGTGTCTTTGCTCCTTGACTTTTATCTGGATCTTCTCTCTCTCTTTGACCTGCTCAAGCTCACATCTGCCCCTCCCAGTTCATTCTCTGTGGGTTTTAATCTTGGAAACTTTGGATGGTTAATTCACAGAGTTAAGGGAACCGAGCTCCCGGGTCCCTTACTGAGAATCTCTTGTACCGCAAACAGGAATATGCAGGGCTCATCTGAATTCCAGCCACAGGTCTCACATTGGCCTGGTGTACTTTCCACTGAGCTCTTGTTGACAATTTTAAGGTTTCTCATTCTGAGGTCTAGTAGACACCTCAACCTCCATTTCCTCTTCTGTGGCAGCAGAGAGTGTCGTGCAATGGCTGGTGGATTATGTAGCTGTATGTTCAAGTTCCTGGGAAAAGGTTCCCATCAGCTAATTGCTACCATTTGATGTCAGCATTGCTCATGACTTTGGTGTTCTAATTGTTCTGTGTGTTCTCATGGGGGCATGTGGAGATCTACAAACTACATGGCAGCCTCTGTCATCTCCCCAGAGGTTCCCCTTGATCAGCCCTACTTTCCACACTTATCACTTCATCTGAGACATGGTCTACAGTCTCTGGAAGCTGTGACCCAAAGGTTAATGAAATGGAAACTAGATTGTGATAAAAACTAGCCTAGCCAGAGGTGGCTTGCTAGTGAGATTCTTTTAATGTGGACATTTGATTTTTCCAAATGTGTCTGTCTGTGACTCAGGATACATTATCTCCTTATTACTTAATTTTTCAGATATCATGGCCTCATATCATTGTATGCATTTTAAATAATTCAATTCCTGCTCGGTAACCTTACATACAGAAGGATGACATAAAACCTTGTATTTTGAGGCTATGCGCACCTCACCAGGCAGGCACCGCTACCATGAATGGATATGTGATGCAGAGGTGGGAAAGAGAAAAACAGAGCAGTTTGTGCACTGTGGAGAGACGCAGAACTGGAGAGAGGCGACAGGTGAGAGGTCTGCGGTCCACAGCGCAAGATGTGTTGGCCCAGTAGGGCCGTCAGGGTGATGTGTAGCAGCCTGGAGCTTATGCCAGCCTCCCTGCCACCCCAGCACGCCACTGGGATCACCCTGGCTCTGAGCGACAGTGGAGGCCTGAGATGGGGAATTGTTCAGTTTCTGGATCAGACCTCTAGAAGGATCATCTGGGTCTGTGTGGATGTCTGTGGCCTGTGATGGCCCCAGCAGGCCATGAGGATTTTTTTGGTTTATGATGCAGCCTGAACTCATGTTGATATCTGTGGGCTGTGCTGACACCTGAGGCCATGATGAGGTCTGTAATCAGGTCTGCCTCCAAGGACCTTGTCTGAGTCCCTGGTCCTACTGCGGCCAGGGGTTCTGTTTGTGGTCTGTGCTGTCACCAGAAACCACAGAGAGGCCCATGGTCCATGCTTCAGCTGACTTTGAAGAGCACGGAATCTAACTTTGCTGTGGTATCAATGACTGCAGAGGAACAGTTGAGAGGGAGGGGCATGGAAGGCTTCTATCACAGCCCTTACCTACCTCAGCCTGCATCCCCCAGTAAAAGGGGACAGTCTAGACAGAAAGCCAGAAGAGAACTCTTGTAAAGTGTGATGGGGAAGCTGAAGTAGGACCCTCCATGGCTTCTGGCAAGGGTGCGGGAGGGGAAGGACTCGTTTCTCTTTGGAAGGCAGGCCACTGAGCACGTAGATAACACAACTGGATTTTTATTTCTAATTCTTAGTTTTACTTTTTTGGGGGGTTAGGTCACATGCTCCATCTCTAAGTTTTCCTTTGATCTCTTGCTTTTACTGGTCTTAAAATTCATTCAAGATCGAAAAAAACCTTTTTGGGTTTTCATTGGTTTTAAAACTAGAGAAGGACAATTAGACCAATCCAATTTGTTTTGTATATTTTTCCTTTCTTTGAGGAAATTAATAACTGCAGAGCTAAACACGTCACCTGGCCATTTCAAATCTTACAGGTTTTGGTTCCTCTTTAAGACTGGTTAGAGGTAGTGCTAGGCGCGGTCTGGGGTAAGTGAGAAATGAGTGGAGGAGACTTCATCTGCACCCACCCCACCCTGTGCAACACAGCACATTGTGGGGGCGTTTCTTACAGAGTCATTATGGTGGGTGCGTTGTTGGAGCTTGCCATGAAAGGTGGGCCTTGTAATAATTCTACCTGATGTTAGGGGAAGAAAGCAGCAATCCCCACATATAATAATCTAGGGAGATGTAATGAATTCTTACTTTTTTCCTATTCTGATAGCTGAACTTTATTATTTATTTAAAAACTATACATACATACATACATACATACATACATATACATACATATATATATGTGGGTTGTGTGTGTGTGTGTGTGTGTGCATGCAGATCTTGGGAGTCTTCCTCTATTGCTTGCTACCCTGTCCCTTGACTTGAAGCACACTGTTTCTGTTATTGACTTGAAGCACACTGTTTCAACTAGGCTGTCTGCCTGGTGAGCTCCAAGGATCCACTGTCCATACCCCCCCACAGTGGGGTGTCGGGCACATGTGGCCATGCCAAGCTTTTATGTGGGCATGGAGATATTAATTCAGGTCCTCAAGGTAGAATAGCAAGCCGTGTTACCTGAGGAGCCAGCTCCCCAGACACAGCTGACCTTTAATAGTGGCTGTCTGTGATCATCTACAGATCCTCTCACAGTGATGATTTTATTCAGTTTTCAAAGATTCAGATAGCGCCCATTTTGTAAGCTGTAGATCTTGCTACATGGAACCACTTAGAACGTCAGTTCTAAATTGGGATTATGTACAATGAAATCACACTTCTGCCATCTGTTGCCTGGTAGTCCCGGCAAACTACTCAGCTTCTCTCAGCACCTATAACATTAGTATAGGAATAATCTAATCCTCAATCCTGTGAGGGCAGATGCCTGGCACACAGTGATGCTCAAAAACAGTTGTGCAGTTATTGCTCCCCCCTATGCTCAAGAGATTGAATGCAAATACCGCCTTTTAGTATAAAGTCCCATCATCTAAACTCACCCTCCTTTTCTTTTCATAGAATGTTTTTTTATGCTAAGATACTCAAAACCTAAAATGAATGCACAATGTAATGTATGACCTATCTGATTCCCCACATTGAAGTGTAAGATAGAAGTTACTAACCTCTTATTGGAAGCTCGGTTTGACCGAAAGCTCTGTGAAATGTCCTAAAGAGCGTTACTGTTCAAAACGAATGGCCACACACTGAGAGAATTCTGCCCCGTGGTACAGCGGAAAGAAGGACTAGAAGGCAACTGGGGAGGCAAAAGGAGGAGACTAGCAGGGATTATCGTGCTTATAGTCCCTGTTCTCAGCAGACTTAGACAGAAGGCTCGCTGTGGCTCAAACCAGCCTGGATTAAATAATGGACCCCAAGAGAATCAACAGTGCAGACCTTGTCTCAGAGGACTGGGGGCAACTATTACTAATGGAGCTGATGTGGGAGGCTCTGTTGGTGGCACTAAACAGAGTTGAAAGGGGAGAATCTGGAATTAAAGAGTCATTGCTGGGTACCACACAGTGGAAGACTCCAGAGACGAGCGGTTGAACTGTACCAGGGCAAAGAAGTGAGGTCAGGGGAGAAAAGGTCTCCCTGTTCTGAATCATCCAAGTCCAACGGCTGAGTTTGGTCAGCTGGGAGATAAGGAGAAGGCAGGAAGAAGGGAAGAGAAGATGTTAGGATATTGACTCCCTCGGCTCCGTGGCAGCGGGAGCAGTAGGAGGCTGGCCTGAATTCAGGATGGTGCTCACACCCATGAAGAAAGATGTGACGTGCAGGAAACCATCCACTTGCTCCTGGTTGTGGGAGTGGACATGGTTCACTTTGAAAGCCCGCCAACTTTCTATATACTTAATAGGCGATATGTGAAAGTTTTGGTGTCTGAGACCAATGAACAAACAAATTTCAAGGCATTATTTTTTTTAGCTTAAAATTTTGATGCAAGCAACGAAAACACGCCAATAACTTTGACCTGTTGTCTTTCTTCCATTGTCAGTTTATTCTGGGAGGGCATGGTTTTATGTTACTTTAGTCCGATGCTGTCGTCTTTGAAAGGGAAGGTCTGAGCTGATGCAGACTCGGGTGGAAACGGTCTTTGTATGAAATGCTCTGGTGGTCTCATGGAGGCCAGAGCACAGTCTTGAGGAATAGAAGTGATTGAGGCATGGGTGACTCCAGGGAATGAGGGGTGAGTTGCTTGAAGATGAGATTGTCTTTCTTCTTTTCCATATTATTTATTGACCTGCTATCACGGGAAATGGAAAGTGAGTACTGTATACCATTCTTCCAGCAACTTTCTCTCCCCCTAGTATGGCTCTATTTTTTTGTTGTTAAATCAATATTTAATATTTCTTCTTTGGACTGTACAGATGTTATCACTAGCTGTGGGTGAGATTTACTATAACATTTTCTTGAAATTATTTTGAGTTTTTCTAAGTTAACTTTTTTGGTGTGTCTGTGTGATTATGTGTATGGTGTGTGTATATGTGTATGGTGTGTGTGTATGTGTATGTATGTATACGGTGTATATATATATGTGTGGTATGTGTATGTGTATGTATGATGTTATATGTGTGTATGTGCATAGTCTGTGTGTGTAGTGTGTGTATATGTGTGGTATGTGTATGTGTGCTGTATGTGCATATGTGTATGGTGTGTGTATGTGGTATATGTGTGTGTATATGTGTATGGTGTGTGTATGTGTGTGGTATGTGTATGACGTGTGTGTATGCTGTATGTATGTATGTATGTGTGTATGGTATGTGTATGTGGTGTGTGTGCACGTGTGTGTGTATCTGTGTATGGTGTGTGTATGTGTGTGGTATGTGTATGGTATATTTATGATGTATGTGTGTATGATGTGTATATGTCTATGGTGTGTGTGTGTGTGTGTGTGTGTGTGTGTGTGTGTGTGTGTGTGGTGTTTCTGTAACCCACTATGAGTTAATCCCTGGACTGTGGCAGAGCTATGATTTCCCAGTAGTCCATTTTTACACACCCAGGACACTCAGCCAGCTTCTTTATCACCTGGTGTAAACGCTGTAATTCCACTGCTGTTCTCAAGGCCTGATGGACACTGTCATTCTGAGGACTTCCTTCATGATCACATTTGCCTGTTGCTCATTTCCTGTAGGAAATCTCCTGTGCTAATTGCCACAAGCTCATATTTACTAATTTATTCTCTTGGGTGGCAGAATATATTTTCTCATAATTACTTTAAAAGGAGAAGGAATATATGGGCAAAAAATATGAGATCTTCTATAAATTACTGTATTCTACTAATTTGCTTGTTTAAAAACTTGAATTTGATACATGAAACAATGTTTTTTGTAAATTTGTAAATTTTAATTTTTTGAACGTACAGATCTTATTTCTCCCGAAAGTTCCTGTATTCTGAAATTCATAAACATACAGGGTACTACCAGCCTTTCCCCTTCATTTTATCAGGTATTTTGTGGTCTTTTTTTGGTTTGGGTTGCTAATGTTTCTTCCTTTCCTTGGAAACACTTCTTCCCTGTTATAGGTGGTTCTCTTGTCTGACTTTGACCTGCTGCCTTTCTTAGCTGCAAATAAACATAGAGACTTATATTAATTATAAAGCTGCTGGCTGATTACTAGGACTTCTTTCTTATTTGATAGCTCTGTCTTAATTATTAACCCATTTCTATTAATCTATGTATTTCCACATGGTCTTGTCTTATTGGAGAAAGGTCCAGACCTGCTACTCCTTTGGCAACTACATGGTGACTCTGTGGCAGGTTCTCCATGCCTACCTTTCCCAGAATTCTCCTCGTTTCCTAGTCCCGCCTATATTCCTGTCTTATTGGCCAAAAGTGCTTTATTCATCAACCAATAAGAGAAACATGCATACAGAAAGACACCCCCATCATGTCCCATCATGCCTTTTGGTCTCCTCTAGTTTGAAATCTTTTCTGTTTCCTATTGCCCTGTTAATTTCAACACCTTCCAGGTCCCACACTTTGTGTGTTTGGTACCCTACTCTTCCTTCCCAGGAACTCAGTTTCGATTTTAGATGCTGACAAGGACTCCCTCTGTGGGTGAACTGAATCCAGTTTTGATGAACTTTCCTTTTCTAGACCTTGGTCTGCTGAGCAGTTTCTGGCTAGGAACCTGCTCAGCCAATTAGAGAGAACACGCTCACCCTTAACATCCAATCAAATCATTTGTGACCTCACTATCCTTAAACTTAGTACCTAGAGAGTTCCTCTAGTAATTCTCCATCCTAACTCCCTCACCCTACCCACTGGCATCCTTATTGTATTCAGAGTTGAAGTCAATCTCTCCTATTGCCATAGTTGCGAGTCAGGGTTTTCTTGCCTGTTTAACTTGTCTGGTGCAATTTCTCCTGGAGAATGCTTCTTCCCCATCTTTTCCTCATCCAGTTCAGGGTCTCCTGTTAGCAACCAGGGGGTCTTTGCCTGCAATGGTTTGATGTAAATCATCCCCAGAGGTCCTTTTGTTAAACACCTGGCCTCCAGAGGGTGGTAGAACCTTTAAGTGGTGGGGCCTAGTGGGAGGACTCTGCTTTTTGCCTCCCGACCTTGGAGTGAGCAGTTTGTTCTGTCACAGCAATCTGCCATTCCCTTCCAGCACTCCTGCTGGAGACTTTATACAGTAGTGTCCAGAACTATGAGTCAACAAACCTTGCTCTTTAGACCAGTTATTGTAGACATCTGATCATAGTAATGGATAGCCAGTCACAGTGATTTTTGAAGACCTTTCCCTACATGTTTGGACAAGTTTAGAGATGTGTTTCCTTGTTTTCTCCCTATTTTTCATATTTAATAGGGCAATACTATACTGTGTGCAAGTTCTATGTGTGCTTTGGTAACTGGTGAGGCTTAGTGTGCGATGATCGGCGAAGCCATTTCTTCCCATTGTCTCTTAATGTAGCTGTGTTGATGCCAGTGGCTCTTTTCTGTGAGTCTCATTAAGTTTTTTCTCCAAAGAGAAATGCCCCAACCTCTCATTTGTTTACAGAGGTATTCATATAAGGCTAGCAGTATGAGCTCTCGAGACAAGGAGGAGTGAGCTCTGAGACATTGCCTTCCAGCCTTTGGTTTCATGCAATCAGTCTATTATGGACGTGGTATCCTTTACTCTTTCTGCCCCAGGTATTCCCAGCTCTGAGCATCTTCTGTTGACTAGAAAGTGAATCCATAGGTCCTGTAGGTTTGTGATTATGTGTCTGGTTGGGCTGGAGTAGCAGAGTTGCTATTTAGAGACCTAACATATAGGCACCTCCCTAGTTTTCAACATTGTCCAATTTTCCATTCTCTTGGAGGTACAGAATAATTATTGAGCATCTTCATGAATCTGAACAAATTATGTCCATTTTTCCTCCATGCTGGTTTAAGGTATATAAAATCAGAATTCCTTGACTGTTTTATGCTTACATCTTCCAACATTTTAAGTCTTGTGCTTTTAAAATGGCCTTTCCCAACAGAAGAATATTGGGAAGTAATCGAGCCTCATGTTTGACCTGAGGCAAAGGCAAATGTTTTAGAACAAAAACTTAAGATATTATGTAATCACCTTCTGCTTTCCACACAGGCAATAAGAAATTTAATTCACTTTAACACACAAGACTCTTTCCCCCAAATCTCAGTGTTAATAAATGGTGATGAGAATATTGACTTTCTGTGTAAATAGATAAGCCGTGCTTCCTCGTCACTTATTAAAGGATGGAAAGCAGAAGTATTTTTAAATAAACCCAATGAAAGGAAAAGAATTCATAATAGAGGATAAATTGTGTAAGTGAAAAAGTATCTCATCTACCTCACTTGATTACCACTGGGGATTCCCAGGTAGCTACCTACCAGTAGAGGTCCATATTGATTCTAACTACTAATTACCCCAGAGATATGGCCCTGACTGAGAGTTTTAAATCCAATTCCGCACATTCTGAAAGTACTTTCTGAGCTGTAATTTAAGCAGGGAAAAGTTACTGACCTGGGTGAAGCAGCATACCTGAGGAGTTTATCCCACGTGAGCTGAGTCAAGGCCTTGTAGTCTTGTTCTACAGAGAGTTCAGTCTCACACTGTGGACCAAGGACTCATGAGTTAGGGTATTTCAGACTAGCTCAGACAGAGCAAAGTCTCCCTAATACTCAGAACCAATAAAAGGGGGTGAAGTATTCAGACACCAAGCCTGGAGGGAGGAATATGAAAGCTACTGAGGGTGTGAGGGGGAGTAAGCAGTGTAAAGAAAGTGCAGGAGTAAAGATGCAGGAGCTGGGTGAGTTCCTGCCTGGTGCAGTCTACAACTTCTCCTGTTCTGCATCTATGATGCATTTCCTGCCTGGTGCAGTCTACAACTTCTCCTGTTCTGCATCTATGATTCATTTCCTGCCTGGTGCAGTCTACAAGTTCTCTTGTTCTGCATCTATGATGCATTTCCTGCCTTCCTTTAAGGATAATAGAAGAAAACACAGATGACGCTTTTTGTAGAGCCAAGAATAATTCTGGGGTCTGTCTGGTCATGTCCACCATTTACATAAACTGCATCTGTAGTGGCTGGAGTGTCTAAGAAATGTTTTGCTCTTTCCTGCTATCCTTTTCTTTCTAAATCAAGTTCATCTCCATTCACAGTTGATCTCAGAGGCTGACAGTATGTGCTATAGGTTTAGTTCCCTTCTCCATAAGGTCATTGGGTATCTCTTTCATGATCTTCTCCTTCCACACTAATTGCTGACATTGTGTCTTAAATGCTCTTATCCTACAGCTATTGTTTTAAAATTCTTTTGGTCCTTTGTTTGGGTACTAAGTTCACTGGGCACCTCTAGTCCACCATATTTACTCACAGATATTCAGATGCTAACAGCCCTAGCATCACATCTCTTCTCTAGGACTCGGAGATGTGGCTGGTCTGAGTTTGACCATTGATGTGGAGGGGGGAAGCCACATTGACCTCATATGGCTGGCGCTGAAAGATGTGTCAAGGAAGGGATGAGTCCTACCTACTGATCACTTCAGTATCCTCCCAAAGGGCTTTGGGCATGGCCTTGTCTGCTAATGTGGTTTTGGTAGCAGTGCTATGAAACGACTCTTGGGGAATCTTAGTGGCCACAACTCTGCCTGGCATACTCATTGGCTTCTCTCATATTTAAGCTGGGATGGTCTTTACCCGTTGAAGACTTTCATAATGAGCAAGTACTGAGTTACAGATGGACCAAACATTTATTGTGGTACTGTTTTGCTAGCATTGAACTTATGGATTCAGTATTTGGGGGAAAAATGAAAAAAAATTTCCCCTAGAAAAATACTTGGGATCCAGTTTTGAGTGGTTGGGTAGGGGGAATAATTGTCTCCATAGTTCTTAGCTGGGATAGACTCCTATAATGCAAAAACAGATTAAGAAGAGAAAAACAAATGGGCATTTACTAGCATGTATGCTATCTGTATAAGAGGAAGATAACCCAAAAGAAACCTGAAGCAGCCTGCAGAGTGGTGTCTCAGACTCAGGCTGAAATACCATTGTTTTCTCCATGGCCCGGTGTCATTTATCCCAGAGACAGAGAGAAGCCCTCACAGATCACTGCAAGCAGAACTTTCCTTTGCAGACAAACTTCTTTTTACAAAAGCACAAGTCTTCACAACTATCCCCATGTATGTAGTTTCTCAAAATAACATCTTAAAATATTCCTCATGCCACAGAGACATATCCAGGGAAGAAATATTCTAGTTCCCTATGCTCATATTTTCTTAGAGAAAATAACTTCTTTCTAATTCTAGAGCCTACAGGTAACTTTTCTCTCCCTTGGATGCGTGTTCACTTATTTTCTTATTATGTTTCTACCTTTTATATGATACTCAGAATAGAGTCTCATCTGGACACTTGAGTAATATTTGGAAAGCAATAATGAACAAGAGAAGTGTTTTCTGAGGAGAACCTCTTTAAGATAGCATTAGAGGTAGAGTTCTAAGTTTTATCTGATGTTCATTCCACACAAAGGCAGAAGGAACCACAGCTGATCTCTGCTTACTGTAGACTTGTGTGCGTCTGTGTCTGGGGGACTTCACCAAGCACCTTGCAAGTGCTATTGGTGCTCTGGTCTGGCTCATGGCACTGTGTGCGCTTGCCTAAGCATCTCCCTGGGTTCTGTGCGTCCAGGCAGCCCGCTTTGTAATGCACACAGCTCTTCCCCATGGCTTGCATATCATCGATGACAGTTTCGCTCCCATCTGCCTGGTTCTGTGCAGATTTGAACTTAAATCTCTTAATTCTTCTTTCAAGTGAGGAGCATGACTGGCCCCATTTCTGTAATGGATAATGAATTTCAGCTCTCACCAGGGACGTTTGGAGGCTGCATGTCAAGATGATATGTGTGCCACATAAATGTCTCCCTGTCCCAACAGTATGACCATATAAACAAAAGCATAGCCATATTATTGCTTAGCAGCTAAACCTAAAGTGAAGGTGTGTGTGTGTCTTAATTATTTTAATGGAATCAATTTTATGATTTTTTTCAGGCTGGATATAAAGGACAATCTTACCTATAGTGAGTACTTGGGGTGACCCAGGGAAGGCTGCTATGAAGGATTTAATTTACTCTGTCAGATATCGAAGGTGGCAAACAATCAACACATCAAAGCAATAGTTCATAAGTAGCCACAATGAGAAGCTAGTGCTCTACGCCACAAGCTTGTGACCTTCCTGCCTGTTGGTCTAAATACTACTTGTAAATTAAATATAGCTCACTTGTCTCTGAGTAGTTCTTTTTCAGGCTTACTGGAGTACTTTTGATACTCGAGGTATAGGGACTCAGTCTCTTACATAAAATAACTGAGCGTTATCTCTTGTTTGTAAAGATAAGCATAATGTGTGAGAGGGTAAAATCAGAGCTTTAAGGAATTTGGCAGCCTCGGGTTCTGTTTCTGTGGTCCAGAGAGGAAGGAGAAGCCGGCCCATGCTAAACATTGGTGGAGTGGGGCCTCAGAAGGGGCGTTGACCTTGGGAGAGGATCAGAAAGAGCGTTGACCTTCAGAGAGGGAGTTACTGTGGTTCCCAACCCAGTGTTGGCTCCTGAAGCAAAGAAACTGTTGCCTTATTGTCTTCTCCCATTCCTGCCCGAGGAGGATGGGAGTCAGATCCTGACTTCACTGAAACTCGTTTTTAAGCATCTTTCTCCCCCCCCCCACAATCCTGTCAATTCTGTAACAGGAAGTGGGGTCTTTCCTTGGACCCCAGAGCCCAGCCAACATCTCACACTCCCGTATCTCACACTCCCACAGCATCCGGGCCCTTTCTCTTGGAGGACCGACTCTTCCAGCAACTGTCCCACCCCTGCACAACCGTCTGTCAAGTGAGAAGCATTTCCTGGTCGATACTGAATCAATTTTCTCCGGCAGTCTAATTGAATGCCTCCCTCAGACAAATGGGTCACCGGGTGAAAGAGTAAAGCCTTGATATGCAGATCAGAATCGAACCCCAAAGGAAGCGGTTTTAAGAATGTATCCACCTCCTGAGAAGTGGCCCACGTTACATGTGCAGGACCGGTTATTCTCGAGGCAAAATGAACACAGATCAATCTGTTTATGTCGTTTCGTATGAATACCACTCTACTAGAAGCTGAACTCGCTCAAGAGATCTGGCTTGGGTGCAGTCATGAGGGAGAACCAAAACTGTGGAGTGGTTCCGAGTGTGGGGTCCATAGGTCTCTCATTTGGAAATAGCATTACAGACTGAGAGAGATCAGCAGAGAGCTAGGATATTAACTTTCTGGTCTGAACAAATTTCTGTCATCTTGGGCAGATGCCTATGTTCCCAAGGAGTTGAATTTTAATACCACGTCACAGAGGTCTCCCCGAATCAGCTCCTTTTATCCAGCTTTCACCTACAGAAGAAAACTGGAATACGTTAAATGTGCTTCTTGTCCCAAAACTAGGTTGTGCAGCTGAGGGTCAGAAGGAAGGTCATGGCCCTGGTAAGGCTCACTCTTCTTCCCTCATTTTTGCCTACAGCCAGGATACACATAGACTAAGGTGTCATCCTCCTCTTCACCAGGAGGATACAGACTAAGACCCAAAGTCAGCTGTGGACCTTAATCAGTCTGGAGATGGCACCTGAATGACAGGACCTCCTCACGGGATTTGTATCTGACATGTATCTGCCTCCCACAATTCACTGTTCTTAAGAGACTCATGGGCCTTCCTTCATTTCTAAGAATTTTCTCTTCTTCTTTGAGTATGTTTTATAAGTTGGGGTTCTAAGCTCCTTCTTAAAGAATATGGTACCCTGAATGTTTCCCATGCATGTATGAGGCAAACATGTCCCCCATGCATGTATGAGGTATATATATCTCCCATGCATGTATGAGGCTTACATGTCTCCTCATACATGAGGTCTACGTGAGGAGATATGTATACCTTATATATGGGCCCAGGCATGAACATAATTAGTGAATGAGGGTCAATGACAGAATGAACTCAGGGAGGCTGAAATGGCCAGAGGTGACCCAATGGCCCAAAGGTGGCTTTGTGTTCTCCCCTGCTTTCTGCGGAAGTCACTTGCAACGTACTCAAAGTTGCCTTGCTCAGTTCAGTGAGTTTGGCTTTAGTCATGTGACTGTAACCAAAGCCAGATGTGAGGTTCGCTAAAACAGTAAGGTCTTTATTAGCTCAGGCAACTGAGAAGTCACAGAGGTAGGTCAGGTGGCCAGTGGCTCATTGATGCTGGTGCTTATCTCTGCCTGTCTCTTCTGTTTCTGTTGGGTCTGCTTTCCTCTAGGGATATCTTTTCTCATAGTCACAAGATAGCTGCTGGCAGTTTCCAGGTTTCTGTCTTGCAGGGGTGAAGGTTGGGGGCGGGGCATGACTCTAAGCAGCAGACAATGAAACACAAAGAACAATTCCTTTAAAACACAAGGAAGCTGCTCTTTATATTGAATGGCTTTAGAGTGTCTTGGATTATCTCTGAGCCAATCACAGAAGCTAGAGGAAAGCAAGGTGCTGACCTCCCTCATTCATTAAAGTTCATTTCTGGCTCAGGCATGTGCCTGATAAAATTCAGAGTGACCACAGAACACAGGTGGTATCAGGGAGTGGATTATTCTCAGCAGTCAAACACAGTAAATACAAAATCATCTCAGCTCATCTGGGTGCCGCTGATGCTCTCCTGAGTGGCTAATCTAGCAGAGCTGGAGTCACGGTGATTTTATATCACTTTATAACCAGGGCCCTTTAACCACCATCATCATCATCTCTAAAATCTGTGGAGAATTCCCTGTTAATTTCAGAGCAGGGATTTGCAAATATTTCTCATACTTTGACGCTAACTGCTCATATGAGCATGAGAGATTGAGCAAACAAAGCTAAGGGCTTTACTTCTGAGCAGAGCCCCCAAACTTGCAGCATCCTCATTTGGGTTCGAGGATAAATCCTAGTTGTGGTCCCAGTCTGACTGTAATGGTCTTTGTGTCTGTTCATGAGGAGTGGGAGAACTGCTCAGAAGCACCAACGTTGGTCACAGAGCAGATGCATTTAGGAAGGTCTGGAGATCAGTGTCCCGCGCTACCGTCTCGCCAGCAAGAACGACGCAGGACACTTGGATCCTTCTGCAGTAAAGCTTTAATACATCTTGAGAGATAGATGATCAGCTTCTGAGAGGGAGACCCCAAGCTAAGAAACCCAGCCCCTTATATAAGCCTAGGAGCTCCGAGTGAGACGTGTAGAGCCGGGATTGGTGGTTTGCTCATCACCCCAGATGATGCCACGGGAGAGGCACAGCTTAAACGGTGAACTCCAACTGACAGCGGATGTCAGCGCCATCTTCTAATGGCGATAGCGATAGTGAGGGCGGCTCCTCACATCTCCCCCTATTCATTTATTTTTGAAGCCATAGGACACCCACAACTTTGGAGTGGAGATAGAGGTCAAATCCCCATGTGCAAATTTGGAACATGTACAAAGCTCCTCTCCAGGGTCTTATCCCCAGAGGGAGCCCTGACCAGTCCCGATGTCGTTTTTCTGGGGGAAGGAGATCATGACATAGAACCTTCATGCAAGATGACTTATCTCCCAGGAGAAAGTCGTTATACCGCAGACCTCTCCTGTGCAGTGCTTAGCCTTGCAACTCCTTGGGCTGCTGAAGCCTACCCACTCTATCCCGTGCAATGAGACTAGCCTCGTGGGGTGCAAGAGCCGGGAGGCCAGTGACCTATTGCTTTAACATGGTTAACCAAATGTCAGGGGAGGCTCCGTGTTCTAAGGCAGCAAGTGCTTGTGCCACCATCACTTTGTCTCTTTTGTTTGGGCTCTGAGCTTACACACCATCCAAAGCATCAACACTATTCCACAGCAGAGAACTAGGCTAAATGATCCCACCCCCACCCATTCCTTAAAATAAGAAAATGCAGATGAAATCCAGGAGGAGAGGCCTTCCATCAGAGACAGATCCAGACGCGTGGAATTCACTTGCAGGATCGCCACTCTCAACTCACGGAGTGTCTGCTCAAACTCAAAAGTCCAATTCTGTAATAAATGTTGAGACAGAGCTTTTGACAGGTTAGCTGCTCTTGTAAAATTCTCATAATGTACTGAAGTGAACACAAAGGCCAGGCAACTTTTGTTCACATCCCAATTGGGCCATCTGCCACAATATATCCAATTGTTCCTGAACCAAATTAATCTGTTGGTTTACCAACATCAGGCCTCCTTGTATCTGAGAATTGGCAGTGACCTGTTTATCTAGGGCCATGGTCACAGTGGCCGATAGTTCATTAATGGTTTGAGTTGTCTGCACAGTGGCGGAAAGTGCAAGGGCCGAGGCGGTAACCGAAGCAGTAACCGCGGCGGCGGCTATCAGGCCCACAATAATAGCAGAGATCCCAAAAATCTCGCTTTTCCCTAAACAAACTCAAACTACTTGGCACCTCAACAGGAACTGGAACAAATCGAGGCATGCGCATTACCAAAGCAAAAGGGTGCTTAATAGCATCCCAGCATAATGCATAAAAACAATTCTAAGCAGAGCAATTTATTTCTTTCTGATTCTTACCTAAGGTATCATTACTCACAACCCAAATAAAGGGCAGCCAAACACAAATTGGAGCAGCTGAATAATTAGTTCTCTTAAAAGGGGTATACTTAACATTGGAGGAGGACCAATCAGATGATCCAGAGCTCTGTCCCTCACTCAGACTGTTGCCTAATGCCCCTTTCCAATCAAAAGTAATCTGTCCCTTCTCACTATATCCTCCAGCAATCATTGCCATAGGAGAAAGATCAGTACAGCTTCCATTAATTCAAAAGGATTAGCATTAGATCTTTCTGGATCCATATGAATAAAATTATCCTTTAATGAAGAAATCACAGTAAAGCACAAGCTTCCTACCAATGACAAGGTTCTCTCATCCTGAAAACTCTGTATCTGAGGATCTAAAGGCAAAAAGGCAAGCCCCAACTCTCTATTAGTTGTGAAAAATCTAGGGAACTCCTGGGCATTATGCATCACTGGCATCGGTAGGGGAAGGTAGACATGATGGCCCACCGTAACTCTCCCATCATACTAGGAACCATCATCCCGAGTAGGAGAGTCTTCATCACCCACTTGGCCTCCATCCTTCTTATTCTGGAGTTGTGAAGGAGCTCTTCGAGTGAGTCTTTCAGGGATCCACAGGGGGTTTTCTTCCTCCTGTGGAAAAACACACACAGCTCCCCTGGATCTTATTAGAATAGGATCCGGGCCTTTCCATTCATTAGTTAGCACATCTTTCCATTTTACAAATTCTTTTGGCCTATCAGGCTCTAAACTGTGGCGATCGGCCGCAGTGTGGCCTTGGGCATCAGAGTTCAAGAAATTAAGGGTAAAAAGTGCCATGGACACAGCAACTCTTGGTACCGAGGGTAGAACATCCTCAATACTCCCCTTTTGTTTAATCAGATATGATTTGAGTGTACGATGGGCACGTTCCACAATGCCCTGTCCTTGAGGGTTATAAGGTAGGCCAGTTAGATGGGTAACATCCATTTGCCGACAAAACTGTCGGAATTTTTGAGAGGTATATGCTGGTCCATTGTCTGTTTTTAAAATTCTGGGTTTTCCCCAAGCACTCCAGGCCTCAAGGCAATGTTGAATCACATATGAGGCCTTTTCCCCTGTTAGGGGTGTGGCAAACATTACGCCAGAACAGGTGTCAACAGAAACATGAACATATTGAAGCCTTCCAAAAGAGGGAATATGAGTAACATCCATCTGCCACATCTGCAATGGTCTAATGCCACGTGGGTTTATTCCCACGTGGGGAGCAGGTAAGAATTCGCAGCAATTCTGGCATTGAGTAACAATTTCCCTAGCCTCTTTCCTGGATAGAGCAAAACGACGGCGCAAGGTCTCAGCCGTCACATGAAAGCGCTGATGGAACTCTTTTGCTGCTTGTGTGTGGGTAGACAAGGCAGCGGCCACCAGCTTTGTAGCCTTGTCCGCTAAGTCATTCCCTAAGGACATGGGACCTGGGAGTCCAGAATGTGCTCGGACATGGGTAATGAAAACAGGAAATCTCCTATTTAACAAGGCAGCTTGTATCTTCTGAAAGATGTTAGCAACTCTGCTGGAGGATCTTATTATTCCAGCTATCTCAAGGAGATTAACTGCATTAACCACATAAGAGGAATCTGATACAATATTGAGGGGTCCTGGAAAAGCCTCAAGAACCTCCAGTACTATCAGACATTCTACAACTTGAGGTGAAGTTTCATTATATTGTTTAGATATAACCCTATCCTTGACCACATAAGCTCCCATACCAGTTTTCGATCCATCAGTGTACACCACAGTCCCATCTGGGAGTGGGTCTTTAGCTGTCACTTGTGGAAACACTATAGCCTGGTTTAGGGCAAACTGTAAAATTGGATGCTTTGGAAAATGATTATCAATTTGTCCTGAAAAGGAAGTAACTAAAACTGCCCAATCACTAGATGTGGCTGCCAAGGTCTGAACTTGTGCAGCAGTATAAGGCACAATCAAGGAATCAGGATCCCTGCCAAAATGCGTAACAGCTGCTTTTATTCCACGAAGCGCGAGCTGTGCAACAGCATCAGGGTACCAGTCAATAATCTTAGCAGGGGAAGCATTTGGATGAATCCAAAGTAATGGTCCATGTTGCCACAGGACTGCAGTTGGCAATTGAGCTGTCTTAAAAACACACAGATTAAAAGGTAGTGACTCCTCAATACGTTGTAATTGTGCTTCCTGTAAGGCCTCTTCCACCATCTGTAAGGCTCGGTGGGCGGCAGGGGTAAATTTTCTGGGTGAGGAGATATGAGGCTCACCCTCCAGGAGATGAAAGAGGGGTTTTAGATCAGCAGATGGAATTTTTAAAAAGGGCCTCAACCAATTTATATCTCCCAGAAGTTTCTGAAAATCATTTAATGTTTGTAAGTGGTCTTTGCGAATTTCTATTTTCTGAGGAACTATATTTTTGGGAGTAATCATTGAGCCCAAAAAGAGCCCTGTATCTGCAATTTGAACCTTTTCTGAGGCAATCTCTAATCCCCACTGTTTTAATTCAGCCACCAGCATGGGAAAAGCCTTTTGTAAAACATCTAACTCTTTGTGACAAATAAGAATATCGTCCATATAATGGATCATGATTAAAGATGTAAATTGCTTCCTAATTGGCTCCAAAGCCTCCTGCACATACAGCTGACATATTGTTGGGCTATTGGCCATGCCTTGCGGCAGTACCTTCCACTGAAATCTCTTGTCTGGTTCCATATGATTAAGAGAAGGGATAGTGAAGGCAAACCTTGGTCTATCCCGTGGGTAAAGTGGAATAGAGAAGAAACAATCCTTAATATCTATAATAATAAGCTTCCAATCTTGAGGGAGTGCAGAAAGCAAAGGAAGTCCTCTTTGAACAGGGCCAAAAAGATGCATCTGATTGTTAATGGCCCGCAGGTCATGGAGTAATCTCCACTTCCCAGATTTCTTCTTAATAACAAAAATTGGTGTATTCCATGGGGAGGTAGAAGGCTCTAGATGCCCCAGCCGTTCCTGTTCTTGCACTAATCTTGTGACAGCCTCTAATTTTTCAGAGGATAGAGGCCATTGAGAGACCCATAATGGCTCCTCTGTTTTCCACGGTATGGGTCGTGAAGCCTCAACGGCCCCTAAATAAAACCCAGTCCTTTTCTACCCCGATTTCCATGTTGTGTAATGGGTTTTATTCTGCCTTGTTCTTGCCTACCCAAGCCTCTACCCTTTGTATACCCCATCTTTGCCATAATGGCTGATGCCTGGGGGGAGTATTCATTAGTTAGGGTCATGCCCATGGCTTGTAACACATCCCGTCCCCATAAATTTACAGGGAGTGGCAACACATAGGGGGTAAAACATCCCTGTTTGCCCTCAGCGTTCCGCCAGGTTAAGGCTGAGGCACTGATGGCAGGAGAGGACTGGTATCCAAGACCTTGTAGAGAATGAGATGAAACAACAGTGGGCCAAGACTTCGGCCACCAATGGAGTGAAATAATGCTTTTGTCTGCTCCCGTATCCATTATCCCTTCAAATTCTTTTCCATTAATTAACAATTTTATTGTAGGTCTCTCATTTAGGGGTATAGCCAGATAGGCTGAATCACTTCCAGAAGATCCCATAGCCCTTTTTTGTAAAGTGTAGGTTTCTCCATCCCCGAGGGAGGGCAGCAACACCAGTTGTGCAATTCTATCTCCCTGCTTTATAGAAAATACACCCCGAGGGCTAGAACAGAGAACTTGAATCTCCTCTTTATGATACGGGTCAACAATCTCAGGATATATAATGAGTCCCTGTAAAGTTAAGGAGCCACGGCCCAGAATAAGCCCAATGGTGGCAGGGGGCAAAGGTCCAGGGGAATGGACTGGGACTGGTTGAACATTCATTTGGGGCATGAGTAAGAAGTCGGAAGCGGCACGCAAGTCCATTCCGGGGGTTCCTCGGAAGCCTCTACTTCCTCTTGATTGCTTTTCTGAAATCGGTTCCCATATTTCTGAGGGCCCTGGGACCATGGGCCCCGTGACCCGTTTTTTGATTGGGGTACCTTGGGTTCTTCAATAGGGGGCAGAAGCCTCCCTTTCATATCCCGGACTGACCTGCATTCATTAGCCCTATGATAACCTTTACCACAACGATGGCAAAGCTTCAGTTCTCTTGTTCTTTCAGGGGATTGACAATCTTTCTTAAGGTGCCCCATTTTCCCACAATTAAAACAAGCTTTTCGACTAGATAAATCTCTACGCCTGTGCGTTTGTAAAATGGCGGCAGCTAGTCCTGCATTGGTTAGGGGTCCCCCCAGCTCCCTGCACACTCTGAGCCAATCTTGTAAACCTTTGCTTTTGCGAGGGGCGATAGCCGCTCGACATTCCTGGGTTGCTTGTTCATAGACAAGTTGCTCAATCAGGGGCATAGCTTGTTCTGAATCACCAAAGATGTGACCGGCAGCCTCGGTCATTCTGGCCACAAAGTCTGAAAATGGCTCTTGGGGTCCTTGGACAATCTTTGTAAGGTGTCCACTGGATTCTCCCCTTTTTGTGAGGGCCTTCCATGCTTTAATAGCGGCGGCCGACACCTGACCATAGACGCCCCAGATGTAGTTGGTTTGATTAAGGGCATGTTGACCCTGACCTGTCAGCATTTCAAATGTCCACTGCCTCTGATTCTCATCTTCAGCTGTGGCATTAACTCTAGCTTGCGCCTGGGCTGCATCATACCAGAGAGCCTTCCATTCCATGTATTGTCCCATGTTGGGAAGCACTGCTTTCACTGTCGTCTGCCAGTCAGTGGGAGTCATGGCAAAATTAGCAAGCCTTTCCACCTGTATTGTGGTAAAGTTAGCATTGACCCCATAATTACGAACGGATTTGGCCAATTCTTTGATTTGATTGTAATCTACGGGAGTATGTACTCTTCCGCCTTCCACATTCTCGAATACTGGAAAAGCCATTTGTATTTTTCTCCGTTCCTCTAAAGGTAAAAAGGAGTCAGTACCAGTATTCAGCCGAAGCTCATACTGCGGAGGCGCCGAGGGGCGTGAGCCCGCTGGATTTATAGGTGGTGGCCTCACATTCATTTTTGTTTTCAGCAGCCGGTGTCTATCAGGGTGATATCTTTCTTCCTCATACCGTGCCACCTCCTCCTCTAGACCACCTTCTTCGCTAGAATCCAGAGTGTCAGAATCGGAATTATCTAGCTCCAAGGCTTCTAGCTCTACCGTAGGGTATAGGCTAGATTCTGGCTTTTTCTTTTTCTTAGATTTGTTAGGGGGTGAATGATCACTCCCTTCTTTCTCTCCCCCTTTCTTAACTTCTTGGGGAGGGCCTTTTTTCTTAGACATGTCTTTCCTTTTGCGAGCTCCCATTCTCTCACTCCGTTCAGTTTCTGACATGCTATCCTGAACTTCCTCTAAGGTTCCCTGACTTTCTACTATAGCAGGGTGACAGGCCTCATCCTCCAAGCAGTTTTTAACTAGCTTCCAAATGGCTTTGGTACCTAAGTGGAGATCTCCTTCTGCATGCTTCCTGTCTAGTTCTTTACCTAGCTTGTTCCATGAGGCCACAGTGAGGGACCCGGAACAAGCATACCATGGTGCCACTCTATCTACCTCCTTCACAAAATTTTGAAGTGTTCGTGGTGCAATTTTGAGATCTCTTTGTTTTAGCACAGTCTGTAGGGCAGTAACCACTGACTGTGACAACCCCATCGCGCTAGCGGCTTATCTAAAAAACGGCGCTCAACTCCTTTACCAGACTGACAGCACCGTTCTGTCAGCACCAGCCACAATGAAGAAGGACAAACAGGACTAGCACCAAAGCCTCCACTGACCCGTCCCACGGTGATGACAAACTAAGGCCAAAGTCGAGAAAAGGGGTGTTCAGGATAAAGCATACCTCTCTGACCTTACGTCCCTGCAGTTCTGAATCCGCCCCATCTTCCGAGGGGTCTCCCGCGGCGCCGGCGATGTTGAAGAGTTCCGGGGTTTCGGCACCAGATGTCCCGCGCTACCGTCTCGCCAGCAAGAACGACGCAGGACACTCGGATCCTTCTGCAGTAAAGCTTTAATACATCTTGAGAGATAGATGATCAGCTTCTGAGAGGGAGACCCCAAGCTAAGAAACCCAGCCCCTTATATAAGCCTAGGAGCTCCGAGTGAGACGTGTAGAGCCGAGATTGGTGGTTTGCTCATCACCCCAGATGACGCCACGGGAGAGGCACAGCTTAAACGGTAAACTCCAACTGACAGCGGATGTCAGCGCCATCTTCTAATGGCGATAGCGATAGTGAGGGCGGCTCCTCACAGATCAGGAAGATCGCACAGTCTGTGCTTCTCCAGTTAAGGTCATAGCGCAGGGAGGCAGAGAGATTGGGACTGGACATGGGATGACTTTGAAGCGTGGAGTGCATTCCACGGAGGTCAAGTGTGAATTGCATCAAAAGTGGTTTGAAGTCACGCGGCACCACAGTTCATGACCTCTATGTCGAGGCCCTAGAGAGGGACTTGGGATCGAACCTGTCAATTAAAATCCTATTTTCTCTTCCCAAAGTGGGCCCTCTGGGTCATCCAGAGAGCTTCTGCTGTTGATGAACTTCACATTTGAACTGTTTTCTCTCTAAATAGCCACCTCTCCAGGGTGGAAGGTACAGATCCCTCAGTGCAAATGAAATTAACTTAAGTACCAAGACCACATCCTTGAGGTCAGAGCAGGAAGTCCCACATGTGTAGGTCTTGACAAAAACCAAGGTTAAACCAAGTTGCTGAAGCTGTATCCACTGGAGTGGTTATTAATACCCCTTTCTTTTCTATTTTGTATTATTTTCATTCTAGAGGAACAGAAGAAGTACAGTAAAATGCATTTAGTGTTTCAAACCTAGACGTTTATCGAGGACAACCAAGATGGTCCACACTAATGATGTTTGTGCTAGTCCCTGTGTGTAGGACTTAGTCATAGTGTTATTTTCTGCCAATCAGTGCAATTAGTATTACTTTGATATAGTTAGATTGGTTTGAGTTTTCCATCTTTGTATTAGTCTTCCAGAATCCACACATACCTGCTAGACAAAATGGAGTCTTTGAAGGAGAGAATAAATAACACAATTATGCTGCATGCAAGTTTAGGAAGCTAAGACTTAAAGCAACAGTAAAGCCCCGCATTGCGGTCCACACCAAAATCCTAGCCCTCGAGGGTCTGAGGCAGGAGGATTATGAATTTGAAACTAGCCTGGGTCACATGAAGAGACTCTGCCTTTAACAAATAAAATGAGACTAAAGTACAGAAGAGTTCAGAATTCTGTCTTCTGCTGCTCCAAGGGGCTCCGTTAAAGGATGTAGTTAATCAGATTTGCTTCGCAGCCATTGGCTGAACTGGATGAAGGCTGGTTTTCTGTGGATTGTGCATGGGACTGCGGTGAGCTAACAGCTGAGCTAAATGTGTTCTGTTTATTCCTCATACATGCATGGGAGACATGATATGCCTCATACATAAATGGGAGACATGTAGACCTCATACATACATGGGAAACATGTAGAACTTATACATTTATGGGAGACATGCACGCCTGATACCTGCACGGGAGACATTTGGGGAACCAAATTCTTCAAGAAGGGGTTTAGAACCCCAATTTCTAAAACGTACTCAAAGAAGAGGAGAAACTTCTTACAATGAAGGAAGGCCCATGAGTCTCTTAAGAACAGTGAATGGTGGGAGGCAGATACATGTCAGATAAATCCTGTGAGAAGAGCCTGTCATGCAGGTTCCTCTGGTGCATACCCTCCCGGCCACCGTAGCTGTGCCATTAAGCATGCTTCCTCCACATACAAGAGCAGACTTGTGTTGCTGTGAAGTGTTTAACATCTTTACTGGATATGCTCTGCAGTTTCACCCCGGCTCTACACTCAGCCATCCTGCAGACTGAAGATGTGTTGGATTCAGGACAGCCCTGGGACTTCCCTTGTCCCTCTTCTCCTGTTGTATCTCCTCAGCTACTTGACTCCTTCTCCTGGTTTCAGACCTCTTGAGTTCCTCTCAGCTTATCTAAAGTTAGTTGTAAGGAATCCTATATCTAATGCTCCTCAGTGGGATTGAAGCTTCTTGTGTGCCAATTACCGTAGATGCATCCTCCAGTCACCGTATATATCTGCTAGTCACCGTATGTATATCCATCTTCCTGTTTGAACTGCAGACACAGAGAAAGGATTTATCCTCACTTTTAGATGCACCAACTGTTTCTCAGAGAGAGACAGTAAATAGTGAAAACAGGGTCGCCACTTTGTCTCTTCACCCCTAAAGCCTGTCTGTTCTGGGATTCGGAGACAATCCACTGACCTCAAGAGCCATTTCTTGGCAGTCTTGGAAGTTTGCAAGAATAGGCATAAAGCAGAAGTGCGATGCAGCTACCATGCTGTAAAGCAAGTAGGGCACACAGAATGGGAGAGGGGCAGGGATAAGCATGGCTGGGCATTGAGCACTCTGCCAAGAAAGCAGGCAGGAAGACCAGGACCCGATCTGCTGACGTAGGTGCCTGTCCTTCTAGCCAACACATGCTCTAGTCAGCTGGGAGAGAAGCTCAAGGCTGCTGGGCTCACTCACTCTCCTGTGTCTAAATGCCATGGGACATGGACTTGGAAAGGCTTGGTTTGCTTTTTGGTGGGAGCCTTGAGATATAAGAGTAAATACATTTTCTGGGACATCTCTTCACACTCCTCTGCCCTACCTAGAGGGTGCAGGAGTGGATCTCATGACAAGCCCCATTGGTAAGAACTCCCACAGCTCTGTGGTCCAGAAGCCTTTGTTTGCTTGTTTGTTTTTGTTTATTTTGGCTGTGAGTGGAGGGACTAGAAAAGGATGTGCGTGTTCTTGTTTTCTCTCAGTGAGTAGGCAACTGTGTCCTCATACACCTACTTCTGTGGCTACCAGGTTCCCTGATTAACCTTATCTTTGGGGCAGCACAATTCCTTCACTTTCATCCTGGTGCATAATGCTGCAAACCTAGCTGGATCTACCCCCAAACTACTGATTAAAACAGTAAGGTGTGTCGTTATTCAGTCCCACTCAAAGTAAAGCACTCGGAAAAGTCACCAGGTCAACCATGCCCTATGCTGAGACATACTCTTTTTGTGCCAAGGAGAGGTAGGGTGCTAGTATGTTAACAGTGGCTAAATTTTATTTCTTTTGAATTTTAATGATAATATAGAAGCAACAAACACCTGGAATAGATGTATAGATAAGCCTAAGGCCTCTGGGTTGGATGACTGTGCAGAGACTTGAAGAACCTAGTGGTTCATTGTCTTGTTACATGACGTGGACCTGAGTCACATCTTCGAGGATGGATTGCAAAAGGAAGTTTTAGAGCATTGCTACAGTGCTTCAGAAGTACTTAGGATTTCCCACAACACACAGCCATATCTCTGGGTCTTTGATTCATTCATTTATTCATTCATCTTTGGTAATTTTAATTGGACCTTTTTCAATCCTTTCTAATCTACTAATACTGAAATGTAGAATATATAAAATTGGACAGTGAAAATCATTTTCTCCATTTTCACCCTGTCTAAGGAGATGCCACAGTGAGACCTGCAGGAAACTTGACTTGATTTTAAATTCTATCAGTAAGTGTGAAAATGAAAGGGAAAACCATGTTTGATTGATTTCTCTCGCTCTGCATCCATCTGCTTTACAGACAAAACTAGATGCACAGGAGAATCCAGTGCATTGATTTCTTCCTTGACTGGGGGAGGAAGGAGTTCATCAGCCACCTCTTTACAATTATATCCTTGAGATATTTGCGTTTCAGACTATTTGTTTGGTCCTTGAACTGATTCCCAAGCATGTACTCATTTGCAGACTTCAAGAGAAACATGTAGCTCACATGTCCTTGAGTTTGACAGGACCTTTGAGCAAACCCAAAAGGAGAAATGTGTGATGTATTTTCTATGAGATGCCTGTCTGGTCATAGGTTTAAACATGCAAGATGCTTCTAGCTAAGAGCATGTAAATTGTTAAAGCTTGCTGTAGGCAGAGAATTTTGGTGTATGTGTAATTTAAACTCACTTGACACTAAAAAATAGTTTGACTTTCACTTTTCTCAGTGTAATTAGAACGTTGGCCTTTTGTTTCTTTGTTTTTGCTTTTATTATGGGGGAAATCTTTTAACTAGCTAGAGGTCCTTCTCTTTACCTTTTGTTTTTTTAAAGATTCATTTTGTTTTATGTGTTTCAATGCTTTCCTGCATGTATGTCTGAACACTTATATGCCTTGTGCCCTCAGAGGTCACAAGAGGATCCCTTGGAACTAGAGTAATGGTCATGAATTGCTATGTGAGTGCCAGGAATTGAACCCCAGGTCCTCTGGAAGATCAATCAGTGCTCTTAACTGCCCAGCCATGCCTCTGGCCTCATTTATCTACCGTTTCTATTAATAGCTCACATTTCTTGAGTGCTCACTGTTGACTGGCCTTTGTACTAAAGACTACAGTTTGTAGCACTTACCAGTTTCTGTGGTGTAAACACTCTCACCTGGTCTGTTATCTCCAGCTTCCAAAACAGTTTAATCCAGTTGAGAAGTTTGGTAGGAATGTTGCTTATGAATGTGAGGCTCTTCCATGTGAAAATTAAGGGGTATAAATTATACTAATCTGTATATTTGTACTTATATAATTTCAATTGACTTCATGTAAATTCAAGTCACTTAAGGTAATGGCTCTGAGGGGACACTAGATGGGGGCTAAAATAGTATTTGGTTAGGAAAATAACTCTTCAGAGCAAGTGAAAACCGCCTCAAGATAGAGTGTTGGCCTAGGAGGATGGGAGATAGATTGGATGGTGTGTGGCAAGGATAATAGGTTTCAGCAGGCAGTGATAGCCCAGACCCCCAGCTGTGAACCAAAAGTCTGGAGTTTGTGAGCCAGCATCAGGCTGGAACAGTCACATGGACATCTTCAGTTGGGAGGGCATCTACCTGCCTACACCTTTGCCAGTGAGATCCTGGGTGGCTTGGACTTGGCGTGTTTTAAGTGGGGTGGCTCCATAATTTGAACCTTGAGCTTGAGGAAAGATCACATGGTGCTTTGGTAGCTCCTCCTGAAGATCCTTGACATTTTAGTCTTGTCCTCTGAGTATAAAACTGTACGTAGAGAAATAAGTGACCTTAGTCGGGGAACCATTTCTCTGATGTAGGCACTCAATTCTGTGAGATTCTGGAGTAGATTCCAGTAGATGAACACAGGGCCTACCTTCCGCTCCACCATTTGTAACCTCAGTTGGCTGTTTATCTTAGTACTTCCAGTCACAAGAATCCTCAGGTCTCCCAGTGAACTCCGGCCCTCAGGAACTTTCTTTCGTCTCGCGCTTCTCAATTCTTTACTGCGTCGAGGTATGTCTTGATGTTCTCCCATCTCATGGGCTCTCCACTCACTGCCCGCTGACCATTCCACACTTCCGTCTCTGCAATTGGAAAGGGCCGCCAATGTGCTGTGGCAAACATGGGCCTCCACCTTTCTTATCCACTCACTGCAAAGGACTAAGACACAGTGTGTGTGGAGGCAGGAGGCACACACCGCTGTGTATACCACCAACCGGGACCCCAGTGCAAAACCAGCCAACACTAAGAGTACAGGTAAACACCGCATATCTTTGTCCATCACTCCCTACCTTTCTTTTTGAGGCAGGATCCCTCATTAGAACTGGAGTTAATTGATTTGGCTGGACTGGCTGACCAGTGTGCTCCGGGAATCCTGTTGTCTCTGCCTTCCTAGTCCTGGGGCTTTTACATGAGTGTGGGCAATCTGAACTCAGGTTCTCATATTTATGTAGTGAACGGCTTGCTGGCTGAGTCATTTTTCCAGCTCTGCTTTTACTTTTTTTATTGGATGGACAGTTGTAAGTCTAGTGTTTTCTCAGTTTAGCTGCAGATTAAATAGTGATGATATAACACATAAAATCATTCCTTAGCATTGTTGTCCAACCACACTGCTCATTTAGCCCGTATGTTCAGTATGTTCTTTATAACTCCTGAGTATTGATTTTGCTCCATAAATCAACCCCACTAGCATAGGGTAGGCTTTGTAGAATGGTACCTTTTGTGAACAGGCCTGACCTACCTGGACATGCTTCTGGGTAGATCCCAGTACCCATCCCCCAGACTCTGGGTGTGATGACTGAGGACTGACCCCCAAGCCCACACCTGTGGTTCCAGGTTGTAATGACAGTAGGTCATGAACTAACGCATCTGCTTATATGATGCTTTTTGGCAAACACAATTACACAGCTTGTTCTGTGAGTGGATAGAACTTCTCTGAACTGTAGATGAAACTTTCTGTTCCACCTGGTCCTGTAGCCAATTAGCCCCAAATAAACACACAAAGACTTATATTAATTTATAAACTGGCCTATGACTAAGGCTTCTTACTGGCTAGCTCTCTCTTAATTATTAACCCATTACTATTAACCTGGGTATTCCCACATGCTCTTGGCTTACCCTGAAATGCCCCGGCATGTTACGCCTTCTACCTCAACATGGCAACTCTCTGGTGGCTCCTCTCTGCCTTCTTTTTCTCCCCAGCCTTCTCCTGGTCTGGTAGCCCCACCTATGCTTCCTGACTGATACTGACCAATCACTGTTTTATCCATCAACCAATAAGAGAAGCATTATGTACAGAAGGGCATCCCCCATCACTAGACCCCCTCCCCTGCCCCCAGTGCCTTATCAGAATGACCCGTTTGAGGCAGTATGGCTGTGTTCCAGTGTTGAGAAAGCCCTGTGAAATTCCTGTGAAATCGAGAAGCCCCTGACAGGCTGGAGAGATGGCTCAGCGGTGAAGGGCACCTACTGCTCTTGCAGAGGACTTGAATGTGAGTCCCAGAACCCATGTCTCAGGATTCAAAACCACCTGTAACTCCAGCTCTAGAGAGATCTGTTGCCTCTGCCCCTGCACTTGTGTACACACACCCACACATATCCACATGTCCACACAGCTAAAATAAAATCATTTTTAAAAAGGAAGCTGCTGACTCACTTGGTGGCCTCAGGATATTTGCTTAGAGACAAGGCCACAGTGGCATGGTTCATTATACTGTTATACTGTTTCCATAAACAGGAAGGGATGCATCCCCATCTGCCAATTGAACACCTTACTTCCACCAATGGTGACAAACTTCTAGCATTAGTTATGGATCAAAAAACAATTAAAATTTTGTAGAAACTACTTCCAAATATATGATGGCTTCCTACCCTGGACCACAAATACCCAATTATGACTAGCAGTTAGGTTCTAGTTTATTCTAACAGCTTTATAATGTTATGAATGAACAAAATAGCTTTGGGGGAAATACTTGCCCCTCAAATTTTAAATTTTTTAATGTTCTTATATATAATTTAAATTAGAAACAATCTTATTTTACATATCAATCCCAGTTTCCTCTCCCTTCCATCCTCCCATGCTCCCCATTGACCCCCCCATCTTAGCCCCTATCCACTCCCCAAAGAAAGTGAGATTGAATGTTATTTCTAGCCATAGGACAGATTTATTCTCTTCTACTCAAGTGTCTCTTACAATACAGAGACAAGGTAGCTTCCTCCTCTGTGCAGCACAGACTTCCAGACAGCAGAAGTACACACCCCAGGAATCTGGCCTGAGTGGAGACAAGCTGGTTAAATAGGGATATATCTTGGGGTCATTGGGATGGGTTAAACTTCAGGACTGTCTAAATGGAGGGATACTGGTTTTCTGGTATGTAAACTTTGTTTCCCTAAAAATAAAGGAAAGGGAAGGCTAGAAAAATGCAGAACAGAAAATTCCAGAAACGTCTAAGTAGTTCTTTGTTTTACAGTTCCTATAGATTTTCAGTGGTAAACGCTGTCTGTCTACAGACCAAACAAACCTCACAGCACCTTGACGTCTTGTTTCATTAAGGCAGAAAAGCTAAATAAAAAGAGTAGACAATTAACCTTCCTTACTACCCTGTAGAATAAAATATGTATGGAAATGACAGTTCTTAATTAGCTAAGGGCAATGAGAAAACACGGGAATAAGAGGTCTGCAAACGAGGGGCTGCAAGTACACCTGAATTTTTATATTGCCTAACTTAGATGGCAAATCAGTATTGTTAATAAAGATTGCCAATAACGCAGTAGTAAAAGTCTTATATCCAGTTCCTTTGGAGGAGCTAGATAGGAGCTAAGGATTTTATCGACCCTAGAGAACAGTCATTAAGTTCTGATGCACCCTGTGGAAGCAGACTGCCATGATGGGCTCTGTCACTCACGGCGGGCGGCTTATTCTTGCACTTTCTATAGTTCCAGGGTGCCACCTCTTTGAATGGGTTTCTCCCAGCATGCACCGGGTATTTTCCTGTTGTCTTATTGCTAGTTCCCTGAATGTTCCCTTCTGAACTGCAGTTTTGATTGTGATAAGCCTGGGCTTTCTTCAATACAACATTGAAACCAGATTCAGATTTGAATTGGAATCCATCCCTGGTCTTGGTGTGGGAATCAGAGGGATAGATGTAAGTGTACGTGCTGGGAAGCTGGTAACCGTGGCAAGTCAGCACAGGATCCAGGGAGGAAGATAAGTACAAGATAACAGGGCATGAGACGGGCTTAGAAGGATACAGCTCTCCTGGCATCAGGCTGCCTTCTGTCCCAAAGATGGCCGCCATCACCGGCTGCTCATGTCATATGTTTCCTAGAACCTGGACATGGTTTTGGGCTTCTTAGCCACGGTTACTCTAGGTGGATGATATGCATCAGTGAGTTGATCCTTGTGATCTGTTTGGTTAACTCAAAGAGCAGATAGATAAATCTAAGTGTATAGTACGCCATCATGGAGAAGGCTTTATTTGAAAAGCAGTAACCAGGCCAAGCCCATCAGTACAGCAGGCTCCTAGCCACTTACTGGACTGTAACACTTGCTATTTGGAGCATGGCAAACAAAAACAAGGCACGGAGCTGAAACACTCGGTTGTTAAGGCAATGGGTTGTGGACGGGTTATCAATATGGAGCCAGGCTGTCCATGGATACTGTGTTCAAGAAGATACAAAAGGCGTCTTCTCCAGGTGAAGCTTCAAGGACGGCTTCCTGTGGTTCCCTAGAGTCACGGGCCAGAGAGGGAAAGAAGGAAAATGATTGTCATTGTGTATGCACCGTGTGCCAAGGACTGCTATCTCATTTCAGAGCAGATTCTATCATCACTTCTGCCTAGGAGAAGATTTGTTCCTGGGCTGGACCCAGGCCAGTGCTGCCACTTGTCACTTGTGAGACTCTTACTTGTTTTTTAAAATCCTCAACTGGACGTGTAGGGTCTCCAGGCAAGGCCCCACCTGACTGCTCTGTTCTTTCGTCAGGCCTCACCTGCTGTAGGTGCTTGGTTTGCATCTGGGAGTTGGTACTGGGTGCTTTGGGAGGTTTCTGGGGTTTGCGTCCCAAAGCAGATCCAACTACCCCTGCTCTGAGGTCTGTTGTAGTTCTTGGACAGGCTGACAACAATAGGGAGACTGTGACTTGAATACCTCAGAAGTGGGTAGGTAGAATCTACTTACAAGGGGCTCTCCAGCTGGGACACCTAAGCAAGGAAGACTCTGGGCCAATAGCTGTGAAGATTTACAGCCCCTCCAGCCTGGACGTCAAGAGTCCAGGGCGTGCCGCCACACTCTTTCCTACAGCTGTTACATTAAGCTTGGAATTGCAAAATGAGTTGAGAGAAAAACTGTCCAATCGGAAGCCTAAACCTGAAAAAGACAGACTCATCTGCAATTTCTCAATAGGGGTAGTTTTCCTGCAGACGTCCGCATGGATCCCGAGACATACGGATGAAATAGCCTGGGCTTTGAAGTTAAGCGGTACTTTTTTTATTCTCTCGACTCATTATTTGGTGAAGATAACAAGCCTCCCCGACTCCAAGTTTCTTCATCTCTAACACGAAGGTTATGACTCTGCTATACATTTTAATAAGGATTTTATGCAGTGCTCATAAAATGCAGAAGAAATAGCAGAAGCACAGCCAAGTGCGCATGGGTTACTACATTTTTCATTGGTGTTTGGAAGCTAGGGTATAGACTCATTTTGCTATGACTTCCTTTATGAAGAAAGCAATGAATAAAATATGAAGTTACTATGCCGCATGGCGATGTTGCATCTCTACTTACTGGCTGTGTTGCCATTTTTGCGCCACTGTGGCAACATGTGCACAGGAAATCGCGTGTTTATGGGAACTAGAATATTTTATCCCAACTATCAAGAAATCAATCGTTGCTGAATATGATGCAAACCCATGTCTGTGAAACCCATGTCTGTATTTTTGAGGTGTCCCCACAATAGGGTGTGCGTTGAAAGTTTTGTTCTCAATGCAATTCTCACAACTGGGCCTTTTAGGGCTGATTGAATCATAAGGGTATTGACTTAGTAAGTGGGTAAATCTACGCATGGATTCATGATGGAGTGTTTTGATAGAAGGGAGTGAACACTAAGGAAGCTAGGGATTGACCGGGAGAGGGAGTGACTGGGGTGTGTTCTCGAAGGGTGTATCTCATTCCTCATATCTTCCTGTTTGTGGTGAATAATCTCCTGCTGCCATGATCTGTCTCATCTCAGACTGGTAACAATGGAGCTGTGAACCCTTGGAAATCATTAATCCAAATAATAATTCCTGCTTTAAGTTGTTTTCTCCGGTATTTTGTCAGACAGCTGACTAACACAGAAAGGTTGTATCTGTCCCATTTCTTCTTTAGCTATGATAATCGGGATGAATTCTTCTTTTTGGGGGGCTGAATTATTCTATTCTATAATAATTATTATTATAACCCAACAGCATCCTGTACACATTTTTTTAGTCAAGGAAGACCATATGTGATTGATAAATAAGGCCTTATTATGGTGTGTGTGTGTGTGTGTGTGTGTGTGCACGTGCACGGGCACACGTATGTGTGGTCCTAGTCACCATGGAACTGTTTAATATTCTGCAAAAATATTTTTACAAGCTCAATTCCAGTTACCATAATTATGACAATAATTTTTCACACCCTGGCACCTATTGAAATAACAACCAAGTTCTTTCCTTGAGACATTATTCAAATAAATTATATCTGCATTTAAATTAATCTCCAGATCATAGAAATTAGCCATGGGAAAGGCACATTAAATCACTCAGCCCATTTCTTTGCTGGAGGAGAATTGATCTTTACATCACAACCTCGGGAGCTTTGTCTGGTAGGTTTTAAATGTCTTGAATATGTGGTATTCTGATTCTGGGTGGTCATCTCACCAAATTCCAGGGGACGTTCTTTTTCATAGTGGCTGCAATAGATAGAGATTTCCCTGTGCTATGTAACTTGCCAGGGCTCAATACCAGTGGACACTGGGCAGTGAATTTTCCAGAGGAATGTAAGCGTTTCCACACATCTCTGCGAGTGCACATGGGCACTGAAGGGGGTTGGGTGAGTCTTCAAGGGACAAGACAATGACAGAGGACAACTTGATTATATTTGAAACTTGGCTGTTGTTTGCTTTCAATTGTTACTACTCAGAGTGGCTTGGAGAATGGACATGGTAAAGTAGGCAAGAGACGGACACTGAAAAGTGTGCTTCCCCTGATGCTAGTTTAAGTTGCAACTGTATAATATTCAGGTGGTTAAACATAATCCAGAGGCCAAATGAAAAATTCTTAGGTTACGGTTGTTTTTATTATTTGACATAAGTTTGAGATCTGAAGTAGAAAGAGCAGGGCGTAGGCATTCTAATTTTAATATTTTTCTTTTTGTAATTTCATTGCTGCCTTCCAATTAGATAGATAGATGGACGGATGCACTGAGTATCTATGTTCACATGGAGGAAATGAGACATTATTAGACAATGAACCCTTCTTTAATTCTTGTTTTATTTAATTCAAAATGTTATCAGCTTTCTTATTTAAAAAATGAAATAAACAGAAGGCCCTAACACAAATGTTAGGGTACAGCAAAAGGCAAACAATTTGCATGCTTAACTGTTAGAACTAGCAGGTTTAATGTTTGATGGAGAAGGAAACGCACAAGGAGAACCACAGAGAATTTCACTTACTCAGCTCTTTTGCATTATATGAATTTGCACTTTAACGTGCATGACAGCACTGTTCAGTTCTTCTTGAATACTTGCTGTGATGAGAAAAAGTCGGTGTGAAGGCTTTGGTAATAATGGCTCCAGGGGTCTTATCTCCAGTGAAACCCAACTCGGCCTCCTCCCTGCGCCCACCTATGTGTCCTGTGTTAAGGGCCAAACAGAAGCAACCTGACCACTTCAACAGCTCTTCACTTGTCATCGCTTCCTGTTGTCATTGCTTCCTGGCCGTGCCCCCTCGTGTCCCCACTCCCCGTTTCTTAAATCAGTCTCTTCTTCCCAGCATCTTGGCTCCCTCTTCTTTATCTGCATGTGGCTGATCACCCTGAGTGGCAGCTTCAGGCAGACCCCTTCTTCACACCACTAAATACACTCCTCCTTCAGTGCCCAAGACAAAGCAATGGCTAAATGAATGTATATTTGCTAAACGGGTGGGCATGTCCCAGCCAATGCCATAGAATATTTATCTAGTATTACTCCATGCTGGAAAAACAGTGGTTCTCTTTTCTACCTATTATTTTACCCCATCTCAGTCTTACTAAAAGAAAAGGCACAAAGCCTTCTTTTGTTTAGAAATTAATTTCTCATAATCTATCATTTTTGATCAGCCAGAAGCACAGTAAGAATTATTTGAACTCTTCCTCTCCCTACTCTTCCATAAAAGGAAAACATTTTGCACCAAACACACACTTTCCCCCTTTCTCCCTCTCCCCCCTGCTCTACTTTAACCTCTGGGAGAACACAGCACGGAGTTTGTTGCAGTGGCATGGTGACACTACTCAGGCTGTTTCCATATGTGGAAAGTCCTTGAGAAAAGAAGGTAAAGATGGACCCATGAGGGTTCCTATGGAAAGTCCTCCCTTGCTGCAATTCCCTCCCTTCTCCATCAAGCACCTCTGTAGACTCCTTCCAGGACAAACCAGTAATAAGATGACAAGCTTTCAGAAACAGACAGGGTCTTGGCCATGGATGGTGTTAGGTAAAGAATCAAACCAAACAAAGGAAGCTGTTTCAGAGGAATGAGACAGATGGACTCAAGATTGATCCTGCCTTCGAACCAAGGGCACTGTGCACTGACATGCACAATTTACTCAGAAAACTATTAACATTCCCTCGGGGTGAGGAAGACTGGTAACTGGACAGTCTATGGCTTCTGATGCTCTGAAGTCTACCATGCAAGCACTGGTTTTCTTGTCCGTTAATTGGTGCCCGATAGACAGACGTGAAGGAACCCCCCAACCAAATGCCCGCTGCTGTCAGATGTACTCAGTTCTGAAGCGCAAATATGTGTGTGGTGAAAGGCTGAGATCACAAAGAAGTGGAGAATGCTAGAGAAGACTGCTAACACATCCTTCCCGGAGAGGCCAAGCTACTGCGTGGACCTCAGGGAACGAGATGTTAACAGATGCACATCGGGTGCCTGGGAAGCGAGCTGCATAATCTGTTTAATTCTCAAATTGACATAGCAGCCTCTTTGTAATGCAGGACGCCAACAATCTCAGAGTCCACCTACAGTAGTGACCCGTGAGATCACAGAGTAGACTCCATCTTTCAACTTCCTTTAATTACCTTCTATACACCTCACTGTCTTCCCCCTTCTCCCTGTCCAAGGCTGGGACACTAAGGAAAAATCTGCAGCCACACAGCAAAACAGGTGACCAACTAAAAATACTTTTCAGTACCTTCAGGGAAGCAAGGATGTGTTTGAAAACAAAGTATGTTTCTTTCTTGTGGTGCTGAAGAGGCCATTCGGAGCCATGGAAAACAGCACCGGGCTTTGCAGTTCTAAAAGTTGGCATGGTTTGGGTAAGATTCTTTTCTGCTAACAGAAAAGGCCACAGTGTCTTTTCCTTGGGGCTGGGTGGGGTGTGGGGATGGAAGAAGAGAGTCAAGGGACGAGGTAATGAAACCATCAGCCAGAAAATGGGAATTCACCCCCCAGTCACATGAATAATTGGAAGCTCTTAAATGGAAATTAGCATGGTTAGAGATGACATAACATTTGTTGACATAAAGTGGGATGTCCCCAGAGGCAGAGAGAGGTTTAATTGTTCAGATTCCGGATCCTTTATGGACCTACATTTTATAAACTACATTTACCAGCAGGTTCCCTGGCTAGAAAGGCTGCATCTGTAAAGTTCTCTGTGTTAGAAGCATTCACAGACAAGACGTTTGCAATGTACCACCGATGTCATATGCCAAAAGTAATTCTATTTGCTGCTTGGTATTTTGTCACATGTAGGACAGCCTGTAGGGCTTAGCCACATGCTTGACCTTCGTAGTATTCTCCAGATTCATTTCTGAGATGTTTCTTCCTCAGAGGCACTGGAACAAGAGACTTCATGACATGAGTTTGAGGAGGAGGTGGGAGGTGTTCTCAATTGTGGCAGGAGAAAGGTCTGGCTGAGAAAGGGGGGCCCTTCTGATGGACACCTATGGCTCCCATCTCCCCTCAAGAACTTGGTGACCCATGGTTCTGCCTCTTGGAGGAGATTATGTCATTGTTGCTGAGGACGGTTGGTGATCCATAGCAGCCCTCCTCCAGAATCATAGCTGGGAAAAACTACAACAGTGACCTCAGTATCTTTGTAGCATGTGTAAATTTATGTTGACCAACTTCTAAGTCTTCTGTAGCGTGTATCTCAGTAGAATCTCCCTTGAGCATGCTGCAGATACCCTTTCCTGTGTCTTTAGCAGGAGCTTCATGCAGTCCTTGGGGACAGTAGTGGGTTGTGTGAGTATGCAGCCCACTTGTATGCTCATCCTGGCCACACTGGAATGAGTCTGTCTCTGAGTCCTGGATAATGGCTTTTGGTTCTGTCTGCTTCTTTTTGTCTCACTCTAAATTGTGTCACTTTAATTCTTGTGTTCTGGTCTTTCCTCCTAGTTACCCTAAGCCGTGTGTGTGTGTGTGTGTGTGTGTGTGTGTGTGTGTGTATGTATACACATATGTGTGTATAAATGTATATGTATATATGTTGGGGAAGTCCTGTTATTTGTCAATAAAGCACTGTCTGGCCAATAGAGAATCTAGATAGGAGGGACTAGGAGTCCAGAAGGACTCTGGGTAGGAGAAACATAGGAGAGTCAAGATGTAACGCCATGGGGTAGGAGCCCGGAAGAAACATACTTAGATTAACAATTATGGGGTAATTACTTAAATCAGAGCTAGCCAGTAAGAAACAAGCAAGGCCAACAGCTTCATAATGAATATAGCCTACTGTGTGTTTATTTGGGACTGATGCGGCTCTAGAATCAGGCTGGCGGGAAGGCTTCTCTCAAGGAAAAAGCTTCTCTTTACAGATATATATGTATATATATGCTCAGCACTAATTGGAAGCTGTAGATTATATACAACACACACACACACATATATATACATGTGTAGCAGCAATAATTATGAAAGAGGTCATAAATCCAAGTGGAGGTATGATGACATGGGAGGAGTCATAGGGAAGAAAACGAGAGTTGAAAATGTAAATATATGAACTTGTGTATGAAATTTTCAAAAAATTTAAAACAGATTAAAACTTTAAAGAAAAGAAAAATGCAGAGGATGAACATGTAGATAATACATGCAGGGCTTGACTTCTGTAGTATAAATGCTCACTGTAAAAGCTATCCTCATGATTATTGTTTTTAAAAGTGACAGAAAAATCTCATACTGGCATAGTTTATCAAAGCTCACATCAAAAACTGTAAGCCAATCAAGGGGTTAGTGACTTACTTTGTTCTGACTTGAACAGTACGAACAAAACATTTATCCCATCTCACTGTTCACCAGGTCCACTACCAAGGACTTACATGTCTGTAACTGATTTGATCATGTCAAACCTGAGATATATCTCAAGCAGGAATTAAGATTATTCCCATCTGTTGTTGTTGGAAACTGAGGAAAAATGGCCCTTAAAGTCACTTGGATAAGTAAAAGAAATAGGACTAAAATCCAGACCATCTGATTTGACACCCGTTGACTTCTCCATGGTAATACCCCGTTGTTCCCTGGCTTGCTTCTGCCCATCTTAGTGCTTTCCCTCCTCTTGGTTCTGGTCAAACACAACAGCAACGCAAACACCTCTGCCTGCGTCCTTCAGCTCTGCTTCTGTCCTGCTTCCTTTACAGAATTAAAGGCAAATGAAAGTTTTTCCTTTATATTTAAATTGCCCTGCTTTAAATCTATGGTTCTACAAACTCAGCATCCCGCATGCTGCATCTCTTAACAAATCAGATGTCAGCCACATTGACTCATCCCCAGGGCTTGTGCTGAGGATCTTGAAATCGACCATCTTCAGAGGAAGATGAATCAGTGCTGGTGTCACTGCATCTGTGGGAAAGACCCGAGGCACCATCGCGTCTGAGCACTGCCATGCTTCAACTAATGATTGGACATTTGCCAAGCTGCACGGTTGCTGGTGACAGAAGAGTCAGTGTGGTAACGTTTCTCCATGAAACAGAAAACTTACTCTATTTTGTTGATCTTTTCTTTTAACCTTGGCTTTTCTCTGTCTGGGCCACGGTCCTCCTTACTGAATTCTGGGAAGGACTCTGTGGCATTCTGGACGGGTCCAGCCATGCGTGAGGGTCAACGGTGCCGTGTCCTCTGTGTGTATGCTGGCTGCAGATGGCTAAGCAGCTTAAAGGAGACTCTAGTCAGTGGATCCAGAGGGAGGCAGGTTAACCCCTTCTATCTCTTTGCACAGACTGCATTTGGAATTATTTATTAATCTTCAAAGTTTCTGCTCTGTTCTTGGATCAGAAGCATGGACGAGTCATTCATTATTACTGTCACACATCATGGCCTCTTCAGAATGCCCAGGTCCAGCATCCAGCACAGAACTTCCCATGATAACTTTTGTGTTGACCGGATGAGCTGGAGAGGATGGAGGTGCTGGAGGGATGCCTCAATGGTCTCTAGCACTTGCTGTTCTTTCAGAGGACCAGGTTCGATTCCCAGGATACAAATGATAGCTCACCATTGTCCCTGGCCCATGGCTGGACCTATGCAGAGTGCCCCAGAGTCCTCCCATTATAATTCCAGTTCCAGTGCTTTCTTCTGACCTCCATGGACATCAGACACTTACATGTTACATATGTGTTACATATACATACGTGCAGGAAAAGTATTCATACATAAAAGAGTAAATCCTCTTAAATTGCTTAAAACAGAATGTGTATTAGTTATTTTTCTCCTGCTGTGACAAGATGTTCATGACCAAGATGACTTGTAAAGGAAAGTGTTTAATTAGGCTTCCAATTCCAGGGGTTTGGAGTACATGACTGTGGAGCAAATGTTCTTGGCAAGAGCATCTGAGAACTCTCATCTTAACCCACAAGCAGGAGGCTGAGAGGGCACACTGGGAACAGAGTCTTTTGAAACCTCAAAGTCTGACCCCAGTGACACACCTCCTCCAACAAGGCCACACCTCCTAATCCTTTCCAAACAGTTCCACCCACCAGGGACAAAGTATTCAAGCTTCTGAAAGGCCATTTTTGTTGAAATTAGCATATTATGAGGAGAGTAAATGCACCGGACTGTGGGAGTGTGGAAGAGGGAGATATGATTGTTCAGAGATGCCTCCAGGAGGAAGAGAGACCTGAGAGGGGCCCTTAAGGATGAGTAGATATTGGTTCTCAAGAAAAGAACTGTCTGAGTCTCGGATTCCAACAGTACAGTATCCCCAGGTCCTCCTCACAGGGCCCAGTGAAAGTGGCTGAGATGGGCACAGCCGGGGGCACAGAGAGACTCCTGAATAACAAGCCCTGGCAATGCCAGGCCACAGCTGGATGTGCGGTGAGAGAGTGCTCGACTGAGTTTTGTTTATTTCAGAAACAGCAGCCCTCATTACTTTGTGCCGGTTAGTCTTTCTGTTGTCCACTTGACATGAACTGGAGTCACCTAGAAAGTGGGAACCTCAGTTGAGAAAATGCTTCCACCAGATTTGCTCATGGGTACTGGGCCATGACCCAGGCCACTGTGGGCAGTGCCACCCCTAGGCAGGTGATCCTGGGTTGTATAAAACAGCAGGCTGAGAAAGCATGAGGACCTAGCCTGTGAGCAGTGTTCCCCATGCCCTCTGCTTCGGTTCCCAAGCCTAGAGTCCCTGCCCTGACTGCCCTCCATGGTGGACTGTTAACTATAAGCTGAAAGAAACAGAGCAACAAACTTGAACAGTGCCACTCTGTGTCCTGTGTAAGTATATCATCTTTTTTATAGATTTATTTTATTATGTAAACAGTGGTCCATCTGCATGCTTGCCTGCATGCCAGAAGAGGGCTAGTATATCATCTTGACAAAGCTACCATTTGCATTGTTGATGATGGGGAATGAAAATTAAAAGCAAAATAATTGTCAAGGTTATGTGGTAAGTGATAGACCAGGGCATAAACTGAAATCCTTAACCGTTTTCCCACGCTAACCATGTTGATGAGTGTATTAGTCTGGGTTCCCATCTCCAATGATCACGAAAATCCCTCACAGGTGTACCCAGCAGTTTGGCGTTTTCAGATGCAGTCAAGTTGGCAACCAAGGACAGCTATCACAGTGAGCAAAAGAGAAGACCAGAATCCACTCTTTCCAGGAAGGAAGGCGCAGGAGCGCCTGAGCTCTCACAGGGGGGTGTTTTTATACCAGGGCACAGAGGTGTCTACCAAGACACACATCACCTCATATCACGACAGTATAACACAGCCGCATTCGTTCGTAATGAAGAGTAATGGGGGTTCATCTTGACCTCTTATGACTTGGTGCTGTGTGTGAGAAGCAGGAATGAGCAGAAGGAGGACGGGCATATCTCGCCTGCTGCTAAAACCCTTTTGTTGCTTCCAGCACATTTAGAATCCTCAAATAATCTCTGCAGTTGTGCTGGGCAGGAGAGACCATAAGGCGGTAACTCCAGGCTTCCTTCCCCTGGTTACCTGACAAAAGTTTAATGGGCATATTTATAAAGGTGTGTGTGTGTGTGTGTGTGTGTGTGTGTGTGCACGTGTATGTGTATGTGCTTGTGCACACACACACGTGCAAGCATACATATGTGTGCACATTCACGTAGTTTTGGGAACAAACCCAGGGTCTGGTACATGCTAGGCAAGTGCTGTAGTACTGAGCTATGAAAAGCTGGAGCAGATGCAGCTGTAATTATTGGCAAAAGTAAAGATTTGTCTCTTTCTGGCACCCCTGGAACACTATCGGGACTGTTTTCTACGTTTAGATGAAGAGCCTGACCACTGCCTTCTATTAGGGCAGCCCTCCTGTTGTACCGTTTTCCTCATGGCCACAGCACCTGTGATGGGTTGGGAGGTATTTCACTAGGGTCAACATGGACAAGATTCACAATATGAGCCCGTCGACGAATCACTAGCAATTCACATTTGCTAGCCTGGCTAGCCGGGATGAGTCTTGGTGAAAATAACACACAGCTATTGTTTCTGATGGATTTTGCTTCTAACCTGTGTTTAGTGAGTAGGCTTACCGCCTAGCGTATTATACTGGCTTATGGACCCAGGATCTCAGGCTCATTTTTCTCCCCCTTTAGCACTATCATTTCCTGGGGGCAATGCATGTTAGAATCCTGTTCCTGGAGTCGCTTTGTCAGGAGAGGGAGATATAGTAAGAGGCTGTCGGGGACAAACAAAGACATCCTTGACAGGAACGATTTATCTTGCTACCTGCAACATGCCCTTTGGTTTGATAGCTGCACGGGCTGACTGGGATTATTTATCTTGAGCTCATACTGATATATGGAAGTGTGCTCTTGGCAGGCTTCCTTCCGTTCTTCCTTCCCTGGCCGGCCAGTCTCCGCTCACTCTTCCATATCACAGGGCTGTCAGCCAGCATTGTCCAGGGGAATTAGAGGGGAGGGGAAGAGCCTAGAAATATTGTAGGAGAAATGATCTTCCTCACAGGCAGAACTTTATCAGTTTCTTTGCCTGCTGTCTGTTGCGCCTTAGCAAGTCAGAGGTCCCTAGAAGAGGCTGCGGCATGTGTAGGGAACGCTGTGCCACGCCTCACTTGGTGGAGGCTCTACTCCAGGCTCTCACCTTCCGTGTTCTCAGAGAAAGACTTGCTTGTTTCTTTCTGTTGCTTGGACTACCAAGTGATGCTAGCATGTGACAGCTGCAGGAGGACCGTGGGCAGCAGTCAGTCCTCTCACCTTTGTGCCTAGGATAATGCTGCTGCCTCTGTTTGCACCTTGTCCCTGATGTCCCCTGGCCAGTTCCTGCTGATTATTTACATACTCAGTTCAGGCATGACCTTTTTTCAATGTTCCCTGCCTGGTTTTACATCATACACCAGGCCGAGGTTTTTCAGGGAGTTGAAAAGCTGGAGGAACGGCTGCTGTTCAGGGGGTCTCTTGGTACTGACCCTGGAATCTTTTTCTGGTCTCTCTCTGTGTGTATGCCCACACACACACACACACACACACACACACACACACACACACACACACACTTACTTTCCACTTGCTACCCCCAAAGAGAATGAATGCAGTTATATCCTTGCTGGTGTCATTGGCTTACCAGGTAAGCCCAGTTTGTAAGTGGAACCAGGCTGGCAAGGAGCAGATGTTTTTCTCAAAATACATGAGCTGGGGAGACTTTAATAATGGGATGTTTTCTCGCTGTCTGGGTCAGTTAAAGGACCAATAAAGGCTTAAAATACCCACAGGTGAGTGACAGCAGGTATGGCAAAGGCACAGGGACAGGACAGCCATGCCTTGAGGTAACAGAGTGGAGAAGCCGATATCCTCCACTCCCAGTACCTCCCATTCTCCATTGCTGCGCTTCCCCAGAGCTGGGGCCGTGGGGAGGCTCTCGAGTTAGTGGCATGACTACTTCCAGGAAGCAGGAAGGCAGGGGATGACTGAAGGGTCAGAGCCTGTGGGTGGGTCTGCAAGGTGATGTGAGGGGCAAATGGAAAACAGGCAGCTTGTAAACGTTCTTCTTATCCTGTGAGCCCTTGGGGAGTCTAGAAAACTGCAGACTCCGATTTCAGGGTAATGTTCCCAAAACTAAACACAGAAGATTGCAACTGCTGAAAAACAGTCATCAAAATATTTAAAATACACAATTATGATACAGTAATATATACAGCACACACACATCTCTTTATTAACGTATGAAACTACAAAATTGAATGGCAGATTCAACTTGGCCAAAATTTCCATTATTGTTTGTATAAATGGCATTTCAAGATACTGTTACTGGATTCATGAAACTATCTATAATGCTTTTACTGGGGATTAGTCTTAGGTACCTCCATGACTACTACGCATCATTGCCTACATTCCTAGTTGAAGAAAAGAGTAAATCTCAGAAAGTGCTTCATAAACAAAGCTAGTATTTCTCCCATCTAATTTCATGGACTCTTGAATTCTGCCCAACAGCTCCTTGGAGGTTTGAAAACTTTGTGTTAGAGATATGTGCTTTACCAGGAGAGATGGCTCAGTCAGTGAAACAATTGCCCTGCAAGCATCAGACCCATGTTTGAGCATCAGCACCATGTAAGACACTGGGCATTATGATGTGTAACTGTAATTCCAGTGCTGGGAAGGTAGAGACATGAGGTTCCTAGGGCTCCTTGGTTAGTTAGCAGAGCCTCATCAGTGAGTTCCAGGTCCCAGTGAGAGACAAGTCTAATGGCTAGCCTGAGGAACAACAGGCATGCACACATACACATGCACCTGAACACACACACACAAGCACATGCACATACATGCACATGTGCCTGCATGCACACGCATGCACCTGCACATATACACATACACCTGCACACACACACATGCACCTGCACATATGCACACATACACCTGCACACACACATGCGCCTGCACATATATACACATACACCTGCACACACACACATGCACCTGCACATATACACATATACACCTGTGCACACACACATGCACCTGCACATATGCACACATACACCTGTACACACACATACACCTGCACATATACACACATACACCTGCACACACACATGCACCTGCACATACATGCACATACACCTGCACACACACATGCACCTGCACATATACACACATAAGCCTACACACACACATGTACCTGCACATACACACACGCATGCCTGCACACACACATACCTGCACATATACACACATACACCTGCACATGCACACACATGCACCTGAACATACACACACATACATCTGCATATATACATGCATATTCCTGCACATATACACACATACACCTGCACATATACTCACATATAGCTGTACACATGCACCTGCACACACACATGCACCTGCACACACACACATGCACCTGCACATGCACACACATACACCTGCACACTCACACATGCACCTGCACACACATGCACCTGCACACACACATGCACCTGCACATGCACACACATACACCTGCACACACACATACACCTGCACACTCACACATGCACCTGCACACACACACATGTACCTGCACATACACACACATGCACCTGCACACACACACATGCACCTGCACATGCACACACACACCTACACACACCTGCACACACGCACACATACACCTGCATACACACACACGCACCTGCACACACACACACACCTGCACATGCACACACATATACCTGCACACACACACACATACACACAGTGAGGGGAAGACAGGGTAAAAACATGGAGACTGCTTCTCCACAGTGAAAAAACCATTGCTGTGTAGTGGTCCCAGAAATTTATGGCTAAGAAAGGAGACATTTGCCCTTTGCTGTAGTCACAGCCTATATCCCTGTTGTACTAGAATGCAAACCTCATGAGAACACGAGTTAAACTTGTTGAAAGTAAACCTGCACACAGCATACATCCTAAGTGTAGAGCTTGATGAATTTTCATGAACTGAATACCTTGGTCGTTACCAGCGTCCAAGAAGTCTCTGCCAGGTCCTCTTCCTGCCACCCCATATCCCTGAGGGGAACCATTTTCTGATGTCTTAACAACCTAAAAATAAATTGCCTCCCTTTTATTTCTGCAAATAGAGTAATGCAGTATAAATTTTGTTGTGTCGAGTTTCCTTCCATCAACATCTGTCATTCTGGGTGGTGTGGATTATTCACTGCATTTTATTGCAGGTATATAAAATACTTATCCTTTCAACCACTAATAAGAATTATGGGTAATAATTATTAAGAATATTCTAATGTATGTCTGTGTATTGAAATATTTCTGACTGTAGAATTGCAACGTTCAAGGTCAGTAGGTATTGCAGATCTCCAAAGTTAAGTGCTGATTTAGGTCCCTCATGTTGAACAGTGTAGACAAACACATGTCCTTATCTTCCTGTAGTTGTATAATGACAAGTCCTCGTGGTTTTAATTTTCCCGATGACTAAGGAAGTCAAATGGCTTTCACCTAGATACTGGCCACTTGAATGTTCTATTTTCTGAAGTACCTGTTTAACTATCTTGCCCAGGTTACTGATGGCTATTTTAAGACATCCTGGTCAACTTAGTTACCTTCACATTACTTTTTTACTAAATTAGTGTATGTAAACCCAGCTCATCATGGTATCCTGGTGACCAACAGAGATATGCATATAAAACATGTTCACCAGTGCTTACTGCCTGGTTATAGTTAATTGTTTGACTATTCGTATCCAGTTCTTAGTGCCGTGCACGCCGTGGGTGCTCTGTCTTTGCAGAGTAACCAAATGCTACAAATAAACTGCAGAATGGTGTAATAAAGCTCTCCTAATACTGGCTGGCCCCGTTAAGGCGGGGAGCTCTTTTGCTTGTGGTTTATTCTCCTATTGCCTTTTGTATTGTGTGAATGTGTTTCCTATTCCAACCACATAAGTTAAACTCCAAGAAGAATGGCTGGAAAGGAAGTGCAAGTGACTTGGAGCCAAGCTGAAGGGTAGGCTAAGCACATGGAGATGGGTGTGTCTGAGGGCCAGTGAGAAGAAAGCCTTTAGAGAACTGAACTTAGCATGGCATGGTATCAATGACTGCAGGTAAAATCCACGGGAACGAAAGGGCAGGTAAATTATTCATGTACTATTAGTGTTTGAGTACACCTAGAACTGAATGAGATAGGTTATGAATTTACTGTTGAGGAACAGATAGCAGAAGAGCAAGGAATAGAAATAGAATATTTTAGTCATGCCCTATTCTAGCTTTTTAAGTTCCCAGGGGTCCTAAGAAGAAAGATTTCGGTTCAGGGTCTTTCAGGGTGGAGACACGCATCTTGGTATCTCTTGGAGGTTTATTGTGTCTTTAAGATAGAAAGATCCTTTGCTACTTTATGTTTATTTATGTGATTTAAGCTATTTTTGAGTGATCCCAGAGGATAAGAAGGGATTTGAGGAGTGTGATTTAAGTGATTACTACCCAGCTGAGCCAGGTGGCATGGAGCAAGCTGTGGAGTAGAAAGGAGGAGTTGATGTGAGGACTTTCTCTTACAGTTGACTTTTAAAACAGTTTTGCAGAGGTGCAGCTGATACAAAATCACATTTTATGCATGCAGTTCGTTGAGTTTAGAGATCTGAAAATTTTTGTGATGAAATTAAGTTGTATAGGAGGTAAAATTTTCTCATAGTTCTGTGGAAGCACAACTTTATGAGCCAAGAAGACATTTGCCCATGCAGATGCCATTTTCACGGCATGTCCCCAAGTCCAGAAGCATGGATTCAGGCGAGCAATGACTCTCCCCGGATGGCTTCTTAGCCTATGGGGCTCAAGGTGTTTCTTTGCAGTGTAACTGGTTACTCGTGGAGGTCACAGACAATAGCATTTTCAGAGAAGTGGCTTGCAGCTTATGAGAATCCCTCTGCAGAGAAACAATTTCCCAGGGAGTCAAATAAAGCTTTGTTTGAGCCTTACTTTAGAGAAGACAGTTTTCTTGGAAGCCTCTTGGAGATTCAAAGTAGGTTTTCCCTTACTGGCTGTGGCACTCTTTTCTTTGGCTTGCTTGAAGGAAAAGAAGCCTTTGTGATAAGGAAATGAGTCCACTTGGGAAGCCACTCTATTGCTTTGCTTCCTAGCTTATCTCTTAATTCCTTGCTCACCAGGCATACATGTGTAGGGATAGATTTCTATAAACGGTGTTCATCTCTACTGAGGAAGAACCAGGAGGATGGGAAGGGTCGGGCCTCTTCCCATCTTCAAGATAAAGCTGTGGTGGCACACGACTCCCAGAAGCAACGCTGTCTGTGGCAACTCCCGTTGCATAGCTCTGCCCTGTGCTATTGTGTCTTGAAGCTGTGAGTGCCAGATGAGCGTAGAGTTGGCAAACTTTTCATTCAGAAAGAGCCAGTGGTGGCTTTTACTTACGATGTTTCTAAACTGATTCACTTCTCAGTCATGGTTGGATACTTATCAAGATGTAATAATAACGTGCCATTGTCTGATCAACCTAGATTCTGCTAATATTCAGCTCAAGGATGGCACAGGTTGGCGTTTGGACTCATGTCTGTCATCAGGGGAGTGCTAAGACTTGGGGTATCACAGTCACCGCTATAAGCCGTGAAGAGCAAGGAGATGAAGTGAACACAGCACCCTCCATGAAAAAATCCCAGCTCAGAGCAGGTGCCTTAAAAAAAGAAGTGTATCTGTACTGGATAATTCTTGGAAGTTCCTCCACACAGGAAAGCAAAACAGCACCACCGCATTGCCCACTACTCTTTGCTGGCTTACCAGTGAATGTTCAGTCTTTGCCATCTCACAGAAATGTCTTGAGCCTGTGTCCTCCAGTGCAAAGGGGGTATTTCTGCCCAAAATTTTCAAATACCATCGACAGAAACTAGCTGTCGTTAACTTAAGCAGAGAAGGACCATTTTGGAAGGCTCTTCACGCAATTGTAGGAGGCAGAGCAGGCGTGGAGGCTGTATTCCCACCCACAGGCATTCTCACTTTCTCTAAACAGAGACAGTTCAGGCGAATACAGAGTCTTTGCAATCACGGGGGATGCTGCTGACCAAGACACTACATGTTTCTCAGTGTGCAACTTTATATGAATGACATCAATACTGAGTTTAAAATGTATGTGTGATGGATATTTCCAGTCTCTCTCTTCATTACAGTTTCTCCTCTGAAATATATGCATCTACTCAGCAGAATTCTGATTTGCTTGAAGGTATGCACTTGCCATCTAGCCAAAGCTTGGAGCATTTAATGCAATTGGAATTTTTATCATCTAATGGTAGAAATAAGGTGGTGAAGGGTCTAGAGTCCCGTGTGCTTGACATTTAAATGTAACTTTGAAAATCCATTCACTAGGCTAGAAAAGAAGTCACCATGCGTTCGTTCTCAGTCTACCTTGCAGTGCTCTTAGAGGATAGTAATGAGAATCCTTTGTGGGGGCAAAATGAGTATTTGAAGTTGCTTCCTTTTTCTCTGTCTCACTGAAATACATTTTCTAGGTCAGGGCTCTTCTTTATGCTGGCTGGCCATACATCCAGCCTGAGTTTCCATAAGAATCACACTTTTAGAAAATACAGGCAGAAGCACACCACCATGGAGTATACAGAGCCTTTCGTCCGCTCTTCTGAAAGTCACTTAGGAGAGGTGCTGGTTTTAATGAGCAGAAACTTAGTCTTCATTCAGCTTAGCGCATCTTAATGACTTGGGAGGGAGCTTGACCATTTCAGGTTGGTCTTACCTTTCCCAGTGAGTTTAGGAAACGGTGGTTTGTCTGTGTGTCCCTCTCTAGTCTCACAGCCATCAGTGGTTGAGAAGATCTGGGGGAATCGCCTATTGTCCTACCCATCAGGGCCTTGGGGAAGAATGTCCTATAGGCACGTGGTCACTGTGATAGTGAAAAGTGTGGCAGAGGCAGTCAGTTGTACCTCTAGTTCCATGCCCCCCTTTCTATAGAGTTTGCTCACTACTGATTAGAAGCTACCCAGCAGGGCTAGATCTCCCAGAGCCTTCTTGAAGCGTGTTCATATAACACACTCACTGCTAGGATGGGGATGAAATGGTGTTTTCAAGAGGCAAGGATTCTGGGTCCGTGTTTGTCCTTTCCTTTCCTACTGGTGCCCTGTAGATGGTTGCACCAGGACACAATGTGGTCAGTCTCTACCCCTGAGCTACATTCCAGCCCCCTTTTGAAAGCTTTGAGTCGAATTTTCTTATCAAATCAAAGATTGTTTGAAAAATGCTCAGAAATAGTGATAAGAAGAAATAATTCTGAAAATTGTATCTTTGCCTTCAGTATACTCTAACTTGACTAAAAGGGAAGGAAGAGAAGGTTAAATCAAAATAATGGCATACTCTAAAAGCTCAAATACAGGAAATGGAAAGTGATTAATGAGGTGGCCTGGGACCACTGATGAAGATGAAGTTAATGTGGGCATTTTCGGTTTTAATAGCTTGGATGTTGAAGTAGGCACTTCCCATGTGTGTTAATGTTATTCAAAATTTAGTTCTATGCATCCATGCATTGAGAAATCATTTTAATCATTTGTAAGTACGATAATGCACCCAGGAAGTCTGAGCCCGATAATCTTTGGTTAGTTTCACGGGCCATTATTTTCTACTACAGAGATGATATGGTACATTGGCTGCATTTCCTCTCAGAGCTTTGTTCCTAAGGCTTGGTTACACTGCATCCTGTTCAAATTGAAAGCTTAACATTTGATTTCTGTATGGTGGTGAGGGTGGGTAAGGCATTCTATTACTGAATTTGCTTGTTTTGTTTTCACAAGACATTCCTTTATTCAGTTTGTAAAACTGTGATTCCGAGAACCAAAAACAAACAAACAAACAAAAAACAAAAATGAAAACTAAAACCAAACCAAACCAAAGCAAAGCAGGCCAGCAGGATGACTCAGCAGGTAAGAGTAATTGCCACCAAGCCCTGTAACATGTTTGATTCCTGGAACCCACACGAACAAAGGAGGAACTGACTCCTGCAAATTGTCTGAGTCCCACATACACACATGGGGCATGCACACTGCACAGTTAATAAATAAATGTAAAGATTTCTTCAATGGTGAGAAGCTAGCACAGCTAAGAGGAAAATGGGCCACAGGAATAGGAGTAAGACATGCACACAATCTAAGATGCCACGGAGTCTAAGATGTACCATCTCACCACGCTCACCATGTGCATGTATGTATCATGATATGCAAGTTGCTAAAGTTAAAAATTCATGTCATGTTACCAGATTGTGCCAACTTGAAACAAGTTAATATTAAGGTGTTTTTTAATTGCACTATTGCCTTGCATGGTGTGTGTGTGTGTGTGTGTGTGTGTGTGTAGAACAGAAGCAAATTGATACATACTTTTACCTGAGAGGTGTATTAATTAGCTAGACTAGAATGCTGTGCTGGGATATGCAAAGTGAAGTGTTTTTTTTTGTTGTTGTTGTTCTCAAAAGTTAGAGTCTGAGACTAAGAGTGACACTCATAGGTCAATTTTAAATGTTGGAAATGATTGAAATAGAAGTTCACTGTTATCATCATTAGTAACTATCCCAGGTTCCCCAAATAGTCCTTACTTTGACTTTGAAATTGATTATCTTTGGTTAACTAAGAACATGTAATAGAAGGAAAAATGTTTTTGGCTGTTCATGTCCAATGGGTACTCCATGACCTGCCCTTATTTTATTTTGATTTTCTTTGCAGACATTTTAGTAGAGGTCTATCTACCACATGAAAAAATTGAATATGATCTGAGTTCTCACTCAGTTGACCTCATTAATCAGACCAAATTGCCTAGGCTTCCACTTCAATAACCTTGTCTAAAATTACAGGGCAAGTTCAGCATTGCCTCTTCCATGCCGAGCTCCCAAAAGTTCAACAATGATTTTTACTTGTGACAAGCAGCAATGGAGTTTATGTGAGAAACAATTAAAATACCGTCAATACATACTAATGTCTTCTACCAGGGGATCGGAATTGTGAAGAAGCCATGGACCCCAGGAACATGATGGATAATGTAAGCGAATACAGTTGTCATGGAAAAGCTAGCAATCATTATTTTTCATGCATGAAACTTTCACAATGCCAATAAAACCTTTCTAATGGGCAGATGTGTGTCCCTCAGGAAACATGTTTAGGCATTGTTAAAATCTATTTCTGTCTCCCCACAGCCTTTTTAAGAGATCGATTATTTAATGGTGACCCTTGTTTTGATTTTTTTTTTCATCTTGCTTCCTGTTGATGTTTTGTTTTGAACTAGGAAGGCAGGTTTATTTACTGCTAAATCAGAAATCTGGAGCTGATCACTAAGGGGCTAATGGAGAGCGGTCTGTGGGCATTAAGGACTTGGGTGTCAAAGGACAGGAAGACTGTGGGCCTTTTGCAAAGCAGCTTGAAAAGCAAGTTTCGTTTTTGATTCAGGCAAAGCATCTGCTCTACTTGAATGATGACAGGAGGTGTAATACACATGGAGTTGACAGGAGTCAGATGCTTCCTGTGTGCCCAGTAGCCAAAGCCCTCTTACTTGACAGATTTTATGGCTGCTTACCCTGGAGTCCCGAGAAATGAGATGGCTTACCTAAGCAGACCAGCTAAGGTCCTGGTGAGGGCCACATTCAGATTAAGTACTAGAGGAGAGGTGTTTTCTAAGGGTTTGTTTTGAGACAACATCTTACTAAATAGCCCGGACTGGTCTTGACTTTGGGGTTCTCCCGATTTCACCCTCTGAGTGCTGGGGTTACAGGCATGTAACACCACCCTTCAGTTTGGAGGAGAGTTTGTTAAAGGAATTACGTACAAGGGTGCTGCAGGGATTTGGGAAACAACAAAGAGTTAGCAGTATTGTGAACCATTCCTATTCCTGGATCAGAGGAATTTGCAGTTCCAGGATTCAAAGCTGTATAGATAGGACCACATGACAGGGATCCGTGGCTTGTGGAGGAGATACTGAAGGGAGCTGGGAGAATGTTCATCCTAATATCTTAGATCCCTGGATAGCTTGCTGGTGCTTTCTGTTGACCAAATCCCACTGAAAGCCAGGGGTCCAAGGTGCCACTGATGCATACAGTGTGGCTCAGCTTCCTAAGGCACAGTGTGAAATGGGGCATAGCCGTGGAGAAGCTAGAGGAGTGAAACCCAGAGCCACCTCTCCGGGTTTTGAAAGCTAGCAGCTGGCAGTGCTTGGGGACAAACATGGGGTTGCCGGTATTCCTTGACCTCACTACCTATAGCTTCGTGGATGGTAGCTTCAGTATTACTTAGAATCTAGGATGCACATGGATCCAGTTTAAATGTCTCAGCAGCCCCAGATACCATTTATTCATTACTTAGTACCCATTTAACACTTTGATGAGCACCATTCCTCATACTCTATAATTCTGAAGGGACGTTTCATCTGTTTCCAAAAGGTTCAGGGTCGTCTCTGGCTCTCAGTGATGTGTTATTTTATCAGCCCTGTATGGAATGTTCTTTCCATTTTGCAGACACGTTTCTAGTAATTATTGTAGTTAGAATAGATGAATTCTTATCTTTAAATGCTCTTTAAGCCAGGTAGATTTGAAGGTATTTTGCAGTGTCAAAAAATGTAGCTGTTTCCAAAAAGGACAAGAAAATTGCCTTCTAGCACATGTGTCAAGGAGTCAAAACGCTGGGAGGAAAATGTTCCTCTTTGTGTACAGGCACAGCAATGAATAAATGATGGCCTGTTTTGTATTGAAATGTGGTTATTTCCGTGGATACCTGATTCATGAGTGCTAATTATACAGTGGTGTTTCCCAAAGTCTGTCTGAATTATATATGACATTATGTAGTAAACTCCTCTCTGCTTGTTCAAGTACTTCAGAAATTTCTTTCAAAAATCACTGATGTGGAATGCCTTAGAGATTAATTTTACAAATTTTAACATTTGTTTAGTGTGTGTGTGCGCACACGTGTGAGTGCATACATGCATGCACGTGTATGCACTGTGGTGTCAGTGTGGAGCACAGGAGGATACTATGGGACTTGATTCTCTCTGTCCACTGTGTAGGTTATGAAGCTCAGTCTCAGGCCATCAGGCTCATGACTGCTGAGCCATCTCACTGGTCCTCACTCTCAATTTCAATCACTGTATAATAAAATTTGCAAAACCATTAAGGCTTTTAGCTATAGTCATCTAGTTTCTTAGTTTTGAAATAACTTATTAAGGATTTTTTAAATTAAAGCAGAATACTATTGAAATGATATCTTGATCCTCATTGTCTTTCCTTTGCAGGAAATACTGGGTTAACTAAGCATCGACTTGTAGTCACGGGATGTGCGTGTTAGTCACACAGCTGAGAGCAGCTAGCAGAAGCCCTGAGGACAGACAGTCTGATGAACAGTAGCAAGAAAAAATGTTTCTATACAGGTTTAATACTTCCAAAGAGCTCTGGTGCACATATGCAGCACGTATTCCATGCCTGGGGAATTTGTTTTGTGTTTTTGATAATGAATATACAAACAAGGAAACTCAATGTTCAAACTTCAGTGTTTAGTTTGCTGGCTAGTGTGTGGCAGTATAAGATTCCAAACAAGTTTCTGATCCTAGTTTGGATCTCATGTCTAATGTTAACTCATGGTGGCACCAACCCACCCAACTGACAAGACAGAACTGTGTGTGTATGTGTGGCTGAATGTAGCAGCTGCGAACACCCGTCCATATGACTCGGCCAACCCTCGGAATCGAGATGGCAAAGCTGGATTTTATCAAGAATGGGAAGTTTGGTTTATGGTGGATGTTCAATGCAGAAACTTGGTTAGGACCCAGCCAAGATGGCTGTAGAATAATTCAGGGTTAGTGAGGTGAGGTTTTCCAACAGTGTTCAGTGTTCTTCTTTAAAATGTTATTTTATTTTTAATGTGTGTGTGTGTGTGTCTCAGTTCACATTATCGTCTCTCATGGGGCCTTTCTGTAGCCTTCACTGAAGGATAGATTGTTCCTATCAGAGAGTATAATCATTGCGGATTTCTGTTGATCCTTGAGGGATCATGTGTACACATAAGTGTTTGAAGTGGACATTTCTATTCTTAAAGTTCCAAGTTTTCCTGACAGTTGCTTGATGGTTATTTTTCAGTTTGTTTGAAAAATCAGAGACTGAATGGTGGCACTTTAAACTCTGGAGACCCCTCCTTTGAACACTGTGGCAAAACCGAACAAACAAAAGAACAAAACCAAACAAACAGGCTGCGATTAGAGTCTGTGGTCTAATCTCTAGCCAGAAGTTGAGAAGCCAGGGCTTAGATACCATGCTAAATGTGGAGAGCCAGAGACCAGAAATGGGGCTACTAGCCCTGCCATTCCATTTTTGTTTTCTTCATTTGCTGCCTAGATCTTTTTCGTGTCCTGTTGTTAAAGAAACAGGACAGCTGGCACAGCTTTAAACGTAGAATTCTTCTAGAAAATCACACATTTGCCTCCAGAGGCCAAGGGTATATGCCCGCCAGCCGTGTTTCAAACCACTGTCTGTTCCTGATGTTGTCTGACTCAGCTGTGAATCAGAGCTAGAGCATCCAGGGGGAGAAGAGAACAAAGGAGGATTTTCCTGGAAGCCTGTGCCTGAGAGGAAAGCAACAGAAAGGAGACCCACCCCCGAGGGAAAGCAGCCTGGCGCCTAGAGGGTTAAAACCCATTCACTGGTAAGGGGCAGCAGAGACTGCATAAATAAAAGAAAACCCTGACCAAAGACAACCTCCCTGAGCAATGTTGTCCTTAAGCCCTGTCATGGGTCCAGGTTTCCTTCCTTGGAATTAAGTTTCTCAGAGTGGGCCGATGGAGGTTGAGGGGCTCTTGGTGCCAGCAGGTACCAGCTCACCCATGTGAGATGTTCCTGATCGGTTTTGGTTTTGGTTTTAAAAGCCTGCCAATTTTTTTTTGTTTGTTTTACGAGACAGGGTTTCTCTGTATTGTTTTGGAGGCTATCAGTCCAGCCTGGCCTCGAACTCACAGAGATCTGCCTGCCTCTGCCTCCTGCATGCTGGGGTTAAAGGCATGCGCACCACCGCCCGGCAAAAGCCTGTCAATTGTAGCTGAAAATTGGCAGTTTTTTTCTTCCTGCATAGATATAGTATTAGTCATTAATGGTTATGTGGTGACCTGGTTCTATTCAGAATACCCCTCTAGGATTGACAAACAGCTATTAAAAGTTCCAGCTATTGAAAGTTTGGTACCACATGGAGAAACTTATAGCAAGATCTTTAGGTAGATCCGCAGCTGAATCAATAAGTAAATAAATATACAGTGTCATATAAATCTGCAAACAGGATACAGCTTCTAGATACATATCATCTTAATAAACCACAGCTACCTGTTCAACATAGTAAATTCTCCCTCAGAAAGTGATAAAAATTTCCCTTGAGGGTTCATTTTTGCTTCCAATTAATTTGGATATTTTTGGAAATATGCCAGGCTGTGCACATATTACAAAAACAATTGTCCAAGACCCTCTGTTTCTAATGCTGGAGGTAAGAAATATATCTGTGCCTTCCTCATGGGCACGTGTGTTGTTCCTGTACCCCACTGCTCCTGGCCAGACCCCTTCCTTTTCATAGCCAGAGAGAGTGTCAGTCCAAGGATTGCCGAACAGTGGAACCTTGCACTCTACTTGTGTGGGTTCAAGTCATTTGAAACTGTCAAGATTTCCATTTAAGTGCTTATGTTTATTTGGGAAGTGGGCTGATAGTTGGAGAAGGATGAGAGAGAGCAAACAAAGAATGGAGAAAGACGTAGTAAGACATCTTCAGAAAAGACCAAGGCCCTGGTCAGCATCCTCCCTTTAGGACACAGCCCACATAAGGGCAGCTATTGAATCATACCAGAGCACTATGCTATATTGTGATGTGTTCTTAGATAAACCTATCCTGGGATGAGTTATTTGAGAATTGTAGGGCTGGAGAGATGGCCCAGAGGTTAAAAGCATTGACTGCTCTTCCACAGGTCCTGAGTTCAATTCTCAGCAACCACGTGGTGGCTAACAAGTATCTATAAAGAAATTTGATGCCCTCTTAGGCATGCAGGCATACATGCAGACAGAACACTGCATTGGGAAATAGCCAAGGAAACACTACGTTAAGAGGACACCATAGGTGGCCTCCACAGTCAATGGCACCCCTATAATTGCTAGCACTTCCTGTCTGGTGTACCAGGCCAGAAACTGTGCTAAGTGGTTTATGGACTTTCCCCATTTAATCTTATAGCAACCCTATGAATGCGCCACTGGGCCTGGCTGAAATGGTTATTAGTTATCCTATTTGTAGACGAAGCTAAGGGCTAGGAACCTTGAATAATGGAGCCAATGACATTCGAATAGAAATGTGACAGAGCTCAGGCTTGAAGAAGGAGCTCTCTGACTCAGCAAAATATGTTAATGAAAACTTCAGTTTAATCACCCAAGGGATTGTGTGTGGTGCTAGCCCCAGGAAACCTGGAAGTGAAAGTCACCCACCAGCTTGGCTTGTCACCAGGGATCCGAGACTCATGGCATGCTTTTAGTGGTACCACAGAAGCACCAGGTGGGGGAAGGGGAGCTTTGAAATATATTTGGGAGCTCTCCTGTTAGTGGCTAAAACTCCCCTGTGAGTTTATTAAAGAATGGGTTACCAGATGGGAACGGGTGGGTGGACAGCTGTCGTCCTGAAGCCACGACGAGTGCCTTGGAACCTGGGGAAGCAGAATCATCTTTGCGTGGTGGTGGGGCCAGCGCAGCCCAGGACTGGCTGGGAGAGGTAGATGGGTGTGAAGGACTTCGGACAGTAAGGCAGGGTTGGAAATCAAGCAGAAGCCCTGTGACAGAGCAGGCAGCATGGTTGGGGACAGGGCTTACTCTATATGACTTTGAACTCTACCTGCTTAGTAATGAGGCTCCTCTCATTTAGAAGAGAACCCTTCAGGAGGAATTTTAAAGGCTCTTACTTGACCCCGACATTGTCTGGACTTTCTGTGCATAGCTTTTCATTATTTTGAGGGAAAACGGTGGGAGCTAACGTTTTAAATGTTTATGTCATCAGCCATTTTAGAAGATGTAGGTTGGTTATTTGGTAATTAGATTCTCCGGTTTGGCTTTTAGATGGAAATTCTAGATTCTTCTTTTGACAAGCTCACATCTGAGTTACGAAACTGCTCCTCGTTTTCCCCTGTGTTTGCCCTTCACTCTTGGCTGCCGCAGTCAGACAGACAGAAGAAGCACAAGGATGCCTTTCTTGCATCTGTAATGGAAGCCTTAGCAGCAGACAATAATTGCTCTGTGTCGATCAAACAGAGGCATTCTCCAACTAATTAAATGGGAAAATTAGAAGATCAATATCTATACTTCAAAAGATACTGTATTTAAAAGAAATGATTCAGTATAGAATTGTGTGTGTGTGTGTGTGTGTGTGTGTGTGTGTGTGTGTGTGTGTATTTAAGTGAGTGCATGCATGCGTATGGCTCCAGTATGTGTGCATGCATGACATGAGTATGTATATGTTCTCTGTCAGGTGCATGTGGAGACCAGAGGTTGATGTCAGGGTGTTGTCCTCAATTGGGTCTCTATTTTTTTTTTTTGACACTTGCATTAATCTGGAGCTCACCAGACCAGCTAGACTGGCCAGCTAGTGAATCCCAAGATCTACCTGACTCCACACCCTGCCTCCAGCACTAGGGTTACGGATGTGCTGGCGTTTTATGTGGGCTCTGGGGTTGTGAACTCAGATCATCATGCTTACACAGCAGAAATTTTGCCACAGAGCCATCATACAGCCCCCCACTACAGAATTTTTTAAATAGGGTTATTACTTGGACATTAAAACAAAGTGCACATTTATATAGATTTAATTATTTCAAAATGACTAAAGGCAGAGAGTTAGGAGCTACTATCAATGGAACATCAGTTGGAAATAGAGATAAACTTCTTGAGGGTTAAAATGTGATTCAAGTGAAAAGGCAGATTTGTTTTATAAAATGCCTCATGGGTGTAGCTTACCAGGGATGCTTACCTGGGGTCTGTGCAATGCTGTGTGCCACTTTTCTCCTACCTGGTGGCTTTTGTTTATTTTTGCAGTGATCAGGATTGAATCTCTGCCTCTGGGCTCTGTCACCAGCCCTCTTTTCTCCTGGTAAGTCTGAGACAGGATCTTACTAAGTTACCTAGGCTGGCCTTGAACTCACTCTGTAGCCCAAGATGTGGTCTTGAACTTAACAATCTTCCTGCTTCAGCCTTCCAAACAGTTGTGATTATAGCCATGTACCAGCAGTAGTCAAGACTATCTTAAGTTTTCTTTTAAAAAAACATGTTCCGTTTAAGAATGGAGAAGAAATGATAGTCAAAAACAGTACTATTAGAAAAGTAGAGAAGACTCAGGAATTGCAAAGATGGAGGCCAAGGGCAGACATTCAGAAAACAGTAGGGTCGGGACCTACAAAATGGCTGAATAAAAGGAAAACTGTGATAGGCTAAGAAGTGTCTATGAGTAGGATACAGAACAAAGACAAGGCCATCTCCCACCACCCACAGCTGACCCTTTCCAAAGGGGTCTCCGGGCAAGCGGAATACATGTTATATGAAGGATCTGGATTGCTTGTGGATTTAACTTGTCCTCGTGGTCTACATTCCCGGTTGACACTGGCCATCAAGAGTTAGCTGCACCCTGTCCTCCTTTAAAAAGTATGAAGAATATTTAATCATGACTGAACCACACTAATAGAAATCTTAATGAAACTGGGCCGAGCCAGGACTAGGAGGCAGCATAAGCAACCAGAGATCGCGAATGTTCCTCTGGGTACACTCTGCGCTGACGAGAGTTTTTAGAACTGAAATTTAGTATTTAATCCAAAGAGCTCACAGGGGCTTCGTAAATGCACTTTAATTTAAAGGCTAGGAGACATGGGTGGTGCAGAAAGTTCAGGCTTTCAGGGAATTACAAACATTCTCAGAATGCAGATAGAACGTTGATGAAATGCCCTGAAAACCTGCTCATTTAAATTGGTTTCCCGTCTCTGGATGTGGAGGCTGAGCCGCAGCCACCCTCAATCTACCCTGTCTTCCTTGGGAGATGAGTGAGAGGGCCTGAAGAGTTGCTCACAGACAGAGCATCTAGTACAGTGTCTCCATTTTACAGCGAGGGAAGCGACGGCTACACCAGAGGAATGACTTGTCCAACGTGTGTCTCTCTTGGTGTCTATCGGTGGTTGGGAAAGTACAGGTTTAGGCACTTGTAGGATGAAATCCATGTGAGTGCTCATGCTAGCAATAAAAGAGCCAGGAAAACCCCATCTGCTGCCCTAGCTCCTCTATTGGCTCTGTCATTCCTTCCACATGAAAGACTCCAGCGCATCTCCTCCTTCCAAGGGTGTGAGGCCCAGACCCCTGTGAGTTGCAGCCTGGCTCCCACACTACTCTGCTCACATGTGCCCACCCCAGCACTTGCTTCCCTGCACACTTGAGCACGTCAGCTCTAGACTCATGTCTGCTACGTCTTTTCACTATCTCATCCTGGGATTGCCCATCCTCCTACCCTGTGTGTAACTGCTCACTGACTACCACCTGCCTCTGTGTCTGACTTGAGTACAGAGAGAATGTCTCACTTATTTTTACTTCCAGTGCATACCAAACAGGGAATATATAGATGCTCAGCAACTGCTCCTGGGAATGGATTTGATAATCACAAAACCCCTGGTAGCTGTGAACATTAGAACACAATTTAGGTGAGCCTTCACCAGTTTGAAATTGGTCAACTTCTTGTATCCCAAGAACACCATAGGCTCCGTTTCCTCTCACTATATCCTGGGCCCTCTGCACACTCTCCTTGTCTGTTTAGTATTCACTCAACTCAAGTACATGCTTTTTACATATTTTGGGGACTGGGCTTGAATCTAGAGCCTCACACTTGCTAAGCAAGCACTTCACTACTGAGTGACATCTCCAATACTATCTACAGATACAAAGATGTGAATGGAGAAGGGCCTTTGATACTATGACCATTCAGTAAATAATAGGCGTAGGTAAACACCTAAGTCCTATGAAAACTCCAGACATGGGCTCTCTGCTAGGTTTTACAGTACCAGGCATGAGTGCCCTGTGGAACAGACCTTGAATCCAATCAGAAAGCATCAGTAATGTTGCCGTCACTATTGCGCCATGGCCATATCTTGCTAGACGGCTGGATAAGGTTGATGGCTTTTCTCTCCTGACAGCCCACATAGTATGTTCTGGCACCATGAGAGCTAAGTAACAAGTAGGAAGCTTCCTGATCAGTACCAACTTGACTTCTCCAAGTCCTGTGACAAAAGTGTGTAGTGTCCTCGGCAACAGGGTCTTACCATCAAGTTCTGGTGGGCAATAAAGAGCAACAGTGATACCCTGCTTTGCCTTGAAGAGTATCTGAGACCATCTTACCAGCAACTTGAGTGTAGGTATCTTACACTTGATACTGGGGTTCTTTTTGGTCAATATGTGACTTTTGGGAGGATCACAGGGAGGGGTATGGAGGGTAGGAAAGAGAAGGGGTAGGGGATAGTGATGACTAACATTAAGGATGTTGCAAAAGCCATGTGGAGACTTACTATGTTATTGTAGTGTTTAAATGGATATTTTGGTTGTTTTTTTTTGTTTGTTTGTTTTTTTGATGACACAAGCCAAAGCTTCCATCAGATTGGCTTATAGACAAGTCTGTGGGGGAATTTTCTTGATTAATGATCAACATGGGGGTGGGTCTTTTTACTCTGTGTTCTACTGACCCTGGGCAGGTAGTCCTGGCTTGTAGGAAAATCCAAGCTGAGCAAGTCAGTAAGCAGTGTTCCTCCATGGTTCCTATCTCTGCTTCAGCTTGAGTTCCTCCCCTGATTTCCCTCAATGACTGACTGTGATAGGGATGTATAAACCAAGTACACCCTTTCCTCCCCATGTGGCTTTGGTCATAGTGCTTATCACAGCAATAGAAAAAATTACGACAGTAGAGTTACTTTATAGAACTAAATTGTTAAGCTCTTTTTTTTCTTCTTTTTTTCAATTTTTTAATTTAGGTTAGAAACAATCTTGTTTCACATGTCAATCCCAGCTCCCTCTCCCTCCCCTCCTCCTCTGCTCTCCCCATCAGGTCCCCCAGTCTCCCACCCAATCTCCACTCTGATCACCAAGGAGGGTGAGGTCCTCCAAGGTGGATCTCCAGTAACTGTCATTTCATCCAGGGCAGGGCCTAGGCCCTCCCCCAAGAGTCCGGGCTGAGAGAGCCTCCCATATTGTGGCAAGAGCCTTGATGTTGGCTAATGACTCGAAGGATATATGTCTTTGTTTGTTTTTCAAGACAGGGTTTCTCTGTAGCTTTGGAGTCTGTCCTAGAACTATACCTGTAGACTCACAAAGATCTACCTACCTACCCCTGCCTCCCAAGGTCTGGTATTAGAGGTGTGCACCACCACTGCCTGGCGGATATGTGTCTTTATGGTGAAGTTGTAGAGTAATATCCACATTACTCCTTATGGTAGCAGACACACACACACACACACACACACACACACACTCTCACACACATGCATACATAATTACATGCAGGTGCTCTCATACACATTCATACACATACACACATACACATATACACACAGACATTCATACACACCCAAACACACTCACATACACTCACACTCATACAGACAAACATTCACACTCACACACTCACACACACATACACTCACACACACAAACACTCATGCACACATACTCCCACATTCCCACATAAGCATTCACACACATGCATACATACTCACACACAGGTATTCTCTCTCTCTCTCTCTCTCTCTCTCTCTCTCTCACACACACACACACACACACACACACACACACATACACACAGCAGAAGCCGTTCCCAACTCCTCTTGTAGACTTCATTCCAGCTTCTGCTACGTGTATTTTTCATGGGGTAAGTCTGCTCACAGAGTAAGTCAGACTGGAGTTCAGGAATTGAAGGGTGACCTTGGGAAGCATAATTATCCAAATTCACCGAAAGTGAGTGACTCCCAGATGGGACGATTAGATATGTACAGATTTCCTCCACACTGATTCATAGAACTAATACAGTAGTAATTACAATCTGGTTGGACAAGTAGTCAATCTGCAGGAATAGGCAGCATTTGCTAAGGCAATTCTGAAAGCCGTGTTGTGAGATGCTCTCCCTATTAGATCTTAAACTGTGAAAAACTGTGATAGTTAAAATGTTTCAGTGCTCAGCCATAAATTGGAAAATATGCAATTCATTTATTGTTTCAGGTACCTGTACATGTTTCCTACTGTGCTATAATATAAATGCTACAAATATTTGTGACGGTCTCGTCTTACTTGCAGTCTTCACTGCAGCTGAGTCTAAAAGGTCTTAATATATCCTTCCCTCCCCCTCCCAAGGACGGTAGGGAAAGAAACCAGATTAGCCTGAAAGAGAAGGCGCTAGGAAATATTTTTAAAAGAACAATGGCACCTCGCATAAAAAGTTAATTACGGGATCCCAGAGAGAATGTGCAGCGGTGGCAAAGGGCCGCTGCTGCTATCAATTCTGTAGGAAGGACTAGTTAGCGATTTGGGAGGAAAATCCATTTACACCAGCTAGCAAAATCAACACCAAATGGATTACTTAATTAAATATAAAAACTGAACCACGAGGGACCTGACCTGAAGTTTTATCAGATCCTAGAGGAGGGAGACTTCTGTGTGCTTGGGGTCTGAAAGAGGATTGATGCCCAGCTTTGGCACACACGATCATTGGCAGCAATCTTGCCGGTCCTGTCTGGCACCGTGTGCTCACAGTGTCTGATACACAGTGGGCCTGTCCCGACTGGGTAGCAGATGCAGGTGCTCGAGTGCATATGTGTACCCTTTAGTCTGCTGGGCTGGGAGACTCTGGGCATGTGTATGCTCTGCCTTCCTTTGAACCCTGGGTTGAGGAGCTACAAACGCCTTGAAGACCATTGAGCATCTCTTTTACACTTCAGGCCTGTGTTCCATGTATCACTGGAAAGCAAACATAATGAAGCCCTTTCAAGGACATAGGCTGAGAGTGTGCTAAGTGATCCTTAAGCAGTCACCAACGTCTTTTTGTGGTGGCACGTAGGATGGTTGCTTCCCATACTTCATGCCCTTTCTCTAGCTAGAATGTTAACAGACCGCAGCCACAAGCTAGGAAAGCAGCCCTTCCTTCCATTTGGGGTTTCACTCATTTCCTTCTGCCTCCTACAGGGATTGGTGGACTCAAGCATTGTAGTGGTGTCTGGCTCAGGTGGCTTCCTGTTTCTGGGTTGGGTCTGCCTGGTTCACCATGATACCCCTTACATGCAGCACGTATCTATTTTAGAGTAGAACTTTAAAATCATTTGTTGGAAGGATTAATAAATGCATGTTACACATCTTCAGGATGAATTCTAAGGCATAACCCTTGATTTAGAAATTATCAGGTGAGAATATCTGGTTTCTATTAACATTTTAGCTGTTACACTGTTTTCATAGAATGCTCAGTATGCAATTTCCACACATGAATTAACCTTAGAGAAACAAGAATGCAGAATACATTATAGTCATTTGTCTTGGCCTTATTCGTGAGCCGAGTTCATCATTGTCTTATTTTGAGCATGCCTTCTTCCCCTCTGCACTATAGAGCTATTAATAGCAACGAGAGCTTCCTAGCTCCAGTCAGCCACGTGGCTGAGGGGGATGTTCTAAAGAGATAGGAAGGATTCTTCTCCCCAGTAATTTGTATGCTGGGAGGATCACTCCTTCAAAACTCTTCTCTTTGTAGCCGACATGGTTTGTGATACGGTTGCTGTGGAGGAGTAGATGATGAGACACTGGAGACCAGCTCTCAGGCTCGCCCTCCCCACCATGTGGGAAGAAGGGACAGCTGCTGCTGGAAAGAGGTAAAAGGCAGGCAGGCAGGCCACAGTTCCAAACGAGGCCCCAGCAGTCCAGGCGGAAGAGGGTGTGGCTGCAGAGATCAGGCAGCAGCAAATGGAAGATGCTTGAGGTGGTGGTGAAGAGGGGCGACTTCCGGAAGCGAAGAGGGGCGACTTCCGGAAGCGACTCCTGTGCTCATGGCCAGACTGTGCGTGCGGTGGGATATTCTGCTTAGAAAGGAGGAGAATCTAGCAGGCAACGATGCTCACCTGGGGGACCCACCAAGGCAGGAAAGGGTGTTTTGACAAATGGCACACTACAGAAAAACCCTGAGGACATTATGATTAATGGTATAAGCCAGTTATAAAATGGCAAATGCTACAGGATTCCACTTACATAAACTTCCCAGAGCAGAGATAGCAAGTAGCAAGAAGGGCATCAGAGACTGAAGGGAGGGTATATAGAGGGTTAATTAACTCTGGAGTCTCAATGGAAGAGGGGGAGGCTTTGGCGTCTGTGCAGCCATGTGAACACACTGTACACTTAAAGTGGTCCAGATGCTAGCTTTCATGTTTTATGTATTTCACTAGAATTATTGTTATTTTTAAATCAGAGATTATCTAAAGTAAAAAAAAAAAACTGGTGATTGGCCATCTTTGAAGACAAGATAGCTAAATTCAAACCCAGGCAAAGATACTGACAGCATGTATGTTTTCAGGTGAGCCAGGGCCATCTCTCAGCTGAGCTTTTCTTTCTAGGGGACTAGAAAGATGTGTTGCTGTTTTTTCACCATCGTCAGGAGAAGATGTAACAGGAAGGCAGGGTGCCTTTGGTTACTCTTAAGTCTCAGCCCAGGGTCCCAGCCACTAGTTCTTATGGAACAACTTGACCTCAGTTCTTAGTGGGGGCTCCAGAGAACAGGGTGTGACTTCATGGCAAAGTCACCAAAGACAGCACACACAGGTGCCAGGTGCTGTTTCGAGAACCACAGAAACAACGACTGTAAGCCGTGTGCTGACAGTTTCATCATCAAGGTGAAAATCCCATTATTTGATTTGGAATACATGGTAGGTTCTTAGTATTAGGTATGTTGCAGTCAATCCAATTGTTAGCATTGTGGCACGGGGTGAGAATCACGCTAATGACTAGAGAGAGCCCATTAAGACTGTGCCAAGTGTCAGTGTCAGAAATCCCAGGTGCAACTGGCTTGAGCGCAAAACTTCATCATAGCTTTACATAATAGGTGTCTGCCTTGGCAGACCTGGATGACAGTTTTCAAATGACACACGAACTGTCTCCAGCAGCTCTTGAAGTCCGCATTCAGCTGTATTGGCATCAGTTTTGTTCAGATCCTCATGGCAGAGGTACCATGAGGCAGATGACCTCCAGTTTATATCCCATCAGGTCTGCATTCCTGCATGGGACCTTTCAATTCCTTTCCTTTGTTCTTTTGTCCGCTGCCTGAACGATACCACCCAAAACGCAGTGTGTGGAGCTGAGCAAGCTAGGAGTGCATTGGAGGAAGGCTCCCACTGAGGGGAGGATGGCCCAGCACAAGGTGTTACAGTCTACGTGGGCGAGGCAGGCATCACTGAGTGAGGTGGTCTGATGCAGAGTGTCAGAACAACAGGCGGGATAAGCAGGGCATCCATAGAAGGGCTGTGCCACGGGAGATGAGGAGGGACAGTGTCCACCCGAAGGTGTCTAGGACAGACTTCTCCTGGACACACACACACACACACACACACACACACACACACACACACACACACCTACCTTCTCAACCCAGCAACTAATGTCTCAACAGATCAAAGTATGAAGACTTCGAAAGTTCAAATAAGTATACCAATGAGTTTTGTTGGGATTATACATGAACTTGGGTGAGGGGTCACAGGGATAGAAATGACTCAGAGACAGCTGCATCACCAAAGCCCCTCCATCAGAGCATGGGTGACAGTTCACAAAGGCTCAAAACATGGGGCACACTGCACAGCTTGCACGCAGCTTAACAGGTGGCAGAGTGTCCTTTCCAGGCGACTCAGTTGACCTGAGCCTTTCAGACAGCCCAGCAGGTCTTTGTTTTTTCTTTAGGCAATTCTGCTGGTCTCTGCTTTTTCCAGGCAGCTGGACCTGTCTGACTTTTCTTCGCAGGTCAGCTCCCTCGAGAGTGACTCTCAGCAGCCATTTCTGATTATATACTCTTGGGGAGGGAAAGGGGACCGGTGAATCTGGTCAGTTTCAGGGACTTCCTGAAGCTATTTTGAATTGTTTACTTCCAGTCTTAATGAGCTTCTCTGCAGGATGGAATGTTTCAATCTCAGAGGAAAGTGCACCGTATCAGAATGGCAGCCCAGTGTGGGTTATAGGAGACCATGAAGGGTGAGGAAAATGTCCATGGAGATGAGTGGGCTGGCACATAGCATGTGAGCCCAAGTGAGGTGAAGAGGGTCTGTGAAAGTGGTCGTGGAGTTTCAGCCTGGGGAGGATGAGGAGGCTGCGTCCACATGATGGGGAAGTTCTGTGGGAGGTGTCAACCAGGCAGGGTCTGCAGAGAGTCGGGATGGAGATTTGTTGTATGAGTACATATTTTAAGGATGAGGGAAGGCATGTTTTTCACAGTAAGAGAAAGTGGTTACAGATGTGGAAGAGGAAATTTAAATCGACCTTGTGGTACTGGATTGGGAGTGGAGGTATTGATATGAATTCGTGACTTTCTAGGTGGGCGGGAAGTGAGTAGATGGATAAAGAAATGTGAACACGAATGAATGCCTTCCTGGTAGAGACTGCCTTCTCGTGACGGATGTTCTTAGATACCATTCTTGACTCAAGGGAACCCAGGAGCCTTGGAGAAATGGTTGAGTGAAGAAGGGCCGGGGTTGAGTAGTTACACAATGAGCTGGAAAGGCCATGCAGAGAAGTAAGAAATGGGCAGAAGAAAGACAGGGTCCAGCGAAAGGGACCTAAAAATAGTCCGAGGGCCTCTCACTGGCCACATCCGCGACAGCTCACCTTCAAAATAAACGGTGGGCAACAGGTTATAACTCACCAGTTAGAACAGGAAAAGACAAGGTTAAACTGACGTACACCGAAAGCTGTTCAGATGATGACGGACGGTGACTCAGTCACTAGGCCTCTGCCTGCCAGAGCGCTCTGGATGACGGACAGTGGCAGTAGGTGATGGGCAGGAAAAAAGCGGCAGTCTGCTTTGACTGCTTGCCTGCTGGGATGCGTTCTGACTACGACTGTGCTTCTGACAGCTGCCCACATCTGCACCGCAGTTCTCACTGGCCGTGGGAAACCTTCCCATCGTTGTTTTCCTAGACTGCCCTTCCATCCTTTACTGGTTTTCCTTAATCCTATCTATATCCTAGGGCAGCCATCATTTTACTGAATTCTCCCTCTACATCTCTGTACCCTGACTGATGGGAGAATACAACACAAGTGCCAGAGAGAAGATGCTGGGCACAGAGCTGTGAATAACAGGTGTCTGTCGGCAGTGGAAATGGGGCCACTGCTGCTCACCAGGTTAGCGTTAGCCACCACCTGCTGACAGAGCCGGGCTCTGAGATGGCTTGTGACCAAAGGCGTAGAGGAGAATAGAATTGAGCAAGGGAATTGAGAAGGGCCTGACAGCCACCCAGGGAGACCACGGAGAAGTTTGTCCAAGTCATTTATACAGATACCGCTCTGAAAGGGAGGGTACAGGGCTTCTTAAGTATCTACTTTCTGTCTCCCTTTGAGCAAGCAGGGGGTGGTCTTGCATCACGAAATAATCTTAGTTCAAAACAACATTGATCCTTTGGATTCAATTGCTTTTGTGATTTCTTGGAAAGAAATGAGATTGGGTGTGTGAGGGGAACCAGGAGTCAGGGAATATGTTCTTCTGATGCTCTACAAGGTTGACTGCACTGTTAGCCACCCACAAGTCATCAGGCAGCCAACACTTATTTCTAGAACTTTTCATTCAGCCATTTCTGTTTGTGTTATTTTAGAAAGCCAGCAACGGAAGACCACTATAATGGGAGGGTTCTTAAGCTCCTATCAGCTGAGGTGTCTTTGGTTCAGTCCCTGAACACAGGGTGACACTTCAAAGTATATCTTGATAAATGAGAAGTCTTCTATGTCCATGATTTGGTAATCATAGTATTTGCAGGGTGACCCTATTGCGTTGCTCTGCAGATTTCAATTAAGGGAACTTAGACCAGAACTTGCATTTAAGAACGCTCCTTTGTCAGTTTCATCTTGGGGTTTAAATTGGATTCTCTAATGTCGGTAGAGTAAACTATAACATTACCTAATTCTGCTAAAAAAAAAAAAAAAGCAGAGGAGTCACGAGCTCAGGTCCCTTTAGCGATGTGGTCAGAATCCTTGGCAGGGAAATCCAGTGGTATTTGCCTAAAGAAGTCACTTAAATATCCCTTTGGTTCCCATTAAAGTCACACATGCGGTGATCTTGACCCTAATTGGAGAAGTAGGTGTCAGAACACTCATTTCCATAAGTAAGTTTGGGAAACATAATCATATTCACTCCTTGCTGTTTGGAAGATTGAAATAGAGAATACACTGCTTTAATTAACACTTCTCAGTGAGAGTCAGTTTCAGAATCTTGCAACCGTGTTTGGTATAATTTCATTGTTGAAGAAAACCATTGGTTTCTTTTATAACTTTTTTTCTGCTGCCTCTCTATTGATGTGTGTGTGTGTGTGCACGCGCGAGTGCATGTGTTCAGGGTTAGTCTTAAAAGGTGGGCTGTTTTTATTTAAATGCCTTGAAGCCTACAAAGAAATCATTTCTAGGTGAGGTTTGAATTAACCACACCTGCCTTAGGAACATTGTGCTGTATGTGGTTCACGGGTGATGATTCCCTTCGTCTGCTGCATCGGAACATTGTGCTGTATGTGGTTCATGTGTGATAATTCCCTTCATCTGCTGCATCCCAAGCCACCCTGGTCTCCTTTCTCTGCAGCTATTCACACCTTCACTGTAGAGGAAACTGAATTTCAGAGTTCTGGCCACTGACGCCGGCTAAAGTCTTCCTCAACTAATCTGTTGGTGAGGTTCTAATCTATTATCTCTTCTCAGACACTTTCTTATTATTCTCTGGGCTCAGCTAACTCCTTTTCTCAGATAATTGGTATGGTGTTTTGTTGTAGGATATTATCTTAAGGTGTATTACGTTTGTTTATGCTCTGGAACATTTGTTTATTGATGCAAAGATGTTTTTGATTAAGTAGCTGCTTGCTACTCAGCCTCTCTGGGAAGCTGGATTCTGCCTCAACCTTTGAATCTTGAGTTCTTAATGGAACAGAGATGTAAATAGGTTTCCTTAGAAGCTTTAAAGAGTCGGTGCCTAGCCACTGGGGTTCTAATTGCTGAATAGGATAGCCATAACTTAAAAGGCAAACAATTAAAAAAGAAAAATAACAGTGTTTTAAGGACTCGGGCTGGCTGGAATCTGGTTCTCACATTTCTTGGCAGTGTGGGTTTGTGTAAATTGCTGAGCTTCTTACGCTTCGGCTTTCTTATCCATAAAGCCAGCAGAGTAAAGCAATTACCCTGCTTCTTAGCCATGGATGAAGGTTACATGCAGTAGAATCTGTGGGACCGTGTAGTAACCTTGTTAAACATCTTCCTTTCCTGTCCCCTCATTTCTAATTTGTACTCAACTGTTTACAAAAAACACATCTTTTTCTTTTGATTTTTCCTTCCTTTCTATTTTTTTTTTAACCACAGGCAGTATGCTGGCTAATTTTATGTTAATCTGAGACACGTTAAAGGCATTTGCCATGAAGGAATCCCAATTGAGAAAATGCCTCCTTAAGATCAGGCTGCGGCCGGGCGTTGGTGGCGCACGCCTTTAATCCCAGCACGCGGGAGGCAGAGGCAGGTGGATCTCTGAGAGTTCGAGACCAGCCTGGACTACCAAGTGAGTTCCAGGACAGCCTCCAAAGCCACAGAGAAACCCTGTCTCAAAAAACAAAAACAAAAAAAAAAAAAATCAGGCTGCAGGCAAGCCTGTAAAGCGTTTCGTTAATTTGTGACTGATGGGGGAGAGCCCAGCCCATTGTGGGTGGTGTCATCCCTGGGCTGGTGGTCCTGGGTTCCATAAGAAAGCAGGCTGAGAGAGCCAGGGGGAGCAAGCCAGTTAGAGGCACCCTCCTGTGGCTTCTGCACCAGCTCCTGCCTGCAGGTTCCTGCCCTGATTGAGTTCCTGTCCTGACTTCCTTCAGAGATGGAGTACAACGGGAAAACCAAGTTAACCCTTTCCTCCCCAGCTTGCTTTGGTCATGGTGTTTCCTCACAGCAATGGTGACCCTAACTAAGACAGGCCGGGTGACAGTAGAAGGCAGTCGGGGCCCAGTGAGAGAGTCTGGGGGGTGAGTATCTGGGAACAGCTCCATGGCTTTGTGCTGTCCCCTTCACAGTGATCTGGAGATGTCCTTGAAGGCAGAAAGCAAAGGCATTCATGTGAGAAAGGTGAGAGACATATCAACAACAAGTCCAATACCTTGGAATCCAGAATGCCAGAATTTCCACCATAGACTCTTCAAATTAAATATGCCTTTTTGAAGATGCTATTGTTAGAGATCCCATGTATGAAAAATCATGATAATTTCTGGAATAATTTTATTGTTTTCTACTTTAATTGTTAATATTGTGATAGTTTACTTTTTGGTAATTTCATAGCATTTCAGTTTTATTTGACAGTAAATGGGCCTTTGTAGTATAGCCTATAAAACTTCTTACAGAAAAAACAACTATAATGTCTAACTTATGGAAGAAAATTTTCAAAGGCTACCATCTCACTACGAGGGAACTGTGTAGCCCAACGTATGTGGCCCAGGTGATCTGTAACTAAGCCCAACATCATTATAGCCAGATCAGACCTTTACCACGAGAGACCCAAATGAAATGTTTTAATATCAAGTGATTTTTCCCCCTAGAAGTAGCTTGGCTTTTAATCCTTTTTATCAATGAAAAACTTTTTCTTGAAGTCATGTTGTGACGTAACTATTGTGATGTTGACTTGTACACAAAGATCTTATTCATAGGCTTGTAGTATTTAATATGATAACACAGCACAATGAAATGCCTAAAAATAACAAAAGTAGGATTTGTGTGCTTATGCTTGTAGGTTAGCACTGCTAAGAAAGGGTTGCAGGTGTGTGTTAGACGAGTTTGAGTCATCTGCTAACCTTGAGCCTGGTTCAGCCCTCCCTGGTCACCCACAGGGTCCAGTCAATGGCATTTACTGGGGAGAGAGAAGAGGTCATTTGTGTTCTTCATAGTGGAGGGGAGGGTGTCAGCATTAGCTCCCAGTATTTTCCTACTTGTCATTCTCGGCTACTGTCGTCCTTAGACAAGTGGTTTGAAGATTATGATGAAGGCCATACATCAACTGAACTTATCAAAATGCTGTACTCCATCTCAAATGCCTTACATGTTCCTCAAAAGCTCATGTGGGAAGGCTTGGTGGCTAATAGCAGTGTTCAGAGGTGAGGCCTCTGGGAAATGATTGGAATAGGAGGGTTGTTCCTTTATCAATGATTCTCCCGCTCCTGGATTCTTATAGTTTAACAGCCGTTGGGACACGGCACAAACTTTATGAGATGTGGAGCCTAGTTGGAGGATGTAGTTGCTTCAGGTGTGCTTTAAGTGTGTACTTTGTGACTCTCTCTCCCTCCCTCCTCTCTCCCTCCCTCCTCTCTCTCTCCCTCCTCTCTCTCTCCCTCCCTCCTCTCTCTCTCCCTCCCTCCTCTCTCTCTCCCTCCCTCCTTTCTCTCTCCCTCCCTCCTCTCTCTCTCTCCCTCCTCTCTCTCTCCCTCCTCTCTCTCTCCCTCCTCTCTCTCTCCCTCCTCTCTCTCTCTCCCTCCTCTCTCTCCCTCCCTCCTTCCCTCCCTCCTCCCCTCCTCTGTCTCTCCCTCCCTCCTCTCCCTTTCCCTCCTCTCTCTCCTTCCCTCCCTCCTTCTCTCCTCTCTCCCTCCCTCACTTATCTCTCCCTCCCTCCTCTCTCTACACCCTCCCTCCTCTGTCTCTCGGCAACCACAGCTAAAACCTTGAGCCACAGTCACCCTTCCCTCCTGTTAGGTGGCTAAGCACACATGCTTTCAGTTGCTAATGTGTCTTGATTTGGAGTTTCTGGACTTGGGTTTGGGAAGATTGTATGACTAGCTGCTCCCCTGAAAGATATCTGTGAAAAGTATGGAGGTTAAGCATCACTGACCCAAGCTTGCTGTTGTGGTATGCACAGGGCTGGTATTGGAAGTGATGGTAGTGCACCCTTGCTTTAGCTCTTGCTTTGTTGTCTCTGCCTTCAGTGTTATACGTTAGTATGCTGGAGCTTCCCTAGAAGATGCAAGAGCCAGATGACATAAGCAACAGAAGTTTATTTTCTGACAGTTCTGTAGATCAGAAATCCAATATCAGGCTGTTAGCAGGGTTGGTTTGTTAGGATGACTTGTTCCTGGGCTGTAGATACACTCTGGTCCTCATGCATCTGTCTTCCATGTATGGATGCTGCTCTCCTTTCTTCTGAGAATGACACTCATTACCAGAAGGAGTAACTGCAATTGTCTGAAATGATTATTTTAAATACTTTCTTTTTCCAGCTGCATATCTAGGTAAGAAAAAACTTGGTTTATCTGCTGCAAACAGAGTAGGTTAAGTGCAAAAGCGAATATAATAACCTAGTTACTCTCTATTGACACCAAATATCAAAAAGTATTTGCAAAACATAAGTGCTGCTTTCTCGTCAATATTTACCACACACACACAGAATCTATAAAAAATGTATTCTAGGTAATGTATAATGGGCTGTTATAGATTTTAAAACTAATAAATACATAGTGAAAAATTCTTAGTCCCAGTTGCTAAAAATAATAAATATAGATACAGAAGGCCTCTATGACCCAAGTTCAAAAATGTTGCAATTGTTGACTTAGGAAGACATTTCCCTAGTTATGCTGTAGTCTTTGGTTTAGAATTAACTGATTTCATCATACACTTAAGGCTATATATATATATATATATATATATATATATATATATATAATCTCAATACTAAATACAGCAAGTTTGACTTCTGCTTTTTTCTCGTGTGAAAATAATTCTTTAGCAGCTTAATGTCTACTTTTCCTTAACTAGTCCCTCAGCAATATAAAGCCTCATGAACAACCTCAAAGAAAAGGCCCCTAAATACAAGCCTATATTCCGGAGAACTTTGTTTCCATCTCTGGCAGACGCATTTTGAGGAGCACAGGTTAACATCTGCCCTCTAGAAATGTACTTGGGAGCTTGGCCGCACACTGGCTGGTCTCTTCATTGTGTCTGCTCTCTCTCCTTCCGGTTTTCAGAGCCTTTGTTTCCTTCCCCTGCCTTGCTCCTTGCCTCTGCTTATATCCACCCCCCTTCTTCCCGTTTGCCTCGTCCTCACAGCAGCGAGTGTTTCTTCACGCGCTGCAGTTGGAGGTTTCTGTGGTGTCCTCTAGGAAAATATACGGAACTGGTAACTGTGAACAAGGCATTGACAAGTTCAGGCTTTGCCCGGCTTACAAAGACTCCCATTCAGTGGGGAAAACCCGGCACTGGCGTCTAGGCTGTGTTGCTGAGATTTCTGGAGGCCGTAATGGAAAGTTAAGGAAAACTTTCGCCTTCTAGAAGAAACGGCTTTAGCATAAATTCTACAATCATGCTGCATTTTCATGGACTTCTTTCTCATTTTTCCTCTAGTCGAAAAGCCATTCCCAAGTTGGCCTGAAATCAAGCACAAAGCAAAAGGTATGTTTCTTTTGTTCTTGTACTTTATCCATTTCACAGATAACTATTTTTGTTGGTGTATCCCCTCCCCCAGCAGGACAATTTGTTTTTGAAAGGCCAAGATGTACCTAGAGATAAAATCATCCCTTTTAATTTTTCTTTGCTTTGCTTTTACAACAATAAAACTGAAGTGGGGGGTGAGAGCCTTGAAATGAAACGGAACTAGAGAGACATTAAGTCCAGGGACAGCTTTGGCGTCTCCTCATGCCATAAACGAATTCTGCATTCGAGGCCAGAGGACACCTCCTTGGTTCCACTTCTGTTTCTCCATGTCCTTCCTAGCGAAGGAATGTGTGCCTATCCCGGTTTCTACTTTATTCAAATTTATTTTCTCAGCTGTAGAGGGTGACCTTCACCTGTGGCCTGCAGCGGACTTGTAAAACATAAGCTCTGTGAGTCCCAGAGAATCGGTTTCAGTTCTTGACTCTGCGGTTTCATTGTGTGACCTTGGACATATCTGTACAAAGAGGATTCTACCTGCTGGTGTAGTCTGCCTTGAGGCAAACATGAGATGATGGGTGGAAACACAGTTCAGTGCCTAGCACAAATAAGCACTTGATAATTTTTAAAATTCTATATTTCATCGATAGTTTAGAAAATAGAAGAATGACTGGAGAGAGGACTCGGTGACTGTTCCCCCCACCTTTGAAGACTCACTGCTTAGCTCCCAAATAAATACACAGAGACATATTCTTACTTATGAATGCCCAGTCTTAGCTTGATTTGTTTCTAGCCAGCTTTTCTAACATAAATTATCCCGTTTCTCTTTACGTTTTGTCTCTGGGCTTTTTACCTTTCTTTATTCTATATATTTTACTTCTTACTCAGTGGCCGGCTGTGTGACCTGTCCCTGGTGTCCTCCTCTTCTCCTTTTCTTGCTGCTCATATTTATTCTTTCTGCCTGCCAGCCCCACCTATTTCTCTGTCCCACCTAGCCATTGGCCGCTCAGCTCTTTATTAGACCAATCAGGTGCTTTAGGCAGGCAAAGTAACACAGCTTTACAGAGTTAAACAAATGCAACAGAAAAGGCTGCAACACATCTTTTCATCATTAAACAAATATTCCACAGCATAGACAAATATACATCTTAAACTAATATTATATAACAGGGTGCAGCAGTTGAAAGCTCTTGGCTGCTCTTGCAAAAGATCACATTTCTGACCCCAGCATTCACAATGGGCAGCTTACAAGTATCTGTAACTTCAGCTCCAAGGGATCTGACCCCTTATCTGGAACCCACAAAACCACACAGACATCCAAGATAAATAAAGAACATGAACTTGAAATTCTACAATTCAATCTTTGGACATGCATCAGAACTGAACATAACACAGTGTGTTAATCCCTTGTGGATACTTGGGGGAATAGTATACACAGGTTCCTTTAGAGTTGGAGAAGTTTATGTTCAGTTCTGAAGGAATCAATATTAAAAAGTTATTCTTCCAGTGTAGAAATTGCCACTGGCTGGAATCCCTGCAATACTTTTCCCTTCCTGATTTCAGTGTCAGAGAGAAAGCAGAACAAGGTTGCAGAGGTTAGAGGTGCTTGGGAAGGTTAGGGAGGGATGATCGTGGATGCACTGAGCCCAACGGCTGCAGATAGTTGCTGTTTTCAGTAGGGAATTGTAACATCTAATACCCATAGAGCTAGCCCTGTGGCCTAGGCACAGAAGGAGTACTTTGCAACGATTGACTCATCTAATACACTCCACCTTCCGAGGTAGATGTTCTTGCTTTCCTCTGGGTCAATCAGTAGGATGCCACCACACCAAACACTTGAACATAATAGGAAGAGCCATTGGCCACGTGTGAGGCAATTAACTAGGTAATGGAAAGGCAGAGTAAAAGGAGAACTGTAAGGCATCCCAGTTCCTGATCAGAAAGCAACTACTGCCTTAGAGTAGAGGAAACCCAATCAAGAGTGGGGAAACTCCCGGGTATGTTGAGGACCAGTCCCTCAGAACAGAAATTCATGTCTTGGTGACCAGGGTCCCAGCTTATGAATACCAGTGTCTTTAAAGTGCACACAGTGAAGCTACTGAGTCTGTAATAGGAAAACTGCAAGCTGCATTTGGTGGCTTTGAGGAGAGAAAAGATGTCGGTGCCTCTGAGGTCTTCAAGTGCTCAGGAAGAGAAACCACTTGCTCTCCTCCTAGCTCTGCAGCCTTGCTCTAGGCCTGCCCCTCACTGGAGGGTCTGATATACCAAGAAGCCCGCTTTGTAGTCTCAACCCCAGCAACATAAAGCAGGTGACAGGAAGGGGAGCTTAGAGATGAGCGAGAGACTGCATTTGACATCTGAGGGAACCAGTGAACTGATGTGTCAAGCTTTGCTGGCCCAGAGCTACACGACTAGGAAGGAGTTGGGATTTAATGTGTGGGATTCCATAGTCACAGACAAAAGCAATTCTCTGAGAGCCATTTCCAAAATCTAAAGAATGAAGATGATAATGTTTAGCTTGTGGGGTTTTAAGGTGTGTTGGATGGTTTTATGTCAACTTGACACAGGATAAATTCATCTGAGATGTGGCAGTCTCAATTGAGAAAATGCCTCCTTAAGATCAGGCTACAGGCAAGCCAGTGGGACATTACAGGGAGGGCCCAGACCATTGTGTGTGGTGCCATCCCTAGGCTGGTGGTCCTGGTATAAGAAAGTAGACTGGGCAAGCCAGGGGGAACAAGTCTATGCCTCTGCATCAGCTCCTGACTCCAGGTTCCTTCACTGTTTGAGTTCCTGTCCTCACAGCTTTTGGTGATGAACCGTTCATCTTCCCCAAGTTGTTTTGGTCATGGATATTCTCATCAGTGTCGTAGTCACCCTAACTAAGACATAAGGACCGGCTGAAGTGTGTACATGAGGTGTCTGTCACACTCTTGGCACATTGTTGGTGTTTAGTAAACACTGGCTCAGGCTAGCTGGTGACATGTTTCCTATTTGGAGCATGGAAACCCCCCTTTTGCCTTGGTGACAACGTGTAGCTTTGAAAACACTGCATTTGCCTTGGAACAGCATCCTCTGCACTGGGTTGTTTGTGTAGGTGCTTATCTCTCTCACTTAGCATATTTTAAAGTTCTCTGTGTTGGAATGTGAATGGAGGAGAGAAGTTAAAGCTGAGGTTTGATGAATGGGGTCCTGAAAACCAGAATTTATCAGGGGCCGTGTCTGAACCTGGAGTTAGTGTTTCTCTTCAGCTCTCAATCCGCAGGAAAAACCAGTGCGTTTACCCATCTACTCATTATTTATAGGGCATCTAATTATGTCAGATGGTGTGGAGGTTGTCAGAGTTAACACCGACACTGGTGTGTGGACCCCACCCTCCTGTATAATTTTATGATTTAGTGTAGTAGCATGATGCCACTGGTGCTTCCTTTCCGCTGTTTACTGCTCTTGCAGTGGTGGGACCTAGCAGAATGGAGCTGATACGTGAGGTGGACTAAAGCCTCATGCAACAGCCAACTTTATTCAGAGCATCGGACAGTTTATACTCCGAGGGCTAAGACTGTACCTGAGTAAAGTGTACAATCACAAGGACAAGCCATACAAGGCAAAAACATTTTTTTCCATAGCAGGATATAAACAAATAACAATAGCCTGCTGTAATGAATAGTGTGAAGTCTGTCCTATCCACTACACCTGGGAGGGGCACAAAAACACATTCCAAAAGCAATTCCTTGTTTTCCTTTTATTTTAAAGAAACTGAGGTCACAAGACTCTTGTCTTGTTTTCCCACAAACACTCAGTATTCTCCCCACACGAATCCATTCTTGGACCGTTTTACCACACTGTCCTCTTGTTCTTGACAGGCATAGTGTGTGTGTATGCATGTGCGGGGGCGCACCTGTGAAAGTTCAGGACTGCTATATAGGCAAAATAGAAACTGAACCTGTGTCCATAGGAAGAGGAGGCTCCAATGCAGTTGCCTGGAGAGCAATCTAGTCAGAGCCTCCAGCCCCAGAGTCGCACTTCAAGGCAGAAGCAGGGTGTGTAACTGCACAGCTTTGACGCCTTCCTTTGTTTTGCCTGAAAGTGCCAACAGCTCTAGTAATCCTAAGAGAAGTAAAGGAAGGGCTTTCTTTATCTTGGCTGGAGCTTTAATCAGAGGCTGTCTTGGAAGCCAGTATAAAAGGCTGATATTTGGCAGCCTCAAGAGTGTTTAACCACAAGGTCACAGAGTTGGTGCCTGATGCTCCTGAGGTTGCTTCCGGGCCTCATGGTCACATTGTCAAGGTCATTCTAGATGTGGTTGATCTCACTGGTAATTTTGGTGAATGTTAAAGACTGAAATAGATAGAGCCATAGTCTCTAGAACATAAGGATTTCACATACATGTCCTTGATCCCATTGATACCAGGGACTCTGAAGAGAAATGCATGGAGGACAGATATGGGAAGTTCTGTTATCTTGGTGTAGTATGTCAGTGGGAGAGGCAGAGATAAGTCAAAGAATCTTTGATCTCCCTATAAAAGACACTTACTATTCCCTAAGTATCTAACATTTAATAAGAATAGTAGTAGTAAACATACAGAGGCAGATATAGACAGAGGCACCTTCGAGGTGGAGGCAGGAAGCATCCAGAGTTTAAGGGCATTTTGGGCTTACATAGTAAGTTCACAGTCAGCCAGGACAGTGTTAGGTCCTGTTCCAAGAAACCCAAAGGAAAACAAGACAAGAAGTTGACATGGAATCAGTATTCTTTTTTGCTTTGTAAATGTTAAGTGGTTGCACACTTTTTGTTCCATTTAATGTTTTTTTAAAGATCATACTTGACTTTTTATAGCAGTTTTAAACACGAAATGATTGAACAGATGTAGAGATTTTCCATAATACCTTCTGCCCACCCCCCACAGGCATAGTCTTCTCCACTACCAACATCTCACTAGTCATACATCTACTATTGACCAGTCATGCTGAGACATCATGATCACCCAGAAGTCCAGAGCTTTCTTCAGGGCTATCCCTAGGTGTTGGAGATCCAGAAGGTTTGGACAAATGTGTTGTGAGGTGTTGTAGGAGAAACTTAGGCCAGCCTACCCAAGCTGCAATCGTCCTGCCCAGGTGCCCAGGCCAGCCCCCATGAGCATGCTCCACAGGTGCTTTCTTCCTGAGCCAAGCCTCTATGCCCAGAGACTCTGACAAAGAGACACCTGACCCACAGACACCAATGAGGAAAGGACAATGCAGCACAGTCAGCTGCTTGAGCCAACAGGACCTTGGGATGGGAAATAGAAGCAGGTCTAACTTTCTTAATAAGTGAGTCTGCAGCAGGCTCTGCTACTCACTGAGTCATTGATGCTGCGTCTTCTCACCCCCTCCCCCAAGGCATGTCTGAGCAGGGTAACCCACAACAAGGTATGTCTACCATTATACAATCAAACTGATTGCTTTCACTGTCTTAAAATCCCCCCAGTTTGTCTTTGACTCCTCTCTCTGCTCCAGGCTGCCACTGATTCTTCCCTGGGTTCCCATTTACATGATGTCACCTAGCCTTCACTGGGTTCCCATTTACATGATGTCACCTAGTTGAGATCATACAGTATGTGACATTTCCATACTGGCCTCTTTGACTTGAAAACATGTACTTAAGTTTTCTTCATGAGTCCTTCATAGCTTTAACAGTTCATTCCTTTTTAGTATTGAGTAATATCCCACTGTTGGGACATATTGCAATGTATTCATTCATTTACTATGCAATAACATCTGATTACATGTAAATGTTGGCAATTAGGAAGAACACATCTTCTGGTCAATGACCAAGGTATATGACTCCTGGGTCACATGTTAAAATGGATTTAGTGGGTTTTGTGTGTATATTATCTGTGTATATATTTGTGTGTGGCATGAATGTGCATGTGTGTGTACATGGTGTGTGTGTGTGTGTGTGTGTGCACATGCATTTCAGGTCAACACTGGACGGGATGGCTTATGTCCCCCCCCCCTTTTTTGAGCCAGTGTTTTTCCCAGGGCCTGGAGTTAATGGGTGAGCTAGAGTAGATGGCTGGTGAGCTCTGGGGATCTGCCTATTCCCTCCACTACCAAGGAGGTGGGTTGCCATACCCAGCATTTATGTTGGTGTCAGGGATCCAAACTCATACAGGACACAGGTACAGCAGGTGCTTTCCCAACTGTGCCTTTGTAGTGAGATTGGGGACTCTCCTCCACAGTGGTTGTATATTCTGCATTCCCAACAGCAGGGGGCGCATCTGTTCCTCCACATTCTCCCTACTGGATTTTGATTGTTTTAATGGGTGTGGTATCTTGTTTTAATTTTTGTTTCCCTGGTGTAATACAATGTGGAACATCTTCTCACATGCTTCTTTGTCATGTATGTATCTTCTGTGTGTGTGTGTGTGTGTGTGTGTGTGTGTGTGTGTGTGTGTGTGTGTGTGATGTTTGTTAAAGCCTTTGGCCAAGTTTTTAGTTTGATTGTTGGCCATCTTGTTTGATTTATTCAGTCTCTCATAAAATATGTTTGCAAATACCTGCATACACTGCATCAAATCTTTCTTTCCTGGATTAAAGCCTTTGGTAGTTTCATCCTATTTTATCAGTAAGAAAAATTACTTTTCAAAAGTTAATAGAGTGTTTAGACATCCCCACTTTTCCATTCACATTTGTTTTTCAGGGATCTTGAGTTTACTACATACTTTCTTCTATCAGATTCATCTTTCCAAATTGAGCAAATTCCAGTAAGTAACACTTGAATTATGTGGCTTCAGCTCTAATCTCTCCCAGGGGCATTTGCATTTTAACAAGTAGGAGAAGCCAATAAAATTGAATTGCAGAGGTAGAATTCTGGCATTAGTAAACAGGGCACAATTTTTTGTTGTTGTTGTTGTCATTGGTAAAAGAAGGCTTTTCTTTTTAAACAGATTTATTTTTTATTGTTTTAATTTTGTGTGTGTGTCTGTGTGTGTGTGTGTGTGTGTGTGTCTGTGTCTGTGTCTGTGTCTGAATATGGGTTGCATACATGAGCACAGATACCCACAAAAGCCAGAGGCATTACATCCTCTGGGCCTGCAATTGCAGGTGGTTTTGAGTTGCTCTATGTGGGTTCTGGGAAGCAAACTAGAGTCTTTTGAAAGGTCAGAATGATGAGTTCTTAAACTGCCTGTCACCTCTCCAGCACCATCACTATTCTCTTGCCTTTCTGATCACTCCATTAAGTTTGTTCTTGCTGCAACCTGCACAGCCTCGCAGCTCTCAACATCCTACACCAGAGGAACACATTTATTACACACAATGAACCTATGTTAAGGACTCATTTTCTACCACAGTTCATACCATCTGGGTTTATTCTTGGCATTGGACATTCTGGGTTCTGATAAATGTAGATAAATGTGCGCGTGTTTGATACATGCATCGTATGCCCATTCACATACCATGTGTCACATGTATCACGTGGAATAGACTAATATATCTTGTTCTCTGTCCATTACTCTCCCTCCCCTGCTCTATTGCTGTGAAGAGACACCATGAACCAAGGTAACTTTGGAAAAGAAAGCATTCAGCTGTATGTGGCGGCACATTCCTTCAATCTTGGCACTAAAGGCAGAGGCAGGCAGATCTTTGGAGCTCAAGGCCAATCTGGTCTACAGAGTGAGTTCCAGGATAGGCAGGGCTAGATAGAGAAACCCTTTCTCAAAAAGCAATAATAAAAAGGGTGCATTTAATCGGGGACTTGCGTGCAGGCAGGCACTAAAGCAATAGCTGAGAGCTCTACATAACGATCTATAGGCAGCAGACAGAGATATTGGGCCTAGTGTGGGCTTTTGAAACCTCAAAGCCTAGAACTACCCTCAGTGACACACCTCTTCCAATGCGGTCGAACCTATTTCAAGAAGGCCACACCTCCTAACCCTTCCCAAACAGTTCCACAAACTGAGAACCAAGCATATGAGCCTATGGGAGTTGTTCCCACTTAAACCACCACACGTGGTAATGACTGACTTGACTGTCTGCATGCCAGTCAGTATAGTGCCATGAAGATGGAATCCTGAGGCTCCCAGCTGGCCTCTTTCCTTTAGCAACGTGCACTGAATTTCTTGTCTTTTCATGACTTGACAGTGCTATTCATTAGTCTGCAGCACAAGGCTCCAGATGACTAGATTCTGAAGACGGTCCTGTGTAGCAGGAACATGGGTAGAGGAGGGTACAACATGGACAAGACGCTTTCTCCAGGGAAACACAGTGTTGTGGTAATGTGCCAACTCCCCGAAAGGGGCCAGGCCTTGATGGGCTATGGACTTTTCTAGCAGTAAATGTTTCAGTTGTAGGACACAGGAAGGAACTGCTATGGGCCTCCTGTTACCTTTCATTGCCCAGCCACGCCCATCTTAGTTGACAATTGATCACAAGAGATGGGGCAGTGTGTTCATGTCCTTCTATAAAAGGCCATCCTGATCTCTGTGTCTGTAACGTTTCTTCCACTTGCCATGTCCCTACTGTCCCTATATCTGTCCCTATATCACTACAGTGATGTCCCTGCTAGTCCGCCTTTGTTCGGTCCTTCTTTGTGTATGGTAGGAGTATGACAGACTCCTCTAGTTTTGCTGATATCACTCCTGCCTTATATTTTTCTATTATCTTAATCTACTATCTGTAACATCACTATTTATTGGCTTGGAAGAATATCTTGAGTCTAAAGGCTTTGGTAATTGTGAATAATGTTTCTAGAAACATCCACATACAGGTTTTTGTGTAGATCTATGTTGTGATCAGTGCAACAGGTATGGGCAGGGAGGCTGTCTCACTACAGTTTTCAACTCATTTGGGCACAATCACTGTGCCAACTTTCCTTTCTTGTGTTTTTAAACTTTATTATTTCCCACAATTGATTCAGAACCTGTTCTCTATTTTCCATGTTTCTATTTTCTTCAAATATAATGCTCAAACACTGTTCCTCACACATTGCTTCCTTGGTCTCCGCCGTCTGGTTCCTGAATTAAACCTCAAGGATGGTTTATATTCTGCTTGGAAGTGTAAAAGAACAAAACACCACATAACTTTGGTTAAGTGACAATAATTAAATATACATACAGGGTAGTTAGTATTTTTGAGTTTGTTAATTTAGTGGCCATGTTTAGACAGTCAAGAAGTGAAAAACCAAAAGAGGTGTTTACAGCTGGAAGAGTTAATTCCCACCCTGTCAGTCAGTGTTGCGGACTTCAGAAGGAGTAATTTGGGCCTTTTGTGTCATTTCAAGGGCCTGAGGACAGATTCTAGCTTAAGGGAAATGAAAAGTTGCTGCTTCAGGGGAGTGACAATTCTCCTTGAAGTTTTGACAGGAGATGGAAAGGGAATCACACTCCCTAGAGTGGAGTCTATGGTGTTATCTTTAGTCTGCGTTATTTTCCCACAGCCTGTGAAAGATGCCCAGTGGCTTTCTGGAAGATGTCACTGGAATTAACAGTGACAAAAACAGGGAAATGAATTCAGAATTCATTTCAGGAGGTCATCTCTACAGGCTTACAACAGTGAATCTTAGGCTGAATGCAAGTTCTACTATTTTTCTAGAATTCACGCTTGGGCCCAGAATGGGCTCTGTAGCCCCTAGTACTTCCTGTTGGTGCTTGCTGGGGTAAGAGTAGTTCAGGACCCTAGAACAGCCATATGCATAGAATGACTTGAGGGTATTGAATCTTTAGTGGGAAGTGTTGCCTGTTAATTTTCTTATATTAGATGCTTTTGTCCAATCAGATGTCACAGAGAGGAATGAAGCATGGAAGGAGAAGCAGGGAGTGAGAACCAGAGTTCCTAGGTACCAAAGATAGAGTCCTGAGGACCCTGAACAAATGTGGTAAGATCAGTGAGAGTGAGCTTGCTTCATCAGAAACTCAAGCCCCAAATGGGAGCAAGAGCAAGCCTGTGCCTGCGGGCGCTGAGCTGAAATGAGTGTGTGGAGGGAGCTCCAGCCTGCTTTTCTAGCTCCCTGGCTCAGTGTGCACCCCTACTCTTACCTCAATGCCCATAGCTTTTAACAGAACGCACAGTGAGCTTTAATTGACAGCTTTATCTTAATAGAGGCAGCCCGAGGTGTTTGCTGCAACCTAAGCAAGCCCAGTGGGGCCTCGTTCCCGGATTCCCTCTTTGCTGCTATCTGAGTTGATAGATCTTCCTTTTCTTTCCACTCACACCTTCCCCTCTCTCCCTGGCCACTCTGCCTCTGCAGTCATCATTACGCTTTAATGCACAGTTTTCATCAGTGACAGCCGCATTTTCCCCTGTGCGATGCTTCATGAAACTGTAAGGAGCCCTGTTGTCTGGAATTCCTCAGTGGACTGTCCAAGGGCTTCATTACCTGTCAGTCCCTCCATGCCCGCAGGGTGGGAACCAGGGGGTAAGGAGCTGAGAGGAGCAAGGGCAGAGGGGAAGACAGGGGTTCACATGGTATCAGACGCCACAAGCGTGTCTGCCTGCTTCGCTGGGGGATTTTATAGATAGTCAACTTGCTACAGTTCCTAGAACCAGATTTAATTGGTGCGGTAGGTAGGTTTTCCAGCATGGTTGACTCACTAAAAATAATCAATATGTTTTGATAATAGTTCGGGTTTAGCCTTGAATTCCCTGGATAGCTGAGGCTAACTTTTAGGTCCCAAGTATTGTGGTCAGCTGCATGATCCATAACATCCTGCTCTGACAAACATTTTGTAATGATGAACCCTTTGCCACTAGCATGAATATCACCCATTTACATGGAATCCAAACATTCCCCGTGCGACGGAGAGATAAAAGGAACGGGCAAGACTTGCTATAGACATGCAAAGTTATCGTGTATTTGTGTCTTTCTAAAATAGAATGTTGGAGAGCTGGGACTTTGGAGGATGCAGTCTGATACGGTGGCTTATATTAGTCATAAGCAGACAAGAGTGCTGTAGTAAGTGGTGTGATTCCCAAATGGTGACCGTGGTAAGCAGATTAATGGCATGTCCAAAAATGCCCAGACCCCAACCCTTAGAACCTGAGACAGCAAATGGATTTTTCTTCAGACATGACTCAATTGGGGATCTTGAGGTGAAGTGATTGTGTAGGATTATTCATATGACCAGATGCAAAAGGTCCCCAAAAGATGTTGGCAAGAGTCAGAGTCAGGGAAGGAGATGTGACCACAGGGACAGAGTTTGGAGTGACATGGGTCATGAATTGAGTCAGTGAATACCAATCAGCCTCTGGGAGCTGGAAAGGACAAGGAAAGGGGGTTTGCCCCACAAACTCTGGAAAAACAGCCTCTGTCAAGAGCCTGACTTCTAGGGTAGTGAAATGATGAATGTGTGTTTTAAGCTACAGTTGTTTATGGTTACTGTTTGCAATACCAGACTGGGATGGATGGCTACAGTGAGTAACTCTTGGAAGATTCTAAACTCTTCAAGTCTAATCTTTATAAAATGACTGTGATCCTCCCTTTCTGGACAATTCGCTGCAGTTAAAGTGCAGATATACTTTGTGATCATAAATAAAGCAGAGCTTGGAACTCAGGTGACCAGAAATTCACTTGCAGACCCTCTGACTTCCTGTACCCTCTCCTCTGCTCTTACCTGCTTCAACTTGTGTGATTTCTCCTTGCCAGTGACACCCGTGACGCGGCTCTGCCTTTGGTTTGCTTCTTTCCATGTCCTTATACAAGTGTGGCTTCCTACCTTAAGGAGCCAGAGTTCACATTATGGCAGTAGGAACAGGTTTTCCCTTCAGCCTAAAGTGACCTCCAGCCTCTAGTTGCTGGCTTTGACTTAAAATTTTTTCTTTTTTTAAAAGACATTTTAATGGTATTTTAGGCTCCCTTTCCTTGATTTTGAATTTTTAAATATGTGTTTTCATTCATTCACACATTTACTTGGCTTTATTTAACATGTCTCATTTAATATGTGTCATGAGGAGCAAGGGTTCTGGGGTTAGGAATCCACATGTGTGCAAGCACAACTCCCTACATGCGTATGTGTATGTGTGTGTGGGGGGGGAAGTATGAGAGGAAGAAGGAGAGAGGTAAGAACCTAGACCTCAGTAGAAATACTTTGCCTAGATGAATACAAGGCAAAGTTTGTTCCAGAACCTACCCTGCAATTTTTAAACAAGATTTTATGTGTATGTGTACTTTATCTGCATTATGCCTTTATGCCAGAAGAGGGCATCAGATCCTACTAGAGATGTTTGTGAGCCACCATGTGATTGCTGAGAATCGAACTAAGGACCTCTGGAAGAGCAGCCAGTGCTCTTAACCACTGAGTCATCTCTCCAGCCCCTGAAAATTTCATTATAACTTGAATTTTATTTTTAAACCAAAGCTGATCATGTAAAGATACTGAGCATGGATGAGGTGCTTGGTGGAAGCAGAGTGTTTGATAATGGGGGGTATAAGATGGTGTTTATCTATTTGATAATGGGGAATATAAGATGGTGTTTATCTAATTCTAGTCCCTCTGGATACAGAAAACTATTAGACATGTATATCAGATAGCAGAACAATATAGAATTATGGGTTCTAAATTATGTGACATAAGTTCCTGGTCTTGGGAAACTACTTTGGGATTGCACCTTCTGCAATCAGAAGGCTTGTTTTGCTTGACTGAAACCTGAAGTATATTATCATAGACCTGAAGGAGATGATAAGGAAGTGTTCTTGAAAGATTCTTAGTCCTTGCTCTGCAGGGACCTCCTCTCTGAGGCCATTTATGGAGCCTGTGAAATATGGTTCTAATTGGGGCCAGGAAACCCTATTAGGAACCCAGACAGTAGGTTATAGTATGTGACATCCTAAGATGTGGCTTTCTTTGGATCCTGATTCCACGTAACTGCAAGGCGAGGGAATTTTTCCTGGGCTCCCAGGCTCAGATCTGTGATCTTGATTTAGGGCTATCATCATATTGCCATAGTTCATTTTCCAGCACAGGACTTCACCTGTTTGGGCCTCAAAATAAATGATTTATGACTAGAACATAAATATGCTAGCAGGACCATGAGTTAAAAAAAAATCCCAACTTCTCTGCTCTTTGAAAATCCTAACAATACATTTCACTGTTTCTAATCACACTTCAGTTTCTGATCACATTATCTCTGTAACATGTTAAAAATGAATAACTTGCAGAAATCATTGGACTTAGTACACTGAGTGTATGTTCAGTTTGCACAATAGTTTTCTCATTTAAGCTTAGTTTTTCACTCCGAAGATTTATGTTTGAATCCAACTTGTTTTAATGAGGATATCATTGCAAGCATTAATTATAACACCCAGGGTTCCCATTGTAATTCTTATGCCAAGAATGTAAACACTTTTTCTTAATTTAGTAATCTATAATTCAGCCTACCCCAGAAGTTGGATAGCAGAATTTACATTTGACAGAAATGCTTGGAGGTTGGAAGACTACAAGAAACAGCAGCAACAAAAACAGGGTGCAGTTTTTGTCTACGTGTTGGGAAATACCTGTATTCCTTTAGGCAAAGCTGCTAACAGGGTTCCTAAAGCCAACTGTAATGATTTGGCGTAGGTTCTGTGACTGTGTGAGCCCAGTTGCAAGCCTGGGTGCAAAGGTTTTCTCCATGGTTTTGATTTATAATTTCATTAGCTGCAAAATCAAAGGCCAGTTTGCCCTTTGTTTTCTTCTCCGGCATTAAGATTCTGGGCAATGATCTCTGCAGGATGCTTCTCGGGTGGGGCTTTGATTGTGTCTGAGGATCTTCAAATGGAGCTGTGCTGTCTCCCTGCTGGTGCTGATGCTGTTTGCCTGTAGGCACCTCCCTTACCTCCTCTTTCCTGCTCTCTGTGGCAGTGGGGCTGGAACCTTGTAGGGTAGATCGACTGCTAGGTTGGTTTCTAGCACTGGTTACTAGTTAGTACTGGAAGGATGGAAGATGTTTCCTTCCTCATCCCTTTGGGGATAGGATTGACTGGATCTCCTTTTAGGGCATAGCTTGTCAAGGGATGTCAAGGCCACCATGCAATGGTATAGTGATGACACCAGGTCTTGTGAGAGTGCTGACCCTGAGTTTCGAGCACATGTGTAGGGAGCTCTTGTGACTCCACTTATGGTATAGTGGGGACTATTCCATAACCGCAGCTTCAAAGATCTTTAAGCATGCAGGGACACTCTGACATCAGTGGGCAAGGCCACCAAGATGTAGCTACGGTTTTTTTTTCTTGGTTATCCCCCACCCTCATCTAGCTTCTTGTCTACAGGGTGTCTGGGGTGGACCCCCTACTGGACAGGTGGAAGCTTTTGTAGGCACCATCATTAACCACAATCAAATCTGCTATAATTTGGTGTGTCAAAAGAGTGTATAAGGCCAACAGAGCCTCATGTACATTCACAGGGGAATGCTGAATGGGTGTCAGAGCCTACTAAGACTCATTTTGTTGGTTTCTGCACAGCACTATTCTTTCTGTTACCTGGTATATAGCTTGGCTGTCTCATACCCAGCTTCAAGCTCTCTTACTGACTTTCCTTGGTGTTCTGGGCCTTGCTGTTTTAACCCTAACGTGTATTAGCCATAACATTAGTGGCTTTCCACTAATGCTGTTCTCTGGCTGGCCAGCCTTGGTTTCTGTTCAGCACCTCAGCAGCTCCTCCTCTGCCACAGACTCCATGTTATAAAGTCTCAGTTTTAACTGTAAGAAGTGGTTCCTGGCATTCTAATTAAACCTGGACCAGTATAGATATTGTTTCCTGGGGGGGGGGCGCTCTCCAGCTGGCTGAACAGGTCTCTTCTTGAAAAATTTTGGAAAGTAAGTTTGTAAAGTAAAACTTCAGAAAATTTACCACGTTACAACCTTGCAGAAGAGAAAATGATAGCTATCATTTTGTAATGGTATCACCAGCATATCAATAAGTTGATAAATTACCTTATATCCTGCTTTAAAGCAAGACATGTCAATTACATGGACCAATGATACTCTTTATTGTCTACCTCAGATTTATAACATTTGTAATTAGAGAGGGATCCAATGTAGTATAAAGCAATGGCACTAAAATGCATTAATTGAAATACTTAAACATATATACATAATTGCATAACAGCTCTGTCCTTATTTGAGGCAGACATATTTAGATAGGGTGGCAAATGAGTTCACAGGGTTTTTCTGTGTCAGGAAAATGGTCTCCCATGTGTCACAGCAGCATGACAGGTAAGGGAATCTGTGTTAATCTGTTTACTGCTATTCTAACAATACCACAAATTAGGGAAATCACATACACTAATGTGGCTAATGGTTTTGAAGGTTGGGAAGTCAGATTGTGATTCTAGCATCTTGGGAACCTTCGAGGCTTGCCCCAACATGTCAGAAGGGCAAGCGGGCATGCCTGAGACAGAGGGTATTGGGCCACACTCATTCTTTTGATAACTCCCCTATGATGGCATAAATTCATCTTGAGGGCAGAGAGTTCATGATGTAATTATCCCCCAGAGATCCTGTCTCTTCATGTCATCACTGTGATGAGTTCTGGAGCAGGGAGGGCTAGAATCAAGTGTTGTGTGCATTTCTTTGGCCAGGCAGAATTCCGTAGTGAAGGGACCACTGGACTCAGAATCATAAAACATGGGTCTTACCTGAAGTTGGAGTCCCCAGAGGTAGATGTGTGAGAGATTTGTTAAGAGGAACACCTGAAAGGAAGTGAGGGAGCCAGGCAAAGCAGGAACCAAGATGTCAATGATACGCTGCAGCTCACTGATTGGTGGAGGACTCTGGAGTGTGATTGGGTGCCTCAGAGAAGCCCCGCCTAGAGGTAAATGCTTTGTACCAGTGTAAATGTCTATCGTTCACTGTGGGCCATCCCTAGGGAGATATAAATAACCCATGTATGTTTTTGTCCCCAGAGATAATTCTCTGGATAAAAGTCCAGCTATAAGCTCCCAGTAACAACATCTATAGACATAGAGATATCATGACACAAGCTGACCTATTAAAGGAGAAGTGTTGTGGGATACTGAAGTTTCTGAGCCAATGTCAACATTTTCATCCTGTGGTTGGTACCTTTGAGTGATGATATAGACAATAGCAGTGGACTCTAGGCTCATCCACTGTTGAATAGTCTCGCATGAAGAGGTGGTTGCCACAGAGCACATTTAATTCATACAAATGTCCACCCTATCCTTCCTGAAATCAGACATAAGATGAGAGAAGGTTGGTTAGAACCTAACCTGAGAGTGTCTGATACAGCTGCCACCATAGAGTTTTTGTGTGCTTCAATACCTATGATGTTGGCTTGGGTGCTGTGCCAAGGAAGTGCGTAGGCTGTGTACTCTTAGATTTTCTGTTCACATAGTCAATCAAGACACACAGTGGTAGTGGTTACGTGTCAAGTTCCACATGAGAGATTTAGATATGAGTATATTTCTGTCCTCTGGGAACTTGCCACCTATTGCAGTAAATATTTTTTAAAGGGGATGATTGTCATAAAGAGAACCTGGAAAGGTATTGGTTAATACTGCCTAAAGAAATCTTAAAAGTATTCAGAAAGGAGGGAGTAATATATGAGTTTTCAAAACACAGATTGATCAATTGAAGACATGCAAATGGGAACAGCAGGAGTCAGAAGGGCCCTCTGTGGGGATTGCTAAGCAGTCTGGACCAGTGGGCATCTCTCACACAGATCCTGATGTCATCATAATGGAATAGTCAGCCTGGGTGTGAGGGAAGAGACGAGGCTGTGTGGGAATGAAGCTCTCAGAACCTGGGCCATGGCACCTCTGGTTAAGATGACTCAGTTCGAAGGAATCTCGCCCAAACTGTCAAATACGATTCAAGTGAGCTCAGTGCTGGCTCCCCATATGCTCTGGTAAGGTGAGGTTGGTTCTAACTGAAGCACTGGGGAATAAAAGGAATCTGATGGGATAAATGTGGGGAGCCATGTGAAGACAGCCACACCTTGTTTACCAAGCGAAAACCCAGAGTTGATTGCAATTGTGTACAGTTCATCTCATGCTAGAACACAGACCCATGCAAGGGTATGAGATGCTTTCCCCAAATACTTGCGTTCTTCAGCCATATAAATGATGTGGGCAGCATTTCAAATGCCCTCTGTGAATCTTGCTTTATAAAATGGTAGGTTGCTTTAATGTGGGCTATGATCACTATCCCATCATCGACCAAGGCAGTGTGGATGCAGGAAGGGTACCGGAGGAGCAGGGTGAGAGCGTATTGGGTCCCTGTTTAGATGGCCTTAGAGGGAATGAGAGTTCCCGACGGTGACTATGGGAAACCTGCAGAAGGCGGCTCCTCGGTGAACAGTCACTCTCTGAAGTCCTCCCAGTTTCATGTTAGTGTGGAGATAGATACAGCATAATTCACGGAGCCAGAAGTGGTGGAGGCACGGGGCTCTTGTCTTCTGCACTGATAACTGCCGCCTCTTCCTCCGCTGAAACCACCCCCTCTTCCACCACCACCACCACCGCCGCCTCCTCTGCTACCAACTTCTCCACCTCCTCCACCAAGGTCATCTCCTCCTCCACCTCCACCACCAACTCCCTCTCTACTTCCTCCTCCACACCTCCTCCTCTTCCTCCCATCCTCTTGCCCTTTCTGCCCCCTTCTTTCCTCTTCCTACTCCTCCAATCCACCACTTCTTCCTTCCTTAATTTGGTCCCTAAACTAGTGAGGTCGATGGGTTGAAAGCAGCAGAATGAGAGTGGAGGTGAGTTAGAGGGGAGATATTACTGGGTAGAGTGAGGCCACATGGAGATCTGCTAGAATTAACTGAAGTTTCTTTGCAAGCTACTCCTCTGTCTCTGTCTGTCTGTCTGTACCAGTGGAGATGCTAATATACCCTCCTGGGGCGAGCAGGGGGTGGCTTGTGGGCTTTGAACACCCTTCCTCTTAGGCGTGTTGAGAGCAAAGGGTCCAGAGTGTTTTAGCCTCTGCTTCTTCTTGTATACTGAAAGCTGGGATGAATCTTTTCTAATTCCAGATTAGTTATGACACTCTGCAAACTCACTCCCACCATTTATTTATTTGAATCACTTAGGATTTATGAATCCTGATTAGTGGTAGCATGTGTAAAATAAATGTCACTGAAGCAAGTTGTAAGCTTATAGGGTAGATTGTTCTGGTGTTGACATTGCTTTTGCTATGACAAATGAAGCAAAAGGAGGGCACTTCCTGTGTATTTGTTGTCCTCCTCTGCCATAAAAACACTCCCGGTATTTGGAGTCACTTTGAAACACCCACAGTTATGAGTGGGTGATAATTATATGAAGGAAAAATGATGGCTCCAGAGCGCTCTGTCCTCTGACAGTTTGTGGGTCAGCAGGATGCATGAAAGGAAGGACTGATATAACAAATCGTTAAAATGAAATAGCTCAGCACAAATGCATAGCTTAGTGTCACTAGGAGGGGATGTGTGTGTGTATACATATACATATTTTGTTTTGTTTTTCCAGACAGGGTTTCTCTAGGAAACAGCTCAGGCTGTCCTGGAATTTCAGTAGACCAAGCTGGCCTCCAACTCACGGAGATCTGCCTGCCTCCCAAGTGTTGGGATTAAAGGTGTTAGCCTCTGCCCCGGCAAGCAACAATTTTTTATTTTCTCTGTTCAGTTTAGAAGTATTTAAGTGACAGAAAAAGGCAGACATGATAGTATTATCATTTCATCCAATTCTTCTCTCTTAAGCTGTTCATTAATTCAACTTTTTACTTGAGTGTCTAAAAGTCACAAAGTGCTGGAAGAGAGAGGGGTCAGTGGGTAAAGGCACTGGCCTCCACGGCTGGTGACCTGAGCTTGATTCCTGGGATATATGTGATGTACGGGGAGAATGGACTCCAGAAACCTGCCCCTTTATCTCCATGTGTGCACTGTAGCATGCATGTACCCCTTCTCCATGTGTGTGCTGTAGCGTGCATGTACCCCTTCTCCATGTGTGTGCTGCAGCATGCATGTACCCCTTCTCTATGTGTACACTGTAGCATGCATGTACCCCTTCTCCATGTGTGTGCTGCAGCATGCATGTACCCCTTCTCCATGTGTGCTGCAGCATGCATGTACCCCTTCTCCATGTGTGCGCTGCAGCATGCATGTACCCCTTCTCCATGTGTGCACTGTAGCATGCATGTACCCCTTCTCCATGTGTGCTGCAGCATGCATGTACCCCTTCTCCATGTGTGCACTGTAGCATGCATGTACCCCTTCTCCATGTGTGCACTGTAGCATGCATGTACCCATTCTCTATGTGTGCACTGTAGCGTGCATGTACCCCTTCTCCATGTGTGCTGCAGCATGCATGTACCCCTTCTCCATGTGTGCGCTGCAGCATGCATGTACCCCTTCTCCATGTGTGCACTGTAGCATGCATGTACCCCTTCTCCATGTGTGCACTGTAGCATGCATGTACCCCTTCTCCATGTGTGTGCTGTAGCGTTCATGTACTTCTTCTTTCCACACTTAACAACCAAATAAATAAATAAATAAATAGGTAAACAAATACAGCTCAAAAATGTAAAGTGCTAGAATAAGGGCTGGAGAGATGGCTCAGTGGTTAAAAGCACTGACTGCTCTTCCAGAAGACTGGGGTTCAAATCCCAGCACCTACATGACAGCTCACAACTGTCTGTAGCTCCATTTCTGGGGGATCTATACCCTCACACAGACAGACATGCAGGCAAAACACCACTGAACATAAAAAATCAATCATTAAAATACAACTGTTTAAAGAGTGCTAGAATGAATATTTTTAGAAGTAGCTGCATCACTGCAAGGTAACCACTGTGCGGGGACAATGGACAGCTTAGCATTTTATTTTCTTCTATGACTTTCTGGATTTTGAAGTCAGAATTTTTATCTTTTTTTCAGTGTATTTCATTTTTGATGTAACCATATTGTTTTTTTTTTAATTAGGTAAGTATTGTTTACTGCTGATCCAAAGATCAGCCTGAGGTTACTTTAGTTTTGTTTAATGATCTTCTCCCCTGTCTGGAATTAACTACCTCACTCATTGATTTGATTTTTCATTCCTTTCACATCTCCAGCCCAAACCTTCCATTTGAAGGACATGTCTTGAAATAGTTCTGATAGTTAAGCCACGGAGTCCCTTGCCATCCAGCTTTCCTTCTGCAGCCATGGGCAAAATGACCCATGCCAGACTTGGCTTCAGTGTCTCCGTGCAGGATCACAAGCTGCTTTCTCTCCTGGTTTGTTTATTCACCTTGCTCAAAGGGCAGGAGAAGTCAGTTTTCTGAGGTCTGACTTATTTTTGATAATCTTTCTGTTGATTGATAACCTTGCTACATCCGGAATCCTTGGTTGTAAATGCTTTTCATTGGAATTGAAAGCTGTTCTGCTGACCTCTGTCTTGCAGTGTGGCTTCAGAAGGTGAAAGAACACTTTTGGATCTTGATTTGCCAAGAAACAAACTTCAAGATCTTTGTATCTCTGACATTCGTATATTTTTACAATATCATCTCAACATGGGCTACTTTTCATTAATTTTTATTTTAATGAAATATATTATTGTGGCGCCTGCGCCACAAGCAACTCTGAGGTATCAGGAAAAGAAAGACCAGATGTCCAGCTGTTTGTACTAAGATGTGTCTTTATTTTGCAAGTGCTAAGAGGTCTCTCTCTTGTAGGAAGTAGTCTTATATATAGTCTTAAAACGCAGTAGAAAAACCCCAGGTGGAAGAGAGCGTGTTTTCCTCCTGCTAGATGTTGATGTCATTGGAGCAATGCAGGGGCAGTAAGCCAGGACTAGAAAACAGGGTGCACCTGTGGCTATCAGCTGATAAACAACTCAGAGACCCTGTGGGGCCTAGGCCCCAACATATTATTTTGCTATAACATAAATAAATAAAAAACCCAAACATTTAATAATTTTTACTTTTTCCAGCAAAACCCGGGCCACATAAACTAGTCTGATTGGACAAAAAAAAAAAAAAAAAAAAAAAAAAAGAAAAAAGAAAAAAGAAAAAAACAAAAAAAAAGCTGGGGGAGGGGAGGGTGTTATCAAATCTCTGCAAGAAATTCAGAGAAAGAACTCATAATTTTATTTAAATAGTACTAACACTTAAATACAGTAAACAGAAAAGGAAGGGTGAGAAGAGTAGAAAGTAACCCAGAAAGTGCAGCAAAATGTCAAGGAGATGGAAATAGCACAGAAAACTTGAGGAAATAAGGTTTGATCCAGCCAGTCAGAATTTCAGAAAGAAAACAAATATTTTCAAAGAATGTGGGAAAAGATAGACCTGGGTCTTGTGTAGGTCACCATAGAGCTGCACTGGGTTCATGAGTAGAACAGCCATGTCATATCCAGAAGATGACTTTTTGTTACATGTTTCCATCGTTTGGCTTCCCCATCATTTACTGCTCTGCTCCTGAGATGTGTCTTGGGCCTCAGAGGAGTGGTTTCCTCAGAGGAGATGGGCCTCAGAGGAGTGGGGTCCATGTCCCACACAGGGCCAAGCTCAGCACCTGGGCCAGTTGGGGGCATCTGTATTAACTGAGAACACTTTAGACTTCCTGAGATTGATTGTGATATCTTGGAAATTTTCCTTTTTTTTTTTTTCCTTACTGTGGTGATGTCTTGCTTGTACAAATAAAGCCTGTCTGAAGAGTTTGCTGCTAGCTAACTATAGAGATCTGGAGGTCTGTACAGACAGGAAGTGAGACAGCTGGGCAGAAACAGGAGTGAGAGGGGCAGGAACTTGCTCCCTTTTCTGCAGGGAAGCTAAAGAAGTAAAGGTGGCCTTGGCTTCTCTCTGATCTCTCAGGATTTTCTTCTATATCTGACTCTGGGTTTTTATTATTCAGACCAAGTAAGAACTCCATTTACATCTTACTGCCTCATGTCTATTTGGCATGAATTCCTTTTGTTCTCTCAATTATTTGATCATCGTTAGTCTTGCACACTTTCCTCAAGTACCGGCATCCTTGGCCGTCCCTTTGTGTTTAAAGGCGGGTCTTTAGAAAGCCCATTTGAAGCTCTGTGTCCAGCCAATGAGCTTCCCATTGTTGGGCTTCACTGGAAGACGACAGTATAATGCTGCTCTTCACCAGGGACCTCAGATACTAGAGCCTGTAGTACTCCTGTCTGCAGGTGGTTCAGTTGCCTGGAGACATCCCCTTCCATTAGCTCCAGGAATCTCTTCCTGCACTCCATCTGCCTGTCTTGGTGTACAGTCTCACCTGCATGCTCCCTTCTGTGTACCTGTACCATCTCCCTTTCCTCCAGGGATAAGGGAGAAACAGCCAAGCCCAGCCCTCCCTCCAACTGTGGAGATGGTCTCAGTACTGGGCAGCTCCAATTCAATTCACATCAGCATCTTCTGCAGACACTTTGCTGTGTCCTTCCTCCTCCCTGGGGTACCATCTCCTCCTCCTCCATTTCTCTAGCCATTTAATGATGCTGACTCTCCATTCCCTTAGTACTAAAGTGGTTTTTATTCCAAAAAGAGAGAGGTTGGCAATATCTGCTATCTTGAAACTGACAATCCAGCAATCATCACTTTAATTACAATGGGGCATTATCAGGTATGCCTGAATAAGTTGCGGTGTGAAAAGACTTCTCTTTCTCTCTCTCTGACTGTCTCTCAAATTTCTTGCTAAAAGCTGACAACACACAGATCTTACCAAGACATACCCTTTCTCAAATTTGTAAGTGCAAGTAACGAAACAATGGGAGTGATTGATTATGCCTGGAAATTGCCTTACAGAGCTTTTCCTCTCTCATTGGTAGAGTGGGGAGTTCTTCCTTCTCAACAACAGAAAAATCATGCCTTCTGATCTTATCAGGCCCAGAATACAATAGGAAGTAATTGTGCATCCCCCAGCTGCTCTGTGTGCTTAGCTTTTCTGCACAGGAACCCTGGGTGCAGCTGTGACCCCAGGTGAAAAGGCTCATCATCCAAACGGATGCGTCCTGGTGAAAAGAAACAGTAACAGGAGCTCTGGTGCCTAGGGTAAGGTGAGGGGAGGGTTCTGCTCCTCTCTGACAGATGGTGGCTTTGGGGGGTTGACACCAGCAGGAACCAGATTACAGGAGGTCAGAGAAGAGGGTAGGTGTGATTGACACCCATGCCTACTCTGTGTCAGGGACGGTGCCTGAACGCGATTTACATATCTGCATCATTTATTCCTTGTGAAATCACTGTTTCCTTCACAGGTTTGGCAGCAGTAGGTGAGGTGAGCTACTCACGTCTGTGCAGTCCAGGGTTCAGTTTCTGGCAGTGTGACTTGGGAAACTCTGCTTCTAGCCTTTTCTTCAGTGATGCAGAGCCTATGCAGATGGACGGGTAGAACCAGGGAGGCCGGCCACACATTCCAGTAAACTGTGCCCCAGGGGTCTGGGGGAGGAAAGGACAGTGTAAACATTTGCTTCGGCCTGAATGTGTGCCTCCCAGCACTGCTCTATCAATTAGGAGAGCCGTCTTGGAGAATGCTGTCTCAGCTTCTGAAGAGAGGACCCCAGGACATGCATTAATGAGAGCCAGGGAGCAGAGGGAGCCACAGCTGGCAGAATAATAAAGCTCTCTGAGGGAGCCCGGGCTCCCAGGGAAGCCCGGAGCTGGTTGACTGAAGAGCTGGAGGCCCCTGCTGGGCTCTCCTGCCTCCCTGTTTGGGGCTTGCATACAGAAACTTAGAAGAGGAGCTTTCTCCCCTCGACTTGCCTTATATGGACAGTTAATTAGTACTGCCACGACAGGAGACACCTTTCCATATTGTGCAGGGCTTGAGCTTGGGAGCAGACAGTCTGCTTTTGCCCTTCTCGGCTCTAAAGGGAGAAGTGCTCTTCGGCTGTTGAACAAGGCTGCAAGAGCAAAGAGCATTGAGTTAGTACAGCCTGTCCTCAGGATGTTTGGTCACTTGCTTTGGGGAAATAGTGAATCTAAAGGGTGTGCACCATTCTCTTCTGAGGGGTAATCCTCCTTCGTCATTCTTAAGGCACCTGATCAAATTGCTTCTAACAAGAACATCTTCTATTACCCATTAATTCACTGCAGAAAGAAATCACTTCAACAGAAAAGCATTTTAAAGGCTTCTCTTCACTTTTTTTTTCTAAGGAAGTGATAATCTCTTTAAAGGAAAGGAGGAAGGCACTGAGCTGAGAGATGGAAATGCTAAACCCTCAAGCAGTTGAAAGGCAGGGACTGTGTTTGTCTGCTCTGGGTCTTGGACCTTTCCTTCAGGATCATGCTATGTTGACCATCTGTAAAAGTTTCTAAAGTTTCCTCGTGTGTGTGTGTGTGTGTGTGTGTGTGTGTGTGTGGTATTTATGGGTGTGTATGTTTACATGCTTGTGTGTGGTGTGTGCGTATGTGTACGTTTGTGTGTGCTATCTGTGTGCATGTTTGGTATCTATGTACATGTTTGTGTAGTATGTGTGTGTGAGTATGTATGTGTACATGTTTGTATTTTGTCTGTAGGTGAGCATATGCATACATGTTTGTGTGTTGTATCTGTGTATGTTTGTGTGTGTGGTGTTTGTGTAGTATGTATATGTGAGTATGTATGTGTACATGTTTGTCTGTATAGTATCTGTAGGTGAGTGTATGTGTACATGTGTGTGTACATGTTTGTGTATATGATGTGTATGTGTTTGTACATGTTTATGTGTGTACACACTTGCGTGTCGGGTGCTTGTGCTTGTCGAGTCAGAGGTCAGAATTTAGTGTCTTCCTTGAGTGCTCTTTACATTATTTCTGGGGACAAGGTCTCTCACTTGCCCTGGAACTCATCAACCAGTCAGACAAGGAGCTCAGGGGACCTGCTTGTCTTTGCAGACCCTGAGGTGAAGTCTGTGACCGACTTTTGTGCAAGTGTTTAGAGTCCAAACTTGGGTCCTCAGGCTTGCATGATAGGCTCTTTCCTGGCTGTACCACGTCCTCAGCCCCTTCTCATGTGGTTTGTCACACGGCCCCATCTAAATCACCCAGGAAGGGTGACACTAGCTGTAGCTCATTGGGTGTGTCCCTTCTGATTATGTGTGCTAAGACCATTTTCCTGGGACACAGAAGACAGAGCAGCATGCTCACCTTTAAAATTTATCTTGTTCATTTTTGTCTAGATTTACAGTCATGTCAAGAGACACACATATGAACAAAACATGGTGTTAATTACAGCAAGACTTTCTTATTTTAAAAGCAGTCGTATTGCTGGCATTATAAGTGAATGAAGATGATTGAGTGGAGAAATGGGTGAGAGGGAGGGGAGAGGTGGATGAAAGAGCTAATAACTGGTTTCCTTCCACTTGAAGCATAAGATTGGAACAAGAAAGGAAATGTTCCGAGCCACCTTCCAAGTTTGCAACAATGCTGATGAAGTGGGGTAGGGAGTGAGGCTGAGTGTGTCCACAAGGTTCATGGTCCTGCCATCTTGTTTGTTTGTTTATTTTTATTTGTATTAGAAACAAGCTTGCTTCACATGTCAATCCCAGCTCCCTCTCCCTCCTCTCCTCCCCCACTCCCCACAATTCCCTCAATCCCCTACCCCATTCCCTCTCTGCTCCCCAGGGAGGGTGAGACCCTTCATGGGGGATCTCCAAAGTCTGTCATATCATCAGGGCAGGGCCTAGGCCCTTTCCATGTGTCCAGGCTGAGAGAGCATCCCCCTGCCATATTGTTTGCTCCACTTGGTTTGTCCTGAAGGGCCCAGACCCTCACCCAGCCCCCTGCTTTGGCAGCCATGACAGGCTGCAGAAAAGACCAGGCAAGAGGTAGGCCTCTGACTCAGCAGGATGTGCTGAGCTCCCTACCTTGCCCAACTTTGCCCTAATCACTAGGAAGCCAAATAGCCTCCCTGCGGAAAGGAACCAATCAGAAGTTAGCTGGCTGGCTCTGGAAGTGCTTTACTGATAATCGTGGAATATAGAGCTAGCAACTGCCCTGGGAGGGCCTCCAGGCGTAGAAACCTTCCTGCAGCTGCAGCTGACCAATCAACTCAGGACAGGTTGCCCAAGTCTGGAGGTGCACCAATCCTGAGACTGTTGCTGTGCAATTATCAACCCCCCCAGACATTCCCCTTGCTTTACCCCAATATATTCCCTGCCTCACTGCTGCTCCTCGGGGTCCCTCCTGCTTCACCAGCTGTGTGGGATGGACAGTGGAACCTGAGTTAACTTGTAAATTTAAAGATTCTTTGTTTTTGCGTTGCATCTGGTCTCTTGGTGGTTCTGGGGGGTTCAGAGTCTGGGCACAACAGTCCTATTCACAAGAACACAGTTTACATCACAGTAAGGACAGGACCAGCTGGGCAGCTAAGGGTAGGGACTTTGAAAGATTCTTGCCCTTGGTTCTGTCCTGACCAGAGGCCAGGAATGCCAGAAGGCTACATGTGAGTTTGTGATGGGGTTCTAGTGCAGACTCTCATCCCTTCTGGCCAGCAGCTTTGGAACGAAATCTCTGGATTTTCATGGTAAGAATGGCTATGTCTATTCCCCCAAATTCAGCTCATCTCCTAATGATTTGGGATCTCAACTCTCAAGTAGTTACCCAGAAGCCACAGAAGGCATTGAGAAGTAACCTCTCCCTCACACTCAGCTGTGGACCCTACCTCTTGTTTCCTTTGTAACAGTAGAAAGGTATATGTCAGTTTTGTTCCTCCTTAGACCCCCAGGTCCAAACAGTAGGCTACCTTTGACCCTGGGTGGATACATGACATTCTGAATCACTCCAAAGGTGAAAACACCACATCCTTTTTGCTTCCTTTACAGTTAATCTAGCCTGACCTGTCAGTAACCTAGCCGGGGGGCACCCTTCCAGGAAGCTGGCTAACTTAGAGACCCCTTGAAATGAGAGGTGTAATATCCCCTCAAAGACATCCACAGAGCCGCCTCTGAAGCCCATCCCTGTGGTAGCCACTTGCAGTGTGACCATCAGGCAGCAACCCGCCCCCTCACTTGTCTGCTGTCCTCCTTAAATCAGGAAAGCATAACATTTCCCTTTGGCTACTGGACTACAGTGAAGCCCCTAGTGCCCCTCATTCTGAGCCCCCTCCCACCCTTGTCCTGCAGCTGTGCTGGCCTCCAGGTCACCACAGTAGAGCCTGCCTGCTTTCTTGGACCCCAACAGCTAAAGACACAGCTACTTCCTCCTCTCTGACCTTCATTTTGGCAGCCTCCAGGGATTACAGCTTGCTTGCTCTGTTTGCTTTTTCTCAAACTCTGAAACCTTCCTTCTGAGCCCCTTTGGAAATTTATTTTGTTAATGAGATTAGGAACCAAAAAAAGGGATCCTTGATTTCCCTGGTAACATTTAGACTAAGAAGAAGGAAAACATTATTTAATTTCCTTATGCCTTGACTTGTTGGATTTCTGAACCTATCCATCTTATCAAACATTTTTTGAAGACTGAGGATGGTGCTCACCTCTACAATGTTATTTTTAGGTGATTTAACTAGTAATTACTGAATCCATTGCCTTTGAATTCTAGCCATCCTCCTCACAAGAATTGATTTTGGGGATCCCCCCTCACAAGTCTCCGTATATTGGATAAGCCACATGGGAAGAGTGTGTGTTAGTGTAATAAGTTTAGTCTAAGATAAGTAAAATAGATTATCACATGAATTACAGTGTCTCCACAGGGAAGGGGGCTGTAAATGAGAACAGGTGTAAATGAGAACAGGTGCCATCCATGACCTTATTCATGTAACCTATCTTCTTTAGTATGCTCAGAGGCTCTAGGTGGAAAAGGCTTTGCTGCACATATTTTTACATCCCAAGTATTGGGTGTGCACTTAACTAGTTAAGGTCACTCAAACAGCATTCAGCCAAGTAGGAAAAAAATGCTGTAAAAACAGAAATTCAATTTTACTATTTAGTTATCTCTCATAAAATGGTGTAATGTGGTACCCATGGCTGACAGCAGCTGTCTTGTGCATGGTGGTTCAGGGACATGGCTCCTTCTGTCAGCCACTTGTGCTTCCCACTAGGTTTTCACAGTCTACTCAATACGGCAGATGGATAGGAGAACATGAAAGGATGCACAAGGCTCATACACTTAAGTGGAAGGATGATGGGGCGTGTCCTTCTGTATATATGTTTTTCTTATTGGTTGATGAATAAAGCACTGATTGGCCAATAGCCAGTCAGGAAGCATAGGCGGGGCTACCAGACCAGGAGAAGGCTGGGGAGAGGAAGGCAGAGAGGGGCCACCAGGGAGAGATGCCATGTAAAGGCAAAAGGAGTAACATGCCAGGGCATTACTGGGTAAGCCAAGAGCACGTGGGAATACTTAGATTAATAGAAATGTGTTATTAAGAGAGAGCTATCCAGTAAGAAGCCTGAGCCATCAGTCAACAGTTTAATAATTAATATGTCTCTGTGTATTTATTTGGGGCCAGGTGGGAAAGAAACTCTGTCTTCAGAAGAAAACACACATTTTTTCCTTTAGTTACTGGAACATGTGGTTCCCGGTTGAACAACTTCTTTAAAATGCTAGATCAGCATAAGCTGCCATTCCTTTGACTCTACACCACAGAGTTTCTGAAGGTGAGCACTTTACCTCAGTCTGTTTCCTGGAGAACTGAACCTGTGGGGATGGAGACAAGAGGGGAGAGAAGAGAGGGGAAACAAAGGGATTCAAAGGAATGGGGGAGCCCAGGAAAGGAGTCTTCCCTCTGGAAGGCCATTTCAGTGGCATCCATATGGAAAGACCCCCTTCCTGACTGCTCCCAGGAAAAGTCAGTGTGGTCAGAGAATACAACCCCACCTAGAAGCAAAGAGCCGGTTATGTATCATGGTGGTCTGGTTATTGTTGCAGAATCCAGACGGGTGTCCCTTGGGGGTGGGGGAAAGTAGGCCCTACACCAGTGACACAGGCATTGGGAACAAGTAGAAACAACAAGCTCAGTTTATTCCAGGAAGGGGTAAACCTTATATACTCCCCTAACCCTGCCCCAGGGAGGAAATCCACCGAGCTGGCATCTGCTGAGGTGACATGGTCACTGTCTATTGGTCCTCGTCATCTCTCGTCTACTGCTGTCAAGGCCCTCTGGCAGACCCAGGCTGACTGTCAAGAAATATCTACTGCACATGCTCTTACTGTCAGCCTAGGCCAGGTGTCAGGAGATATCTACTGTGCATGCTCTAGGCCAGCTATCAGGCCCACTGAGGCTTAGATTTCCCACAGGTCATGTCTCATGGCGGGCTGGTCATGTATCATGGCGGGCTCCCTTGGCGTGTTTGCCATCCTAACAGGGCGTTTGTCTAGCGATGGTCTGTTCTACTCACCTTCTATCAGGAAGGGCTGGTACTGGGACAGCAACAGTAACTCCGTATACAGTCTGCTCGGTTATAAGGCCTGCTTTCTCCCCATTCTTTCCAAGTACTGTCTAACTTACCTAGTTCTACTCTGAGCAGAACAACATATATGCATGTCTAACAGAACACTGATATATTGGGATCACAGGTGAAAGCCCAATGGCTTCTACAGGGCAAGGTACTCTCAGCAAGATTGCTATAGCTGGTGGGACGTGCAGATAGGGTTCATGAGTGCTAATGCCAAGTTCACACTGAGCATGCAAGAGCACATGTGAATACAAATTGTACTATGTCTGTAGGGCATAGGTGGCCACCCCAGCTGGAGCAGGGGGAACTCTTTGGAACCACGACCCCTGAGCCTGCCATTTACCTCCAAGTCTTCTCTGCTGGCTCTCTGTTGCCATTTGTAGGCTTGTGTTTGTAACAAAAGCTCGAAGGATATGGCTGACATTCTAAAGTTCCCTTCTAGTTCAAGAAGTTCCAGTTTGCTCGTGGGTGTATTTACTACTCTTGAGATTCAATTTCCCTGATAGGAGTGTGTTTTCAGGCCTCCCAGGGGTGATTAATTCAGAGAGAGCATGTATCTGTTGTGATCTAAATGTGTATTTGTTTTACCCTGAGCCAACAAGACAATTACAAATGTTGTCTCGCCTGCAATCAGATCATGGGCTTGGAAATGCAGTTGTCACAGTGAAAGCCACAACATATCAGAGTTCTGGGCTCCATGCTGACATTTGGCTAGGCTCATACACAATGTCTAGGAAGTAGACTTTCTTTTGCTGGGGACAGTGACAACTCCTCTGCTGTTAGAACTGGTGGGGGACTTTGGGAATGGATTTGACCCAGGGTTATCTCTAGAAGTAAGTGAAGTATCATGGCTAACTTTCCTACAGCATTACATGCCACTGGCATTCCAAAAATATCACAACTGTATCTGCCTTTTTCATCTGGGGTTTTAGCATCTCCTGAAGCTCTGATTTATTCCTGTGATATCTGGGGGACACTCAGAATGACTGGAACTTGAGCCAGCAGTTTGTGGAGCTGATGGTTAGCAGGGAAATTCCAGGGCGGAGCCTCCATAACTATCCTGGGGAGAGAGGTGCTCAGTGGGTCACTAAGCACATCTCTGACACTTAACCCGCTTGAGATGCCATGCGTTCTCTACAAGATTGCACTTTACCCTCATAATAAATATTTTTGTGCTTCTCAGGCCCAGGTCAAATAAAGTTCTGAAGGTAGAGGTGCTAATGAGAATCCAGTGGTAACAGCACTGTCTTTGTTGCTAAGCTGAAAAGAGTGTCTTGGGTTATGCCCTTCCTTAGTGACAATCCTGGGTGTAGATGGTATCTTGAGATAGCTCCTCAGGGAGCCATCTTCTATCATTTTCTTGTAACTGTCACTCTAATGTGCTGAAGGGAAGGTTCATTGTCGTTTGCATATTCATCCATTTCCTTTAGTGATTATGTGAATCACCCAATACCCATCAATAAAATAGTGTTTGCTTAAAGCGGCTCCTCTTGTGTCTATTGTCTGTGGCTGGGCCCAAGCCAGTAGCATGCCCTAACAAGACAGGAGGGGGATGGGGGGGCTTTGCTGGGCTTGAAAGGGAGGAGGAACAGGACTCTATGCAAATGAGGTGGCTCATGAGGCCAGGCAGGAAACTGAGTGCAGTCTCCTGGGCTGAACTACAGGAACATAAAGTTTCTAGCATTAAGAGGCCTTTTGAAGGTAAAGCCAACTTCACTGGCTCTAAATAGGCAGACCCAGAGACTGCACTAATGAGGAAAACATCCAACTATAATTTGGATGTAGTTCATTTCCCAAAGACACTTGTGTTAGAAGCTTGGTCCCAATGTGGTCTTGTTGGAATGATGGGATCTTTAAGAGGGAGAGGCTTGATTCAAGGTGTCCAGGCCACTGGGGTGCTGCCCTCTGCAGAGATGGGGTGAGTTCTCACTGAAGGACAAGATTGGTTTCTTCCTGCTCCCTGGCTTTCTGTCTCTCTGTGTGATCTCATCTAGAAGCATGACAGCTGTTATAATACTATAAGGTCCTCAGCTGCTGATGACTAGATGGGGCATTGGTGGCAGTGGAGGTGTGTGTGTACATGTACGTATGTGCATGCACAAGCTCCCAAACTATGAAATAAGCCTTTAAAAATTATTACTTGGCACTAGGTGTTTTGTTGGAGCAATAGACAATAGACTAATTCACATATGGATTTCTGTGAGTTCCCTAGTAACTGTGGTAGTGTTTAAATACAGAGCACAGTGAAGTATGACTAAAAGTTAAATTTACATCTTTGAAATACATATAAGTTTTCATGGATTATAATGGACACAAACACTAAGCCTCCGGCGGATGCACATTCCAGGGAGTCTCTTTGTCACTCCACAGACTACTAAGAAGCTGATGCCTCTTTTGTATGGCCCCGCCCACAGGGATTCAATCACTAATAAATGGTAAATCTTCAAAAAGCAATGCCCTTTGTTTTGTATATTAGTTCTGGGCTACGGTCTTTTGTCTTGTTTTTTTTTTACTAATGTAGTAAACTGGGCAATAAATATGGTAACTGCAACATCCAGACCTTTACTTTGCTTAAAAAAAAACCAAAAAAACACCTGTATATGTTGACCAGAATCTTGTTATTTAATCCACAACAACTGAATTATTGACCATATACAGAGTAACAGAGACTTTAAGCATTTGAGCATAACATAAAAAGAATACCTGCACTCCTGTGTTTACTGGGACACTATTAACAGAGCATAACATAAAAAGAATACCTGCACTCCTGTGTTTACTGGGACACTATTAACAACAGTAAAAAAAATCAACTGAAGTGTGCACTGGTGGATGGATATTCTACTGTATATGAATAATAGAATATTACTGAAATAAAAAGAATGGAATGTGCCATTTGTAGCAACATGGATGGAGCCAGAAGATACTATGTTAAATCAAAGCATACATAGAAATACAAATACCACATATTCCCATTCATTTTGGGGGATAAACTAGTTGATCTTATAGAAGAGAGTAGTAGACTCCAGAGGCTAGGAAGGGTAGGAATATGGCAGGGAATGTTAAAAAATATAACTACTATGAAAAAACTATGTGTAATAAGTATAATAACTATATACAATATATACATGGCAATAAGTACATTAGCAATGTCTAGTCCATAAGCATATGACAAATTCCAAGAAAATACTTCCTTATCTATTCTCTCTTGATAAGTCAAAGTCTTGTATCTAACCCTGCTAGTTTAGTCAGAGGAGCATGAGACTCCACATCGGATCCCAAAATATAAATGGAGTTCTAATTAGTCTAGATAATAAAGCCATAGTCAGATATAGAGGAAAATGCTGAGAGATCAGAGAGAAGGAGCAAGCCACAGCCACATCTTACCTACTTAGCATATCAGCAGAGAAGAGAGTGATTTCCTGTTTCTCCCTGCTTATATCCTGTTTCTGCCCAGCTATATCACTTCCTGTCTGTCTGTACAGACCTGTAGACCTCTATGGTTAGCTAGTGGCTATCTAACCCCCAGAGAGGTTTTATTTGTGCAAGAAAGATATCACCACATATCTCCTTTTTTTGTCTAAAATTTAAAAAATGGCAGGGTGCCTGCAGTTTTTGACAACTTACCCATTTATAAATAACTCCAAGAAAGGGGTTTGCAGGCTACAAGTACAAAGAAATGATAAACACTTCAAGCACTAGATATGCTAATCACCCTGAGTGGATCGTTATACACTGTGCACATGTATCTAGTTATCACACTGTATCCCATAAACAGGTGGAATTATTATGTGGGAAAAGTAAAAGTTTAAAGTCTGTGGGTATAGTGAAGTAATTTTATCATTAAAGTTCTGCTGATGGAGCCCATGGCATCTCTCATACCAGGAATAGCAGTTAGAAGATTCATGGGGAAACTTCACTGAATTATCATTCATGTCACTTCTGTTGATTACTCCTCTTAGTCATTTATGCAACTTGGAGAAAACATGGCAACCAGGGATTTTATTTGTCTGGTCCCTGTTGTCATCACCCCACTTGGCTCACTAATTCTGTCATGTAGGCTTACCTGTCTTCACCCTGTTCCTGTGGGAACTATTTCTGCACTATTCTCTGCTCTTGCCCTTAGTACTGTCATTTATGTACCAATGTCTGTACTATGTTTTTCTTGTTCATTTAACTTGAAAAATGTATCATTTATGAGTAAAGTAGGTGCTTGGAAAATGAACAGGCATCTATTTCTACTGTTTTTGTAAGCAACATGGAAAACCACTATAACTATTTTAACATACATGAGGGAATTAAGTTTTATCCACATATTCATCTTGTATTAAATAAGTCATTATTCAGCAGATACTTACCCAGAACCTAATGTATACTTGTTTTTCCTGGATCCTATGTATATGTTAAGAGAACCACATTCAGCTACAGTCTACTAGGGAGATGGGTGTTAAGTGAATGCCTCATAATGTCTGGTTAATGATAAGCTGGGAGGAACAGGGAGGCAGGAAGAGAATAGAGTCAGCCCCTCTGAAGAGGGACATTAAAACAGATGCTTCAGTGCAGCAAGGAGATGTTTTGGAAGCTCTCCAGATGTGGGGAAAATCTTGCAAAGAGTTCAGGACTCAATACATGTCAATTCAGATATACTCTGGGGGAAAATGTGTGTGTGTTTTGGAAGAGCCTGAAATATCCAGTGTGGCTGCATCGGCATATTTGAGGTTAAGAAGGTTGTTGAGGTCAGGAAAAGGAACTGGGTTTTATTTCTATTTCTATATTTATTCCCTATTGTATAGAGAAGGAATTGTTGACAATTTTAAAGAAGAGATACCTGTGAGAGAGGAAAAAGCCATGGAGAATGTCTGAGTCCAGTCGTGAAACCATGTTCAGGGTCCTTGTGATTGAGGTGATACACAGAGCTTGACTACAACCATGGGCAGTGGTTGACATAGTGTTCCCTGGCTGTTCACTCTCTATTACCTATCTCACCCCTTCTCGAGCAGGGCAGTCCCTGTAGAGTGGTGGTTCTCAACCTGTGGGTCATGATCCCATCGGCAAACCTCTGTCTCCAAAAAATATTTACATTATGATTCATAACAGTGGCAACATTATAGTTAGGAAGTAGCAATGAAGTAATGTTATGGTTGGGGTCATAACAGCATGAGGAACTGTATTAAAGGGTCACAGCATTAAGGAGGTTGGGAACACTGACGTAGAGGATAGAAGAATGAGAACAGTATTGCGTGCAGCCTTGTGACTTGTGATGCACCTGTGTTGACACTGGGGCCTTCTAGGAGAAAGTAAATTTTAGGAGTGATAAATATGTGGTCTAACTATTGTGAGCATCTGAATGCCCATTAGGGGACTGATTTTATGTTTATCAGGACTGATGTTAGAGGATCAGACTCTGCTGTATGTGCTAAAAGTATTCCAGGTGTCCATTTGGCTGGGTATGCATTTAGTCATGCATAACCATCAGGAGGGATGCTTTTCATAGAGAACTTCCACTGACCAGTTGAGTAAAACATTTCACTTTCCAAACTGCAAAGTGCCTCAGCAATTGCTTAACTGCTGGAGTTGCCATTCTTGTGTTTAAAGACTTCTTCTCTCTTGCCCTTTTGTAGCCCTGGTTCAGGACATTCATGAACCTGTTTCTCTACAGAGAGGGTGGAGTCACTGATGGAAAAAATTGACCTTCCCAGGAAAACAGTGACATTCTAGTTGAAGATACAACATTCTAGTTGAAAGGAGAAATCCCTTGCTTTGGTCAGCTGAGAGCATCTCAGCTGATGTGTTAGTTGAATTGAGAACAGTTGTCTGAGCTCTCACCCTGTTCCTGCATAGAGCGATACCATAAGTTTAGTCCTTAGGACAGCCTGGTGAAACCCAAGTGGAGGGCACCTGTCGAGCTGACCAGCTACCAGGGGGAGGGGAAGCTGGCATTCCAGCCTGGGTGTCTGTCTGTCCTAGGACGTAAGTGCTTCATGGATTTGGAGAAAGGAGCTTGCAATTTTTAACACCTATTAGGGAGAAATACGAATGAAATACAGGCAGCTGTGTGCACATCAGTGGGTCTCATTTGAGGAGCAAACCATGCTATATGTAAACTTGAGCTGTGCGATCAAGCTTCGTTCCTTTTGAGACTCATCTTTTAGCCTTTTGATACTGAAAGCTGCCAGTGCCGTGCTCTGCTGCAAAAACTATCTGGAATGATTAATAAGTTGCATTTATTATTCACTGTAATACTAACAAGTAGAATGGCACGAGACTGTTAAAATTGCACTCAAACCACCCTCAGGAAATCATTAGCATGCATGCAAAGAAGGCAACAGTAAGCAGTAATTCCAGTGACTTGGTGAAGGGAAATGGCAGAGCTTGGAGTCAGAGCCCCATGTGTGCGCACACACGTGTTCTGTGCTCTTCCAGGGCTGGGTGTTTTACATGTATTATCTTATCCCACCCTTCTAGCACACAGACCAGGAGCTATTATTTCCTCTACTTTACAGGAGGTTTAGGGCTAGGTACTTGCTCTGCCTGGGACAGTTTAATTATGAATCCACAGAAGCAAGTTTCCACTAGATTTACCTGCCTCCCAACTTTATCTTCTTCCCAGTTTAGCAAATGGAGACAAAAACGGGGAGGTACAAATGGTGATATTTTAAGATTATTAGAAGTAGGGAGTCTGTGTCAATGTATTTACTTTTTTCAAGCAGATTTCCCCATCTTATTTAAAATGATGCTGGTATCGCTGCCTCCGGGTTCAAACTAGTTGATTATAGTAAATGGTTTCCAAAGATATCAATGGCACTCTAAGAAACCAGGAGTGACAAAAAGCTGGTTCCCCTGTGGTGAGGCATGCCATCCATTGCATGCCCAGTCCTGGTGGGAGAGCCACGTGCTCACTTTATTTCAGGAAAGGCTTGGCTTCGCTTAGAGGCAGGTGAGGCTATAAATACACACATGGAAGCCTTCAGCTACTGCCCTGGCATCCCTCCACACCGTTGTGTGCTGATCTGTAGCACACACACTCAGCAGGAGCCCCACCTGTCTGTATTCCATGATCTGCTGAATGTGAGAATCCTCCAAATAAAAAAAAACCCATGCTTATTCTCCCTGTTTGTAGTCTAGGTTCTTACCAGGACTCGAGGGTCCTTGATCCAAATAGGCAGAGTCTACCTTCCTGATGAGGCCAGGTTTCTTGACTTAATTCCAGGGTTGTTGAAAGTCTGTAGCAGAGAAGAATCTCTTTCTACATAAAAAATTGCACAGTGATTTTTTTTTATGAGTCCCAAACAGAAGGCCTCTCGGGCACTGTGGAAGCATGCTGGCTTCTGCATTTCATATACACAAAATTTTTTTGTACCCTTTAATGAGGCAGTCCTAGTGATTGCAGGAGTCAACAAATTGAGTGGCTTTCCCCTATTCCCAGTTCAACTGGTGGCTTCTCTCTAAAATGAAAGACATTCTGGCCTATAGTTGTAGCACCTACCCACGGCCTCTCTTACAGAGGGATCTTACCTCCCAATAGTTTGGGGCATCACTTTTGAATGTGAAGCTATCAAGGCTGATGGAGAAATCATTTAAATCTGAATGATTACAGGGTCCGGTGCAAAATGAAACAAGGGGTGGGGGTGGCAAACCTGTTTCTGGTGCTTTCTTCTGGCCTGGACTTTATACAATTCTGTAAGTGACAGTATTTCGTTCTTTCCTAAGACACAGGCAGCAGAACTCTAAAATGATTTGTCATCTCGATTCCAGTCGAAATGAAGCATTTTGTACTGTACATGAAAAAAAAATAGACGTCTTTGAGGTGGACAGACAGCCCATTATCCATAGCAAAACTACTGTGTTTTATGTTTGCCTGGGAATTACTGATTGCAGCCAAGGTGCAGGCAGGAAGCAGCTAAGCTGCAGCTGCATTGTCATGGCCTGGAAATGGATGGGAGTTTTATTCTTTAAGCACTTTCAATTGGTGCTGTGGTCTCCATTTTCTCCAGTATAAATGAGCCCTTCAGTTAGGAATCCTGAGGGGTAGAAGCAGTGATATGAACGGGAGGAGCCGCTCCTCGGCTGTCTGGTGGGCTTCGGGCTTGGAGTGCAGTGATGGATAATTACTTCAGTCTGATGGTGACGAAGCCTGCCCCTTTGGAACCTGTTTACTGCGCTGGAAGATTCATCAGCGTTTCCTGGCTGCATCGGTGATGGCCGGTTTGGGAGGAAGACAAGAGCCTTCATAATAAACGTGTCTCGATTTGGGGAAAGCATAAGCAGTTTTTCACAGAGCCTCGCTACAGCTTAGGAGAGATACTGTGGCCGCCCAGGGTTTGTGCTTGCTTCTCTTTGCTCCTTGGGTGCAATACCACGAACTCTAAAAGACGCAAAGACCGAAAAAAAGCAATCACAGGAATGATTGTGTGATGTTTCAAGAAATTTGTAGTAATCACAATCACAACAAGCCTTCTACTCAGGACTATTTCTAGGGCTGTGCGACTTATTAGTAACACAGAAATGGCTCTCAGAAGGAACTGACCCTTTGTTTAATGCTCTGCTGGTGTCTTGACATTCTTGGTAGATTTTGGACAAGGGACACACACACTGGGTTGTCACCAAATCACCAAACCTTGTGAACTACAGAGTCAGTGCTAGAAGCCAACAATCGTAAAGACGTGTGAGTTAGAGACTGACCAGTTGACACTTCTGTCTCGTTGTTGGCTCTTCCCTCTTGGCTCTCCTCAACCCCCTGTTAATGCACAGGACTTTTTTTTTGAGATGAGGTTATTCCTCCTTGATGTGCTGTAGACTTGAGGCAAATGACTGTTTAGTTCCCGGTAAAATGAGGATTTTTCTAACCTTGAATTCAGAGGAGTTATGAGAGCTAAAGTGGCTGATTCTGATACATGAATATGTATGTCATAGCTATGAGGCCTACAAGCTCAAGGTCAAGATGGTCTTCCTGGTTGCAGATCACAGATTCTCAGTGCAGTCTGCTCTTGATGTAAAGAGAGAGAATCAGGTAGTCTCTTCCTATTAAGGCACTGGTCTTACCCTGGCGAGTTCCACCCGCAGGAGCCTGCCGCCTCCAAATACCATCACATGGGGTTAGAGTTCAGTGTAAATTTTGGAGTTACATGTCACAGGTATAGTCCTTTGTTATCACAGAAGAGAATGCTATAATTACTCCAGAAAGTTCTCTGGTTTGACCCTCAATTGTCCTATTAGATTACTATATATGTAAAAGTAACCATGTATCTCACAGTACTGTGTAAGGCTTAGTTTCCAAAATTAGTGTTTGTTAATTGTATAAACTAAGTTTCATTGTGACCTTTTCAAACACAAACATAATGCATCTCCATCCAATTTACCCCCAGGATTCTCTTCTGTTCCCTTCCTCTCATCCCTCTTCATTTCCCCTAAGTTTTCACCCCTCCACCACCTTTTAAATCTAGATTCCATATGAGAGAGAAAATATGCGTTTGTTTTTCTGAATCCAGCAATTTTGCTTAGTACAACCTCCAGTTCCATCACTTTTCTTGCAAACAGCATGGCTTCATTCACTAACGGCAGACAGTTACTTCATTGTGTATATGTGCCATGATTTTCCCTGTCTATCCAACTGTTGATGGCACCCAGGCCATCCATCCCTATTCGTGGGTGTTCAGAAATGGACTTATTTTCATTGCAGAGAACTGTTCCATGTATGACTGGACCACAATGTGTTTTGCCATTCTCCTGTTGATAGGCTCTTGGCTAATTTAGACTACTAGGAATACAGCTGTCATGAACAAGCGTTCCTACTACTTTTTTTTTTTGTAAATACATGAATCAGTAAATATGCATTTATTTTTTATAAGAAATGACTTTAATTGGTCTTGATGGTACATACTTTTAAACTGTTTTTCCTGAAAAGTTGAAGGGGGGAGGAAAAGGAGAATGGAGGAGAGTAGACAGACTGTCACATCACCAGTAAAGTGCTAAGTTGCTGATTCCATGTGCATAACATGGCCAATTACAAGCTATTGCTGTGACACCACTGACTGCTGAAATGGGAAACAGGCACAATGTATCCTTGGGGGGGCCTGTGCAATGTACCCTTGGGGGGCCCCATGAGCAGGGCCTGTGCAGTGACTATAGGGGCACCATGGAAAGATCCTGTGCAGTGTACCCTTGGGAGACACCGTGGACAGATCCTGTGCAGTGTACCTTTGGGGGGCCCCATGAGCAGGGCCTGTGCAGTGACTATAGGGGTACCATGGACAGATCCTGTGCAGTGACTATAGGGGCACCATGGACAGATCCTGTGCAGCGTACCCTTGGGGGGCACCGTGGACAGATCCTGTGCAGCATACCCTTGAGGGGCACCGTGGACAGATCCTGTGCAGTGTACCCTTGGGGGGCACCGTGGACAGATCCTGTGCAGTGTACCCTTGAGGGGCACCGTGGACAGATCCTGTGCAGTGACTATAGGGGCACCATGAGCAGGCTCTGCACACTTGTACTTTATACTCTTGTTCACAGTTTATGCTAGCCTCAGTTCCACTGTGTCTCTCTTACCATTTAGTGGCATTATTCTTTTTCTCTTCTGCCATCTTAGTAGGTATTAATGAGGTCAATCCCTGGGGTCCCTATGCAAGTGTAATATCCCTTTCACACATGTAGGTATACACATACACACACACACACACACAGAGACAGAGACAGAGAGAGAGCTCTATGAAAGCATAGACATATCTGGTTTTAAAAAGAATCCTTTATATAGTCTTGATTTCCAACATTATTGTAAAAACACTATTATTTTTACTTTATTTCATGGAAACAAAACTGGGGCATAGGCATTAACTTGACGCATGCTGCATGGCTATTTTGTGAGGCAGGAATCAAATTTTCTGCTTCTAGGATGGTGACTCCATTAGAACATGCATCCGGAAGCAGTCTGCTGCAGTGCCATGTTTTGTTCTTTTAGATTTGGCGGCGGGGCACCACTCAGCTCCAAATAAATCACATGTGGAGGCTTATTCTTAGTTATGACTGCCCAGGCTTATCTTGGCTTGTTTCTTGCTGCTGTCTCTTAAATTATGCCATCTATCTTTGGCCTCAGGGCTTTTATCTTTCTCTATTTCTGTATACCTTTTCTTTTCATCTTACTCTATGTCTGGGTGACTGGCCCCTGAAGTCCTGCTCCTTTCTCTTTTGTTCCCAAATCCTTTTTTTTCTACCAAATTTCTCCTCATATTTCTCCTTTCTGCTTGCCAGCGCCGCCTATTCCTCTCTTCTGCCTCACTATTGGCCATTCAGCTGTTTACAGCTTCACAGAGTTAAACAAATGCAACATAAACAAAAGTAACACACCTTAAAATAATATTCCCCAACAGTCTATTGCATCACAGTACAAGAAGCAGACTGATGTTCTAACATTCTGTCATCAGTCAGAAGTCTCAGACTGGGGCTGGAGGGATGGCTCAGTGGTTAAGAGCTGCTCTTCTAGAGCATCCAGGTTTGATTCCCAGCACCCCACATGGCAGCTCCCAACCCTCTGTAACCCCAGTGCCAGAGCATCCAATTCAGGCCTCAAGCACACAGGTGATACACAGACATATGTGCAGACAAAACACCCCCCCACACACTAAATAGGTGAGGGAATAAACAGAATGTGTGGTTTTAAAAAGCTTTCAGAGAACTACCCACATGCCAATAATTACTGACTTTTGGTCAATTTGCTTTGTGGTCTTATAGCACATACATCACAGACTGCAGGGGACAATTCTAAACATCTTTGTTCAAACACACAGGGATTCCTAAGCATGGAATGGTTCTAGTGTAGGCAACATGGATTGGGAATTCTGTGTTCAAAGTGGACTCCCACTCTCTCATCATCTGGATTGAGCTTACCCACCCAGATGAGAACTGTACAACTGGTAATTCCCCTTTCCAGGGGAGCAGACCAGGCTTGTGAGTATTCCTTTAGAGAGGAGGCTGGAGTGAATGGGATAGATGTAATCTGTGTGTGGACAATGAGCTTCAGGGGCAGGTCTTAAGATCCTTGATTAAGCAGTGTAAGGGGTTTCCTCTCCACACATGGAAGGGCAGGTAAAAGCATGTAAGGGAAGAGGAGGTGACAGGCTAGGAGAGCCTCTTCTGAAGTGGCCAATGTTGGTCCAAGGCAGGGATGCTAGAAGAAGAGTCTTTGCTTATCCTTTTTGGCCAGGTGTAGTCCACTTAGGGCTTCCATTTTATGAACAGATTTACTCATTTTTGTTTTATGTCTATGCGTGTATTGCTGCATGTTTGTGCATGTACCATGTGCATGCCTGGTGTCTTCAGTGGCCAGAAGAAGGCATCATATTCCCTAGAACAGGAGTTACAGGTGGCTGTGAGCCACTGTGGGTGCTGGGAATTAAACCCGAGTCCTCTACAAGAGCTGGGAGTGCTCTCAGCTGTTGAGCTGTCTCTGCTGCCCCGACCTTCTTTTTCAAATACATTTCTGTGATAAGTTTCGTTATTACATTGGAACTGGCTCTTTAAGATGCTTCCAGTTAGTTGGTCTTAGTTGTGTTCTCCAGACACTCATGGGATGAATCTTTAATCTCTGCACACTGGAAGTACTTAGGCACATCCTTACATCTTTGTTTCTTGTCCTTCATCAGTTCTTCGTTGTTGTATGCTATAAAAGTACATCCCTCTTTTTTAACCTATCTCTTGCCTGTTCCCCATTCTCTTATTTTGTTATTAGCTTAGGGTTTTCTATAGGGAGCCTCCTGTTTCATGCCTGGGCTATTTAATTGGGCTGCCTACAATTTGAATGTTTGGGACTCCTCTGAAATTTGCACTATGATTTAATCCCTGGTGCAAATGGTCTTAAGCATAGGCCGAACTGTTAAGGTATCAGGCCACAAACTCCATCCTCATAGATAGAACCAATGACTTGTAACAGGGATGGAGAGAAGGGCCCCTTCCTGCCTTCCCATCTCTGTCTTGTAAGGATGCAGCATTTAAGGTGACATTACCTTACTAGATACTAAATCTGCCAGCTCCTTAATCTTGAACTTCCCAGAAGAATTTATATTGTTTAGAAATTATTCAGTCTAAGTTAGTTGGATGAGGCAGTCTAAACCACCAACACAGGTGGAACTGAGCACTGCCTCCTCCATCTACTTTGGAACCCATAGCTTGGTGGGGAGTTGTTTGATCCCTTGCACGATCAAAGAATTTGATATCTCCAAAGTTGGGAATTTACAAGTTTTTGCTTTCTAGGAAAGCAGTTTCATGATTACAATATTCGTTTCCTGCTTATAGTGTAGCATCAATCATTATGGGCATTCCAAATAGTTTATTGATTCTAAGCTTTGAAATATTCAATCAATTTCCAGAGACAATTAGACAGCAGCTAAATATTTCCTCAGTTCCACTGACTTACCACTGGCATAGACTCTGTGGAGTGGTCAGTTGTGTCTGGGCCTTCTTCTCTTAGGTGGCATAGATTGCTCTGAACATGGAGTCAAAGGCCCTTTCTGCAGGTGTGACTGCCCAGCAAATCTGAGTGGTTCTGCTCCATAAAACAAAACGAAGCAATCCAGACATCCCATTGGACACCTACAAATTACAATGAATGATGACATTTTTATTTGGTCCTCCTTATTTTCCATAATTAAGAATGAAATTTATTTAGCGCACTACACTGGCTACTTAACTGCTTCTGCATTACTCAGGGTAATTGTTACCCAGAGTCAGCTCTTTTATGGCCTGTATTAAAAGGTTTATTGTTCTTTTGTTGTGGTTTCTTGGCTCTGCTTCTGGCATGGCTGACAAATTAATAGGCATCAGGTACTAAAAGAATTTGCAATTAAAGCAAAGTGGTAATAAAGGTCACCTGTTTCAACAGAGCCTTTCTTTGAAAAAACCTGCTTGAATCAAAGTACATTGTGTGTGGGCTGTTTTCTGGGTCACACCCCACCCTTAAAATCTGGCTTTAAGTACTTTTTCTTGCAAATTTGTAGCAATAATGATTGCATTTATCTTCAACTTCCACGTTTCTTTTGGCAGCTGTCAACCATATTTTGAACTTGAGCTCTCTGATATAAACAGTCAGAAGTAATTCCACCAATGTGAGCTTCTATCCATTCATTTAACACAATACATATTCATTAAGTATTTCTCAAAGTCAGAATGTAAAGAAGAAAGGGGAGACGGTACAGTTGGTAAAGTGTTTTCTGTGCAAGTGTGAGGACCTGGGTTCAATCTTCAGAACACATGGATAAGAGATGGGCTTGGTGGCACATGCTTGTATTTCCAGGGATGGGGAGGTGGAGGCAGTCGAGTCACCAAAGCTCTGTCAACCAGCCTAGCCTAGTTTACTATGAATCCAGGCCCCTCAGAGAGCCTGGCTCAATGGCCAAGGTAAACAGTGAGTGTCTAAGGAATGACACAGAGATTGTCTTCCAGTTTCTGAGTGCAATTGCACAAACACACACACACATCTGCACACACACACATGCATCTGCACACACACACACCTGCACACACACACACATCTGCACACACACCTGCACCTGCACATACACATGCACATACACACACACACACACGCATAAACACATGCATCTGGCACACACACATGTACCTGCACACACACATGCACTTGCACACATACACACCTGCACACACACACTGCACACACAATACATGCAGTTGCACACACACATGCACCTGCACACACACACACAGTACACACACTGCACACACACACATACACACACATACACACACACACACACGCGATGCAAGGGGTGTATGCATACCCTTGAGAGGAATCACACACTAAAAGAGAAACTGACTTAGCTAAGCATGGAGTTAGCCCAACAACAGGGATGAAGGAGGAATAGGTAATTTCACCTGGAAAGTTTAAATAAATAGTCATTAGAAAAGAGATTTATATTTGTGTGACACGTGTTTATACAGAGGCCAGAAATTGATGTCATGTGTCTTTCTCAACCTCCTCTGCCTTTAATTTTTGAGATGGGCTCTCACTGGACCTGGGGCTGGTTGATTATGTTAGACTGGCTAGCTCCAAGCCCCAGGAATCCTTCTGATTCCATTTCCAGAGCCATACCTTGTATGGCAGGCACTGCATCGGCGAAGCTGTCTCCCCAGTTCAAGAGACTGATGAGTTTTAAGGGATGAGTCAGAGTTCTTCCAGGAACCCAAACAGGCCAAGGGCCTATGCAAAGCAAGGTAACAGGGGCCATGAGGCAGGAAATCTGTGAGGCCTAGCTTGAAACCATAGTCGTGAATGAACTTGTGTTCTACCGGTGATAGACTTTATCCTTTGGGAAGGGGCATTTTAAAGCAGAGAGGTGACATGATGGACATAAGTTTTAGAAAGATTGCTCTGGGAGCAATACACAAGCAGTATTACTTCTTAACTATAAGAGAATTCATAGTCAGCAGCCAGTTCTTTTCAAGTTCAGTGGAGGAAAGTGTAGATAATTGAACCCTCAGGTGAGAACTATTGGGCATAATGAGAGGTAGCAAATAGTTTGCCAGGCTGTGGCCCTCCATCAATAATTAACTGGATGATGAACAGACTTTTGAACCCTCTGCATGGTTTCTGTGGTTTAGGAGACTATTAAGAAAGTTGCCTGCAGCTCTGAACATTGCTAATATTTTGTGGCCATGGCAAACAAGGTGTTATTTTCTTGTCATCTTCTCCCAGATAGGACAAGACAGGTTATGTTCTTTAGAGATAGGGTAGTTTCATAGTTTGAATTGCCTGGTTTCTTTATGGGACTCTTCTGACATGACACTTTGATGGATCTGAGATGTTGTGTCTTGAGTTTGAACTTGATTTAACTTAAATTTAGTTTAATTAACTTTTGAGACAACTAAAGACAGACATCACTTATCTGTGTCTCTGCTGTCCTTTATGGATTTTCTTTCTGAAGAAGTAACTGGCAGCCGTATTTTTAGGCTGCTTTTAATTGGCTTTCTTTATGCACTTCATGGTTTCTAGTCATCTAGGTTTCTATTTATTCCTACCTTGAGAATTTTTTCATTTATCTCAAGACTTATAGATGTTATAGAAAAAGCACTGAAGTACATGTTGAAGTCTCTAGGATTGTCTGAAGGGCAGGCCTTTCCAGATAAAGTCAGAATGAATAATACAGCTTCAAAAGACTGTTCCTCATTAGAATCAAATACATGGAAATTTTTATCCCATTCAATAGATTCTGCTATAATCCAGTTTATTAGCATATAATGAAATACTTGGTACTAATTAGTAGGCTAGAAATAATAAATTAGGATTAATAAATATAATAGATATCCTCATGGTCAGACTGAACTGTTAGCTTTTCTGATACCAAATTTGATGTAACATACTTGGCTTTTTATGTCAGTGGTATCCCACTTTTCACATAATGCAAAAGACGGATGATGTACTGTACGAAGGCTGGAGACCTAGAAGTAGAAAGAGAGACCCCGAAGGTACCTGAAAACCAATTTTGAATTACCATGATGATAAAAGGGTTACAAAATTTCCTATACTACCTACAATTTTTTTGATATGTGGTTAATTCAGTTTCCTATGGATGGGATTTCACTGTACCTAGAAAATGATTCCCTGTGAAATTCACACTCAATACCCTCACTGTTCATTTCAGAAATTATTTATATAAAGGCCTAAACAGAGAAAAAAATGAACACATTTTTCTCCTTTATCTTCACACAGATTTGCATACTTTGCATATGATTTGCAGAATTTAGTGTCAAAAAAGGAACACATTTTTCTTTAATCTTTGTGTCTTTCTCACTAGCATTTTGAGGCTCTGTTTCCTGCTTGAAAAGACTGAGCTGGGTCCCTGATAACCTTTACTTGCTCCATAGTTTATAACACCTGCAGTTGTATGGAAGGCAACCTTCAATTTACTGACTAGAGGTTTCTTTTTATCTGTGCATGCATGATGCACAATGCGGAACGATGAGTTGGTTCAAGAATGGCTCTGTGTGTTATTCTAGACTTTTGAATGTATGTACGCCGAATGAAGTACAGAAGACTTGACATACTTAGGTTCATCTGATCATAAATGGCTTCTGTTTTTAATTATTTTAATAGCACAAGTCATTATTACATGGGCACTCGATACATACTGCCTGTAGTTCTACTGCTCACTGATTAGGTAAGCTTGTGCTGTTTTGTGAGCTCTCTGTTCCTTAACAAGACAGCAAAATGTATCCACATTAGAGAGTTTGTTGTTGAAACCAAGACAAGCTGGGTGAATTCATTTTTAGAACCAAGATCAAAGTTAAAGAAAATCGGCTGCTATTGTTATTTGAGGTCCTCACTTATTCATTTTTAACTTGATACCAGAAAAGGAAATAGAGGAATGAATCTGAAAATAATCTGTACTTTAAAATGTTAGGAATGGCTCTAGGACTAAAAATGTTAGGAAATACTCTAGAACTGAGGAGATGGGTTATTGGTAAAGCGTTTGCCACATTGGGGTTATATCCTTGGAAAGTAGTGTGGAAGGGACCTTGGCTTTTCCTCACTCACTGGCTTCCTGGCTATGAGATGAAGTGTTTCTCTACTCCCTTTCTCTCTGCTGTTATCACCATGTGAAACTACCAGAGGTCCAGAGCAATAGGTTTGCCTGATCTTGGGCTTGAACTTCCAGAACTGTGAACCCAAACTAACCCTTTCTTTATAACTTCATTATATCAGTCATTGTATTATATTCCAGCAACTGATGAATATAGCAAGAATGATAACAATACTGTAAGGCATGTGTAACAGTGGCTCTACCCATGATGAGGTTGGGCTCTCTGAGGACAGTGTATACAGGTTTTGTTACTGTTTATGGTAAGCTCTCTTGGGATGTAAGTGATGCTAAGTGCATGATTATCAGATGGTAGTCATGGGATAGTCACATCCATCGAGGGTGCACATAAGCTTTAAAGCTGTTGTTTGTTCAGAGACTGTGTGCTGTGGCCTTCTGAGATCCCTGAGAGGAAGCGGCTGACCTTCTCTCCTCCTTCACGACATGGCTTTACCGTTATGATCTACAGATGGTATAGTCTGTCACCACTCTCATGCCTTTAGATGTATGAGATCATCAAGTTTATTGAAAGCAGTTCTTATTGATTTATATGTTTATGTGTTAGTCGTGTCAAGAGGAGTTTGTCCATGATTAAGCATTTTAAATTGCTCTTCCCTCTCTCCATCTACCCCCTCCTGTGGTGTGTGTGTGTGTGTGTGTGTGTGTGTGTGTGTGTGTGTGTGTGTGTGTGTGTACTTGTTCATTAGTGGCTGTGGAGGCCAGAGATTAATATCATGTATTTTTGTTATTGCTCTTTACCCTAGATTTTGAGATAGGCTCTCTCATTGAACACAGAACTCATCATCTTAGCTAGACTGGTTATCCAGTCAAACCCCAGACTCTATCTTACTCCACCTCCCCAGCTGAGGACTTACAGATATGTGTCAGTGCACTCAGCTTTTACATGGGTGCTGGGGCTCAAACTCTGGTCTTTGTGCTTGCTTTGCAAGTCATTTCACCAACTGAGCCATCTCTCCAGCCCTGTAAACCTTCAACCAGCCATCTAACTAAAATTGAGGAACTATAAAGAGATACTCATATAGATGACAAGGTCAAAAAGTACAGTCTCTTTGCTATTGCTTTGGATTTTGGGTTGCAAGCCACTTTCTAAACAAAGGTTTTCTGGATAAGAAACAGGAAATATTTTATACAAAGCAGGTCTGAGTGACAGACTGAAGACTCAGACTACAGCTTCACAGTTTATTTCCCTGAGTGTCACTCTACACTGTGTGTCCTTCCTGGTGGCCAGAGAGAACAAGACAGATGATTTAAAGAAATGGTAGTTATGTCTCTGACCAGCTTAATACAGATGGAGGAAGGCAGCTCGCACAGGCCTCATTTATCATATCTAAGCCTGGTCTCCATTGCATGCTAAGGAGGAAATGTGGAGGCAATGAAGGAGAGGAGAAAACAGAAGAATAACAGAGTTAGAGGGCAGGCATGCTGACAAAAGATTAAAACAAGTCAAGATTCCAATGATGAAACCAGGGGGAATGTTATGTCCCCCCCCCCAGAGTGTAGACCTTTAACCTTTATCACACTCCAAACCCCACCCAATGATGTCCTTGCCACCACTGTCCCCATGGCATGCTCTTCTTAAAAGTCGGAGGGGGGAGAGCATGGGGCTCCTTCCAGAAGTTAATAATTGTTTGTCATTCAACACATAAATATTTTTTTGACTACTCACCTGTGCAAGTGTCATTCTATACACTATGAGGAAAGATATGGCATTATTCATATAGGTTCTGGAATCAAAATGAAATAAGTCACATGGAACCACTCTGATGCATCTAATCTACTTTAGGAACAACTGCTACACCGCATGTGGATGGGTAGCTTCTGTGCATCTACCTGGGAGATGAGAAAGGTTTTTGCTCCCCTCCATTTGTTTGTTAAGTACTTATTAACACACTATGCTGAATTATCAAAGACTGGGGAGTTATCCAAGTCTGTTTTCAATCTGAGTTTAAAAAATTGTTTGGGAGACAAACCAACTTGTCTTGGCAGGTTGCTAAAACTGTCTCTATGATTATTAGTCTTCCGAAAGCCAGGGTGCATACTGCCAGGTTATTTGGCAAGATTTTGGTACCACTGTGTAATCAGATAGACATATGCTCATTGGTGGAATAAACCCAAACCTTTGCTTGATCATGGGACCCTTGGAGGTGGAGGTGATGGTCACTCATAGACTTTTACAGTGAGAACCTGCCTGAAGATAGGAGATATAGGTTCTGTGTTGGTATGAACAGAGATGAGACATTATAACTGAACATGGAGTTTCTAGACTGCTGGTGAATTATCTAGAGATACCCAAACCATAAGGGTGTCTCCACACTGACATTGGCTCAAGAAGCTTGGCATGAGAGAAGGCCCTCATGGCCAGCTCCCATGGACAAACTGGCCAGAGTCTGATACTGCAAGTTGTCAATAATCCAAATCTAATTGTAGGCTACATCTTTTGGCAGATGTTAACATCCTATTTCTACTCAACTCTTCATGTCCTCTAGTTATCTATCTATCATCTATCTATCTATCTATCTATCTATCTATCTATCACCTATCTATAATTGAATACTATTTTATCCTTATGAAGTGATATTGTTGACATCATTTAAGTTCAGCCAGTTTACTCTTCTGTAAATTCTTTCCAAATGAAATTATCAGTCATTCACCTTCAGTTTCAGTGTTTCTTGTCCTATATGCAAAAAAAACTATGTAAGAAAATATTTTTAAAAAGGCAATTATCAGTCATTTCTCTAGAGAATCAGTAGCATGGTCCCCCTATTTTTCATTAACCTTAAGAAGACAGACTTTGTTTTAGACCATGGGGAAGTTCTGCAAACTCCTAAGAGAAGGGTTTAGAAGCTTCCTCCTAAGCACTAGTAGAAAAGTGTCCAGTTTAGGAAAAAAACAGGTAAAATGCAAATAAAACTAATAATCCTCTTGGTGAACCTCTTGATAAAACCAGAAAGCTTGAAATGGGACTATTTTTCTTTTCAGTTAAAAATGTTTGAAAGGTTTGGGGTTCCTCCCTTTTGGAAAATGGGGGAATTCCAGCCAGAAAGCAAATTCTATAAAGTTAGCTGGAGCATGGAAGCTGGACAGCTCCATCACCAAGAGCAAATCTAGTCCAAGGTTAAACTGGAGCATGGAAGCTGGACAGCTCCATCATGAAGGACTAACCTAGTTCAAGGTTAAACTGGAGCTTGGAAGCTGGACAGCTCCATCATGAAGGACTAACCTAGTTCAAGGTTAAACTGGAGCTTGGAAGCTGGATAGCTCCATCATGAAGAGCAAACCTAGTCCTAGTTAGCTGGAGCATGGAGGCTGGATAGCTCCATTATGAGGCTCAAGTAGAGTCCACCATTAGCTGTAACGTGGAAGCAGGACAGTTCCATCTCCCAGATTAATTTTTGTCCAAGCTGCCTGCTGTTGCTTCTCGTGTTGTACGGATCAGTACCCTTCTTGAGTGCTCACATATTTAAAAGATTTACTCTCAGCTTGACTTTGACTTTCCTCTTTCTAGGTTTCTTTTTTTTTTTTGTCTTAGTTCATGTTTGCAAAGAATTCCGTCATTGCTTAGATATATGAATGATAGGTGTCTTAATTTTTTCCAGTACTAAATTCTCTCCCCTGTTCCAGATATTGATTTCTGTTAAAATTTCAGATAATGACAGCTTTTATTGTTCAGTAACTAGCTATCAGCATTGTGATGTAGGTATAGTCATATAAATTGTAACCATCTTTAAACCTTACTGTACCACTGGGATGAAGGGGAATCATCTTGGTTTAGTGTTGTTAACTATTTTCTAAACATAATTCACTCTTTGAAGATGTGCACAAAAACTTAAAACATGGGAAATGATTAATGGGCTTGGAATATTCAGGGTGCCATGGGGTAGGAGGGAGGCCAAGTGCCAGAGAGCTAAAATATACTAAAATCATGATTGCGCCTCTTAGACGCTCTCTTCACTGGCATATTTACCCCATTTTATACAGTTCTCCTTTCCCATTGAGTAGAGATTAACAAGATTAAGTCCCGCAATGTTTTGATTGAGAGTTAGAATTTGCCACTTTGGAGACAGCTAGGAATACACTTCTTTCTTTCCCTTTTGCATCAAGATTTTTATGAGACATGTATTTCACAGCAAATTCATTAATTTAACAATGTGAAGTGATTTTTTTGCTCTCATTTTTTGTTAAAAATGAAAGAGTACAAAGTTTTTTTGATCAAAAGTCAATGTTAGGACAGAAAAGTTATATTTTGAACTTGTCTCTACACAAGTGTGAGCAATGCTGTGGTACCAGCTGCTACCCTAGAGCGTTAAGGGACTGATGAGAAACAGCAACAAAGAAAGGAAATGTTGTTCTTTATTTTATGTTTATACTGAATTCAGCCTAAGTTCACAGACTGCCACAAAACCATGTTCCATACTTTGTTTAAAAAGTAAAGGGGTAATGGGTGTGATGGAACAAGACTTTACTAACAGAATTCTGTGAGATATGGGTCAACCAAGACCACATAGTGAAAACAAAAACAGAAAAGAATTTAAGCCATTTTCTTTCTTGATAATTAGTGGCTATGGTCCAACCCCAGTAATCCAGGTGGGTTTTTTTTAATTCTTGTCAATTTTTAAAATAATCACAGCTCTACATACTTTTAGACACGTATAAAGATGTATTTCTGGGCATCTTTACAGGCCTAACATTTCCTTTCTTCGTTGCTGTTTCTCATCAGTCCTTTAACGCCCTAATGTTAGCAGCTGCTACCACAGCATTGCTACCCTTCCTCCTCTATGCCTTTACTTTTGTCCATGACATCCATGTGGAATAGCCTTGCCGACCTCATACCTAACGTTGGAACGTGAGCAGATCTAGGCTAAAGAGGAACTTTAAAGAGCCCTTGGTCTTCACGCCAAACAGGTTGATTATTTCTGCTCTTCTACAGCATCTTCAACTCCTCTGTTGCTTTCTAGTTTGCCAAGCAATTGGCATACCCTTTGTTTCTTCTGCCACATCCTACACTGATTGAGGAATAAAGAACCCACTGTGTGTTGCTTCCCTCACTGAGCGTTTTCCTCCTCCCTTTCCTGTACATACAACAGAAGCTCAGACAAATTTGAGTAGTCTGGAAGATAAGTTGCATTGCGATCCACAGAATCGTTTGGTGTGGGTGTGCATGCTTCATTTGCAAGTTCTTTAAAAGGGGAGTTGAATAAAGGAAGGCAGAAGAGTCACAGAACTTTGTCCTCAAAGCCTCCGACCAAATGATGATGGTATTATACCTAGCATAAATGTAACTTGACTCATTTTGATGGGGATTAAGTTACGCGAGGTTTTCTGGGAACACTCTCAAGAAAGGTATCAGGAAAAGAGTAATATTATGTCCTCACTCATCACAAGGCCCATGGTTGAGACCCCTATAACAAAAGACACAAGGAGAGAATACATGGCAAGTTCTTATGACCAAGGCAGCATAGACATAATGAGTGAAGACCCAGGAAAAACTACTCTGTGACGGACGCTCATACAGAAGGGTGATATGACAAAGGGGTGTGACCTAAGGGAGTAAGCTGAGGGAAGAGGGGAACGTGACAAGGCCTGTTTGTTCAGGCTCTTCTGATTGTGTCTGTGTGACATTTCTTCTTTCCTGTCACATGGAAGCCTTTAATGAAGTACAAAATCTGAAAAGGAGGGTTTTCCTGCCTCTATGGTTTATCTAGCCTCCTTCAGCTTAAACTGCAACCCACTCAAGTGCTCTGTCTTTGGGTTATCTTCTCCTGACCTAGGCAGGACCAACACCTAGACAGAGACAGGTGTAAACAGAGCAGGCTGTTTCCACACAGGCCTTGGCTATTCCTCGGGTGTTGTTCGAAGTTGGTATACAGTATGTGGACTTGCTCCATGTTGAGACAATAGGCCTCAAAGTTTGTTTACATCTTGAGTTCTAGAGAAAATGGCTGCTAGCCTTGCACTAGACTTCTCTATTTGCTTGAAGGTAATTACTAGGGAGTGATTTATCAGATCTCCATTACCTGCCAACATTCCTGGATGTGGGAGGAGTGACTGGCCTGAGTCCTGAAGATGGGACATGGTCCGTTATCATAGCAGCAATACTGCGCCAACACACCATGATGCTGGCTGGTGAACGCAAAAACTCAGCCAAAGAGAGGAAACACACACAGAATGATGAATATAGCCCCCAATACTTTTCATTTCAGTATAAATATATGAATGTGTATTTACTGGTCAATCTTTTAATTATACGTACAAGACCATTATTTTAGTGCAGTCCTGTATTTGGTGATTTGTGTCCTATACAAATGGGATGCATAGACCATTATGTGAAGTAGACTGTTAATTCAGAGATGCTTATAAAACATGCCTGTGTCTTCTGCATATAATTGGAAAGTAATACTTTCAAGTAATTTGCTTTTATTGTATGTTGTAGTACTTAAATCTGCTTTTACACTTAGTCACATTACAGATGCACACATTTAAGGGCATTGAATTGTTCTACAGACCTCATAACCCAAAACAGCAGGGGTGCTTCTACCCTTCCCAGTGGTGCCTGGTCCGCACGGACTCCTGCTCCAGGTCCTCCCTCCGAGTGTCCTGGATTTGCTTCTGCGTAACCATCTCCACACTTGGGTTGCTTTTCTATTCTCTTTTTGGTTTTCTCCCGATACCTGCTACGGAAGCTCGGTTTCTCTTGTCTTCTGGTCCTTTCTCCCTTGGGTCATTTTTGAATACCCATTTCTCCCGCTGTCTTCCAATGTTCTAGCATTACAGCTTGCTATTGAGCCCAGCTTACTGAGGGTGACTCACGGTTGGCGGTTGCACTTACTTTCCTGTGTGTCTTTCCAGGTTTTAGTTCTGTTTGCTTTTTTTTTTTTTTAAATCAGGAACTCTCTCTGCCCCAGCTTCTTTGACTGAGAGGGGTCAACTGTGTCTGCCATAGAGTCATCCTAGCTGGGCAGGTGGGGATTTTTAATTTTCATTTAATTTGACTTTTGCGTATCACTCCCTAATTCATCTCAAACCTTCTTCAGAACTCCAAGTAGTTCCTCGATAAGTTTAGTTTCTTATTAAGTGAGCAGTGAACATGGTGGAAACATGGAGAACCAATACTCCATACTGTGTTTTTTAAAAAATTTAATTTAAATTAGAAACAAGTTTGCTTCACATGTCAATCCTAGCTCCCTCTCCTTCCCCTCCTCTCCTGCCCCCCTTCAACTCTCTCCCAATCCCTTCCCCAATCCCCACTCCACTCTCCAAGGAGGGTGAGGGCCTTCTTGGGGTATCTAGAAAGTCTGTCATATGATCTGGGGCAGGGTCTAGGTCCTCCCCCATGTGTCCAGGCGGAGACAGCATTCCTCTACGTGGAATGGGCTCCCAAAGTCCAGATGGCTTCAGTGAGGATTCTACCAGAAATTTAAAGAAGAGCTAATTCCAATACTCCTCAAAGTGTTCTACACAATAGAAGCAGGAGGATTGTTGCCAAATGAAGCCACAATTACCTTGACACTCAAGCCACACAAAGACACAACTAAGAATGAGAACTACAGACCAATCTCCCTCATGAATATTGATGCAAAAAATAGTCAATAAAATATGCGCAAATCGAATCCAAGAACACATCAGAAAAATCATCCACCATGATCCAGTAGGCTTCTTCCCAGGGATGCAGGGATGGTTCAACATACTAAAATCTATCAGTGTGATCCTCCATATAAACAAACTGCAAAAGAAAAATCACATGATCATCTCACTTGATGTGGAAAAAGCCTTTGACAAAATCCAATACCCCTTCATGATAAAGGTCCTGGAGAGATCAGGGATAACAGGAACATGCCTCCATACTGTGTTTTATGAACAACAGAATCACTTAGCTTGAGAAAGCAGTATATTGCAGACTCTGCCTAAGACTCCACCAAACCTGCTGGCATATTGAGTCATCGTTTCATAACCCTAAATGAAAGAACTGATTGGATAATCCATAGGGTTTCTTCCAGCAATACAATTCTATTGTGAAGTCAAAGATACACAGAAAATACCAAAAGATGAAAAGATATGATTGCAACAATATTAACTGCTTTCACCACCACCTCAAGAGGCCCCTGGAGTAACATGTCCAGTGAGATTATGGTGTCACCTCTCGATGGAATGAGGGAGAATTTGGCTAATATTCCCTCCTCAGCAGTGGTCTTACCCTTTCAGGACACCTGGTTGTAGTTTAGAGAACTACCACTAAGTGTCGCTATAGGTCACATATGTAAGAGGTGAGGCAAACTCTCTCAGGACCTTTTCACCTGACAGGTCAGAACTATTGACTAAATTTATGTTACATATAGAAGTATGCACTCAGACTTCAAACACAGGGTGAGATGGAAATTGGGGGTGGTTCTTAAAAGAAAGAGGTGAAACCTCAAATAACCCCCATTTCCTCGGATGCTTTCCCCTTCTCTTTTTTCTGATATCCTCTCTTCTGGTGTTTTCCAGTAGATGTTACTGGCAGGAACTAGATAAGCCAGATTTGAAGGCAACCCCAAAGGAGCAACTGCTTAGCTCATCTGGCTCACATATTCCCAACTTTTCCTCTCTCAAAAAAGTCAGTTAAGGTGCCAGAAGAAATAGTTTCTTTGTTTGTATCTAAAATTCTAGACACCGTATTTTCTCAATTTAGTGAAAATATGCACATATTTTCGTATTCCTTGCATGTTTTCATGGCAAAACACAATTGTCTGTGAGCAGCGGTGTCATTGATAGAGTACAGTATTTGCATCAGATGTGGTATATCCACCTTAATTTATTAGAGGCGTAATTCATCTGAGCCGTTGTGAATATTATTTGGCAGATGGACTTCCCTCTGAAGTCTAGTTTTCTTATGAAACTCCAGGCCAGGTGGTGGTGGTGCATGAACCTAATCTCGGTACTTAGGAGGCAGAAGCAGGCAGATCTCTGAGTCTGAGGCCAGCCTGACAGAGTGAGTATAAGGACAGCCAGAACTATACAGGGAAACCCTATCTGGAAAAACCGAGGGGGGGTGGAGGGAGGGAGAGAGGACAGACAGACAGACAGACAGACACACACACACACATACACACACAGAGAGAGAGAGAGAGAGAGAGAGAGAGCGCAGTCTTGCACTGTGTGCATTGCATCAACCATTGTATTGACGATCCACACCTTGAGAAGTAAGCTGTTTCCATTTCTCAGTCACAAAAACAGAGGACCAGAGGTTCAGCAGCTTGTGTGAAATCATTTGAAGCAGAATATTGTGCTTCTGATTAACTGCATCTTTTTAGTAATTTGCATGCATATTTTAGGACTCATTATGTCTTTTACACGTGAGATTTTTCTAACGTGTGTAACTCACCCCTCTTTGAACAATGTTGAGCAGTTTCATGGCCATTAAAAATGTTGAATTCTTTGGTTAAACATCATAATGACAATTGTTCTGAACTCCAGCCTCAATCTTTGTGATGAAAAGGCTGGAGTGGGTCTTGAAGTCTCCAAGAGGTGTATTTACCCTGGAGAGAAAGCAGTGCTGGGCAAGAGACAGAATGGGCACATTGGGAAACAGTTCTCCAAATGTCCTGAACTTAAAGAGAAAAGAAAAGGTAAAATAAAGAAAACAAAAACAACCCCTAACACGTGCATGTACACGTACACACACACACACACACACACACACACACACTTCAAGTCTAAGAAGGCTAGTTTATGAAGTTTATAGTTTCCCATCACGGATCACAGGTGTCCTGAGGACCAACGCCGCAGGCCAGAAGGAAAGGATTTCATCCGTGCACATTTCTGTAGGCCAGCTTGTGTGACTACGCTCTCACCCGCCTCTTCTCCCACTCCACTGTCTGCTGTCTCTCAATTCCCTTAGCTTGCTCTTCTCACTTTTATCAGTGCTTGCCACGGGTTGCTGCATCCTATAATTTCTCATAATTATATATTTCCCTAGGTATTCTCAATCATAACCATGCCTTCACCTGCCATATACAGGTGACGCTGACATATCTGTAGTAACCTTAGACTATTAGTGACTCATTATTTTATCAGTCAGTGACAAGTTACCATGTACGAGGCCATGTCTCTATCACTTTTGTCAGTGAGTTTTCAGCCTAGCTAGCAAAGTTTTCAGAATTTTTTGTGAATCACGAAATAATATGAATATGTGAAAATGTGGGCTTTAGGACTAAGGTTAGGGAGGGGGAAACTGCTAACACTTGGGGAAAGTCAGGAAAATCTTTGTAGAAGGAAGTCAGAATTGTCCAGGAGGGAAAAGAAGAGGCTTGTAGGCAGAGAGAACCTGATAGTGTACATTCAAGGACTTGCACGTATCCATGGCCTGTCCAGAAATCCAAGTTTGGTGTGGTTTTGTACAGGAAATGGGGGAAATGCCTGACAAAATTATGCATGGTCTGAGTGTCAACAGTTGGAAGCAGGGCATTTTTATTGGGGACACCACATTCATGACACCAGCAAGCCAGCCAGCCAGCAGTCTTCAAATTGGCAAAGGGCAAAATCAAATTTGTTTTAGGTGGGTATTCATGTGTCAGTGTTCAGCATGAAAATAAGACAGAAAAATAAGGAATGAAAAGTATTTGAACTAAAAATGTGGTAATAAGAAAGTGTCTTCATAATTAAGAGCAGCTTTTTTTCTGTAATGGGATCCCTAGCATGTGATGGAAGAGGAGAGAAGAGTCAAAGAGGATACTATGGTTGAAAGAGTGAATAAATGAATCCACTCTCAACCAAGATACAAGCAAAAACTGGGAGAGGAAAATACGGTGTGCTTGGTTCTGGATAAGCCATACATGCCCATGGAACATTCTAGTGGGTGTGCTTAACTGTCAGTTGGGAACAATGAATTTGAAACTTGAAGGGGTTGACCAAACGCACTTAAAACGGTTCTTACATGGCTAGTGGTGGATGCTATGGTGGAGCATGTGGGTGGTGTTCATGCTCAATTTTACATGACTAGTGGTGGAAGCTATGGAGACTTGTGGGTGGTGTTCCTATTCAACACAGTTTTAAAAATCAGTTACTACTTTAAGATCTTGAAGAATGGCTAAGGCTGCTGATCCATTTAGAACAGGAACAAGACTGTGGTGTGGTGTGGCTTCTGCAGGCCTCGATGGGAGAAGCAACACAATCTAAGAGAGATGAGCCAGTATGGATGAGGTTGTCATAGAGTGTGCATGAGACACAGAGCTGCCACGAAGAATAACAAGGACACACGGGATGGTGGGTGATGTGGAAGAGAAGACACCAAGGAGAGGACTTCGTAGAACTTCTTCGAAGAACACAGGGCACTTCCTAGATTCACCTGCCATCTCTTGAAGGTACCTGGATTGGCAAGGGCTCTTTAGAGCACACTATTTCCGATGGTCTTAGGAACAGATACACTGCTCGGTAGCAAAATTACAGTTATGAAGTAGCGACGAAAATAAATTTATGGTTGGGGGTTCCTAAGACCATTTCATAACTGTAATTTTGCTACTGTTAAGAATCACAATATAAATATCTGATATTTCTAATGGTCTTAGGTGACCTCCATGAGCAATTCACAGGTTGAGAACTGCTGTCATATAGGCTTCTGTGAACTGCTGTCACATAGGCTTCCAGCTGAAGGCATGACCCAGATTAAATCTGGATTAAAAATCCTAATTAAAGACATGTTTTTCTACCTAAAAGATCTCTATTAGAAGGGGTTCTTCCTGCTTCAAATCAAGCAAAAATCCCTCACGGGTGTGCCTTCCATGTTTGAGTTTTGGTTTCAGATCTAGTCAAGGTGACAACCAACTATAGCCATCATAGCTCCCAATCAGGTACTTCATCTCTTAGTGCACAGCAGAATCCAGCCTGGTCCTCAAGTGTACTTATTGGGTGGTTGGTTGAATAAACGGGCCTGGAGTAGTTAGAAAAGAATGCAGTAGCAGGAGGAGGATGAAGGAGGAAAAAAAGGAAAACAGCATCCTCATCGATACCATCACCACCACCACCACCACCACCACCACCACCATCATCATCATCATCATCATCAGCAGCAGCAGCAGCAGCAGCAACACCACCACCATCATCATCATCATCATCAGCAGCAGCAGCAGCAGCAGCAGCAACACCACCACCATCATCATCATCATCATCATCAGCAGCAGCAGCACCACCACCACCACCATCATCATCATCATCAGCAGCAGCAGCAGCAGCAGCACCACCACCATCATCAGCAGCAGCAGCAGCAGCAGCAGCACCACCACCACCACCATCATCATCATCATCATCATCAGCAGCAGCAGCAGCAGCAGTAACAACAGGGATTTTCCCCAGACCCTAGAGAACCATTACTCATTGGCTGTTGCCTTTCTCTTGAAGATCCTGTGCAGGTGGAACTCAAAATAAACTTGAAAGAACTGTAGATGCAGCAGTTTATGCAGGATGAGGACTAAATCTGTCAGAGCAGTAATTATGAAATGTGCTTATGGCAAGGCAGGCCTTTTTATTTATATTTCTGGTGTTCAGGAAAATTATATAGCTATTGATTTCCTGTCAAACCATCACTAAGAGAGCCTGAGATAATAGCACGTCACCATTCACTTGCTAAGGATAGAGCTAGGCTTTTAAATGGGAATCCATCCTGTTGGGGCTCACACCCGGTGTTCTTGCTGTATGTCCATTTAACATTTTGTAATACCCAGTAATTATATGAAAATGTCTTTCTCTCTTGACCTTCTCCTCCTCCTTGTCCTCATCTACCCAATGCACACAGTATTTTGTGACTTGAATTGCAAATGAACAGCTGCCTCCCCCCTTTATGAATGGACTTGTTTAGGTGTGTAGTGGGACACAGAATTACCATGAAAACAAAAGGACATTGGGTTATAAAACTTCTGATGATGTATCCCTGCCTCTTACATATGCTCCAATACAAAGAGTCTTCCCAGGGCTCAGCACCTTCAGCTTCCTTGCCCAAGGCCATCAGTGGTTTTATCTCTATCTCTCCCGAGTATTTTTTTCATCAAGCACATGCATCCAGGCTGGAGACTACAGTACTTTGACCCCCACCTCCCAGCTCTAAATGCTATGGCATCAAGTATTTAGTCATTTTATCTGACTGACTTTTAGATTTTTTTTAACTTGAAAGTTATTTTTCTGAATTTTATCTCTTGCTGCAGAAAAGACTATGCTTTTGTAGAGAGAATTATAGAAGCCCTTTAATGCTTTTTATAAATGTTTCAGACTTTTGAGCACCGTGACTGTGTGTGCGTGTGTGTGAGTGAGTGTGTTTGTGTGCGAGTGTGAGTGAGTGTGTGAATGTGCGTGTATGTATGTGTGAGTATGAGTGTGTGCATGTGTATGCTGGGATGACCATCTGCGACTCTTCTCAGGTATTTATAGTATCAGTCATTCTCTGTGCACCTTACCCAGGAGCATAAACATTACCAGTATATAATAATCCAAAGGCCGTTTGAGGAAGAGAGCCATGCCTCCTCTCTGATCTTAGTCATTTGCTCTTCTGTCACTCTGGTCTCAACTAAAGTGTAGCTTTCCCTTTATCTCCACAACCTCCATTATGTGCTCTGGCATATAGATCTATTCCCGTAAACCACCGCCTGCAACTTCTGTGGAACATGTGCTTGGAGACAGAGTTAGATAAGATGTCTAGGGTTCTCAGAAATCATCACAGTAGCAGTTGTTACCGAGAATGCATCCTGTTAAGTCCTAGAAACCCCTTGGGATGATATATCTGTGATTTTACAGCCAGGGAGTCCAGGTTCAGAGAAGTTTGAGCCTGGGTCCCATGGCCAGAGGTAGAGCTGGGATTTGAGTCCACTACCTTCCACTGAGCTACTCTGTTCTCGGAAAGGAATCCTTTGGGCCTCGCCATGCTTTCTTGTAAATATCTTTTAAAAGAAGGCCAGGAAGTTGCTTCTGGATGGTCATTCGGGAGCCTCGTGTTTCTCTGCTATTTGAAAGTTGGTGTTGATGATGTACAGGATGGAGAAGGAACGAGGGGAGATTGGCAGCTCCAGTATGAGGAGTCAGAGACAGCCCTTCTCCACAGCACAGTCTTAGCCATGCGTGGAAAGACGTGCTTAAGACCCTACATCTTAGGGACTGGTGACTTTGGTGATAATTGGAAAGATCCACACTGTTTTCCAGGGGATTTGCGTCAGTTCTCGGGAGGTCTGCAGTCCCGTGCCGTGTTAGCAGCTGACATTTCCCCATGTGAACTGTTTCTTTATTCTTCGTTCTTCTTCTTCTCTTTCTTTTCCCTTTGGCTTTAACCTTGTGCCAGACCTGAACGTCTGTAGCTGTCAACTCTTGTCCAGCTCCTCCGCAGCACAGTGGCAGGGTTCCAACTCCTTCTGGCGATGAGTGTGAGGGTGTGTCTGCGTGCACTGGAATATTTATGGATTTGTCAGTTGTTGGCACCGCAGAAAAGAGCTGGAGATGGCCAAGGGAGTGGAGTATTAGCGGGTGAAGAATGCGTGTCAGGATGAGTTAGGGAGCCGCAGTGCAGCCCCCTAGCAGCAGACTTGTCCTAATGTACAGCATTCCCTAGAAATAAAAGTTCTCGATTCAGCAGCAACAGTCTGGAGTCAAATGTAACCCTAACTGACTAATATTTACTGTTTACCTCAGAATGTCCTCTGACCACTCACAGCTCTGTCCTTTTCACTGGAGGTGTAGATGGTGAAGGGCTCATACATTTCTTTCCACCTCACTCTGATTCTGTGACTTAGCTAACCCTCACGCTGGCCTTTCTGAGCACACTTATATCTGTGCACAGGAGACACAGCTAATGGTGTCAAGGCATGCACTATTACTATAGACAACTTATTTGAAGGTATGTGATCACCCATCCATTAGCCCTCCAGGTGCCAGGAAAATGCTGGGCTCCAAGGAAGTAGGAACAAACTGATTTAAGGCAGGTTACAGAAATCCTTGATGGGAGGATGCCTGGACCCAGGTTTTTTGATTCCCAGATCTAAATACAAGGTGGACAAACATATGCCTCATGTCTATTTTTATGGGCTATGAGGCAAGTGTGATTTTGACATTTTTAAATAATTTGAGAAAAGAAAGGTAAAAGGAATATTATTTCATACCTTATGAAAACTATATTAGAATAAAGCCAAGCTTTCTTATTTGCATGTAGTATATACGTTCTTTCAAGATATAGTGGCATAGCTAAGTGAATGTGACAGAAACCTCACCGGCTTCAAAGCCTGGAAAATTTACTATCTTGTCCTTCACACAGGAAAATCACCAACCACTAAAACAAAATGTCCCTGGTTCATAGTCCCCATATTAGGTTGATGGCTCTGCAGTAAAATGTGCCACAAATTGGAGGGACTTAAACCAACAGAAATTCAATAGTTCTAGAGTTTAGAAGTCTAAAATCAAAGTGTTGACATTCCCTCTGAAACCTCTGGTAAAAGTCTTCCTTCCCTGACTTCTGATCGTGACTCAGTGTTCCTTTGTGGCTGTACCATGCTTGTCTTACAACCTCACGGCTGTTTTCATCTCTTTTTTCCCTCTCTCTGCCTGTGTGCAATATCCCCATCTTTATGAGGTCACTGATCATATTAGATTAGAACCAACTCCCATAGCTTCCTTTTAATGACTTATTTATTTTTATTTCATGTATATCGGTATTTCGCCTGCATATACGTCTGTATGAGGGTGTCAGACCCCTGAAGTTACAGATAGTTGTGAGCTGCCATCTGGGGGCTGGTAATTGACCCCAGAGTCTCTGGAAGAGCAGCAAGTACTCTTAACCACTGAGTCATCTCTCTAGCTCATAGCCTCGTCCTAATGCGCTCCTTACAAAGACTGTTTTCAAGTACAGTTGCCTGGGCTAGGATGTCAGTGTCTCTTTGGGATGGGGTGTTGGAATTTGATTCATAAGACTGTGTCTCACTGTGGAGTAAGTATTTTCCTTCAATTCCCATTACTTTTCCTCTTCCCCCGCCTGTCTCTCTTGATGCTCCTTTCTCTCCTGTCGACTTCTATTTCTTCCTGTATGCACTGTACACTTGACATTTATGAAGTCTCCCCCGGTTTTCAACTCTGTATCCCCATAACTGTATTCACCTGGAGAACAGAGAAGACTATTAAGAATCTGCTCCTGGGGTCCGCAAGCTTACAATCCAGTACAGAAGATAAGTCAGCTACCTTAAGTTCTGCTGAAGGAGTTTGTCTAAGTACAGTTGGGTAGAAAGGATTTAAATCCCCAAATGTTGGGCAATAATCCCTTAAAATCATTGATGTGGTTAACAAAAGAGTATAGGTTGAATTATGCATACTGTTTGAGAATAGATTCTCTACACTATTCTTTATATCTATCCTCTGCTTATGCTTTTGTCTCCATTCTTCCAATCCCGTTTCCCTTTATCCTCTGAGCTTGAAGGACAATGGCTGGTGACACAGAGCAGGGGATCTGAACTCCTCCAGCCCTCAGGCTCAGGTAGCAAGCACTTTCCCCACTGAGCCATCTTGCCAGCCCCACTTTTTACTTGTTTTAAGTGGATATCCCATCATGCCCCAGTGATCGCAGAGTGCGGGTCTCATCAGAGACTCTACCCCAGAAATGCAGGTGCAGTCACTGTTCTAGGCTGTGGATTGCACATTCATTAGGTAAGGGAATTTTAGTACTAGCCTGCCCTGAGCACAGCTGGTAACGACACTCTTTTTTCTTCCCATTCCGTGGGTTGTGTTTTCTCTGCTAATAGTTGCTTTTGTTGTGCAGAAATTTAAATTTCATGTCACTCTATCTGGTGATTTTTGAGACCAGTTCCGGAGCCCTTGGAATTCTGTTCATAAAGTTCTTTCTAACCAAATATGTTGAAAACTGTGTTTTCTTCTAGCATTTCATCTTTTGGGGTTTTAAATTAAGGCCTTTGATAAACTTTGCATTGACCTTTGTACAAGGTGAATGGTCTGGTCCAACTTCACTCTTCTCAGTGTAGATTTTTTGTGTTGCTAGCACCATTTATTAAATCAGTTATCTTTTTTTCACTGCATGTTTTTGTCATCTTTATCAAAAATTAGGTAGCCATAGCCTTGTTGGTTTTTTTCTGGAATCTGTGTTCTGTTTCTTTGCTCTGTCTTTTTTTTGAAACACTTTTTTATTATATATTTAAATTAGAAACAAGCTTGCTTCCCATGTCAGTCCCAGCTGCCTCTCCCTCCTCTCCACGCCCACTCCCTCCCAGCTCCCCCAGCTCCCACCCAATGCCCACTCCATTCCCCAGGGAGGGTAAGGTCCTTCATGGGGGATCTCTATCTAGAGTCTGTCATTTTGTTCCAGGGAGGGCCCAGCCCCCCCTCAAAGTGTCCAGATTGAGAGAGCATCCCTCATTGTCCATTTGTGTGCCAGGGATAATATTGATCTACTACCCAAAGTCCCATAGATTGCCTAGGTCTCCTCACTGACACCCACATTCAGGGGGTCTGAATCAGCCCCATGCTGGCCTCTCAGCCATCAGTCTGGTGTCCAAGATCTCCCCTTATTCAGGTCAGCTATTTCTCTGGGTTTCACCAGCCCAGTCTTGACCTCTTTGCTCACCAATGACAGTTTGTATTGAAGAGGATGTGGAGAAAGGGGAACACTCCTCCACTGCTGGGGGGAGTGCCAACTCCTACAGCCACTATGGAAATCAATATGGAGATTCCTCAGGAAAATGGGAATCAGTCTACCACAAGACCCGGCAATTCCACTCTTAGGCATATACCCCAAAGATACACATTCATACAACAAGGATGTCTGTTCCACTATATTCATAGGAGCATTATTTGTAATAGCCAGAACCTGGAAGCAACCTAGATGCCCCACAACTAAAGAGTGGATAGAGAAAATGTGGTATACTTACACAATGGAGCACTACCCATCAGAAAAACACAATGGAATCTTGAAATTTGCAGGCAAATGGATGGCACTAGAAGAAACCATCCTGAGTGAGGTGACCCAGTCACAAAAAGAGAAACATGGTATGTACTCACTCATATATGGATTTTAGGCATGAATCAGGGGAGTGCCAGCCTACAACCCCACTGCCAGAGAGTCTGGGAAACAGGAAGGACCCTAAGAGAGATATACATGGTATCCCAGAGAGGGTGGAATGAGGCAAGATCTCCTGAGCAGATAGGGAGCATGGGGGAGAGAGGAGATGGAGCCAGGAAAAAGAGAAGGGGAGGAGGGTAGAGGAGGATATGGGGGAGCAGGAAGGTTGAGTTGGGGGAAGACTAGAGGAGAGCTGGATGGGAGATACCACAATAGAGGGAGACAATCTAGGTTTGAGGGGAGATCTGGCACAAGTGAGATTTCCAGAGATCTACTGGCAAACTAAGAAATAGTGGAGAGACTACTTTAAACGACCCTCCCTGATAATGATTTTGACGACTACCTTATATGCCATCCAGTGACAGACAGAAGCAGAGGCAGACAACCACAGCTAAACACTGAACTGAACTCCTGGAACCCAGTGACAGAGAGGGAGGAGTGATGAGCTAAGGGGTCTTTTTGTTATGCCATTATCAGGCTGCCTTTGCCACTATTGTTCTGTAGTTCAGTACCAGGTATTGTGATAACTCGAGCTGTGCTCTTCTTAAGGCTTTTGTTTGTTTGTTACCTATCATTTGTGTTTCCATAAGCACTCTTACGTTGCTCTTTCTAGATAAGTGAGGTATAAAGTGGAATTTTGATGAGTATTGCATTGAATCTGTAGATTAAATTTGGAAGGCAGCCATTTGTTTTCATGCTATTAATTCCTTCAATCAGGAGCATGGGTCTTTCCTTCCATCAAGTCTTTGACTTTCTTTCTCAATGCCTTAAACATAAAAGTCTTTCTCTTCTTGCTTAGGTTTATTCCTGGGCATTTATTTGGAGTTACTGTGAATGAGATTTTCCCCTCAGTTTCTTTCTGTGAGAGTCCATTGTTGTTTTTTTTATACAAAGGCTACTGTTTTGTAAGGTTGATTTGGTATCCTACAACTGTACTGTAAGTTGTGTATCTAAAAGTTTTATAGTAAATTCTATCGTCTTTTGAGTGTAGAATCACACTGTCTGCAAATAAGAATAGTTTGACTTTATCCTTCCCTATATTTATCCATTTGTGCCTTTCTTGCCTAATTGCTTAGCTAAGGCTCTGAGCACTGTATTGAAGAAAGATCGGTAGGCATCCTTGCCTCATTTCTGATTTTAGAGGAAATGTTTTCAGTTTGTCTCCATTTAATGATGGTCACAGGCTTAGGGGCCAATATCTGGAATTTACAAAGGAATGCAAAAATTAAACATCAAGGAAACAAAACTGCCCACCAAAAAATGTGCTAATGAAATGGAGAGATAGTTTTCAAATAAGGAAACATAAATAGCCAACTTAACAAGTGTCCAACATCCCTAGTTTCAAGGTTATACAAAAACAAAACTACTGTGAGATACCCTCACTCCAACCAGAATGGCTATCATCAGGAAATCTGACAAAACAGGTGAAACGGTTGTGGGTAATAAGGAATCCTTGTTTGCTTCTGGTGAGAATACAAATTGATAAAGTCATTATGGAAATCAATTAGAGGTTCCTCAAGATATAATTACCATGTGACCCACCCAACTGTTGCACTCCCAGGCATATGTTCAAAGCGTCCAATAGCCTATCACAGAGATAGTTGCACATCCTTGTTTACTGCTGTTCTATTTGTGACAGGAAGAATAGACCAGCCCAGATATCCATCAGCAGGTGAGTGGATATACATAGGGACTACTACCACCCAGCTCTAAAGAAAAGTGAAAGACTGAAATTTGCAGGAAAATGAGTGGACCTGGAAAGTATACTATTTAGTAGAGTGACCCAAACTCAGAAAGGGAAAACTACATGTTCTTCTTCATAATCAGATCATAGCTTATAGTGTACATGTCTGTCTACATGTAATGAGTGCAAGTGTGGGTGGGTATAGGTTAAATTTAGAGAGAGACTAAGAGAGGGTAATTATAGGAATAAGGAAGGGTGGGGTGTAGGCAAAAAGACACGGGTGTCATGAAAAGGTTATAGCTATTTTTTTAGTTTTAACTCCACTATAGTTTTTTCTTTTTATTGTCTTTTGTTTTTGATTTTTCTAAATAAATAAGTGAATTTGGCTTCCTGGGTATTTTGATAGCAAGAACTACCTTTGTAGCTCAAATAAATCTTTGTTTTGTGATGCTGTGATTTGAAGGTTGGCCTTTCTTTCTAGTTCACAGGAATAAACATGACTAGTCATTGAATACACTTGTCACACAAGAAAAAGGTCTCCCCTTTTATAAGATTTGTTTTGGGGAAAGAGGTTTTGTAACCTGAAATTTTTTCACTATTTCTGTTTATAACAATTTCAAATTACTATCATAGTGTTATTTAGTATATGTAAACTGTATCACTATCTTTGAAGTATGACCTACAAACAATGTGCGTCCTATTTTTCAGCTTAGAATCCTAAGGTTGCAGGTTCTTGAGGCATCTATCACCTCTGCTAAGTACAGACTTATTAGGGGTGATGATAACATCCTGAGAGTAAGCTTTGACGTGCTCCCTACTTAACTGGGTCATTAAAAGTTGAATGAGATGGCCAGGACTCTGCTAGGGAAATGAGTGGAACTCAGTGGGTCATGAGTCCTGTTCTGGCAGCTCCCTGGTATCAGGGTTTTGTCTTCATTCCAACATCCCTCATGGACACCATCTATTCATAAGCCTGGTGCCTGCCTCTGAGGGGTTCTTCCAGGACTGAGAAGAGTCCAGATGGCCACTGCACATTTGTACTTCACCTATCAGTCCCCAGACTGCAGCCATGCTGTGTTTGTCATGATACCCAGGTGGTAGTTTCCATATAAACAGAAAACCAGAGTTATACATTTAATTATGGTAGAGAAGAAAAGTGAAAAGAGAAACACTAAGGGAACTGTGGTGCTGTCGTGTTAATCCACAAGGTCACAGGCACATGGGGGTGTTAGATATTTATTGAATGAATGAAGAAAGAATGACTTTTGGGTTTGGGGACTATGCTGGCTACATAACTCATGTGCATCTATCTTATCCCAGATGAATGGACATTATGCTTTGATTGAATGACCTATTAAGTATGTTTAGTTTTAAATGCAGACATAAATAGATTTGATCTTTCCATGGTTCGAATTTCCTCCCATCAGCTTTCCCTTAATTATCCACAAGTGTTCCAAGCCTTCATTAGCTAAATAGGATGCAGATGACGGTCATTAGTCTGGTATATAAATCCTGCTGGCATATTCAATGGCTTTTCACTTGGCTAATTGAAATTTTCGGTATTCATGGACTACAAGAGAACACTGTAATTTTATCATTTATTTGGGAGTATATTTTTTCCCTTTGGTTGATGTTTATAATTATGCAGTTAAAAAATAAATGTGAATGCTGAACTTTGCCTGAAGGATCTGCTACTTTTTAAAACATATATGTATCAGTGTTAGTATAGAGCATGAAAACATAATAGAAATGTGTATTTCAGCAGAGGCCCAAGGATCAGCTCACTAATAAAGCATCCAAATGGTATGTACTCTGGGGACCCACCAGTTTATATGTAAAAGACTTCAAATTGTTAGTCAGAGGAGTGGGCTCAGGCCTGACATCCACCAACAAGTGAGAAATCACTCAGCATGCCTTTGCAGAGCAGATTGGAGCCCTCAAATGGATGTGTTTCATTCGGTTATCATTCCCTTAAAAGGACCTTAGCTTTTGATTATATTTGATCATTCATCAAAACCCACTGGCCCCTCTCTGATGGTATCTAGCTAAGAGTAAAGGCTACACCTGCTCACAGACACACATCCACAGGCTGGGAATGGAATTCCATAATGCTGCCATTTCAGCAATCTGGGCTTTGAATACTTTAATTCTTTTTTGTGTTTGTTTGTTTTGTTTTGTTTTTGTTTTTCGAGACAGGGTTTCTCTGTGGCTTTGGAGCCCATCCTGGAACTCTATCTGTAGACCAGGCTGGTCTCAAACTCACAGAGATCTACCTGCCTCTTGTCTCCCAAGTGCTGGGATTAAAGGCATGTGCCACCACCGCCCAACTAAATGCTCTAAATCTTATAACCCAATTGTTGAGCTGTTCCAATTTAATCAAGTAAGTATTAGATGCTTGCTGTTTTTTTTAAAGTTATGGACATTGGATGGCAGAAATATTTCAGTGGTGGCAGAAGACTATTTTCCAGTTTCTTTTACCAAACCTAATTTAATGGAGACAACAGTGTGATAATTCTCAGACTTAAACTGTCACTTAAAAGGAAATGGTAGCCATATGTCTCTTGTAGGTGTTCGGCCACTGCAGAACATTCCAGGTAGTAAGAACAGGTGTTCCATTCATCTTTCATGGCTCTCTTTGTTCATGCTGGACAGGATGCCTATTAACAACTCGGATTCCATCAGTGGTCTCTACCCAAAGACTAGCTAGGCTCATCCTTTTTAAATATCAATTTACTTTTCTTCTGGGTCTCTGTGACTTCTGCCTATATAGTCATTTCTACGAATGATTATACATATTAACTTGAGAGACAAAGTTGTACACTCTGGTCTTTAATTCCCTTGTTAATGTGTTTCAGAGTCAGACAAAAAGCTGTTCTATAATTGTTCTCTTTATGGTCTATCTGTTGTGATGGTTAACATTGCTAGTTAACTTGACTGGGCAAATGACTGTCCTGACAAGTGACAGAACATTTTTTTCGTGTGGTATTATCTGCAAGGATTAGTTTGCAAATCAGAAGACTGAGATCATCTCTCTTCACTGACGTAATCAGCATAATACAATCCACTGAGGGCTTGAATAGAACAAAAAGGTGAGGAAGAGTGTGCTCTCCCTCCCTCCTTCCCTCCCTCCTTCCCTCCGACCCTCCCTCCTTCCCTCCGACCCTCCCTCCCTTCCTCCCTCCCTCCCTCTCTCTCTTTATGTCCCTCTCCCTCTTTCATCTGGGCCATCCACATTTTTCTCTTTTCAGGCATAGAAGCTCCTGGTTCTTGTTTCTTTGGAATCTAAAATTTATACTAAGACCCTCTCTTCTTTCCAAGGTTCTTAGGGGTCATAGCCTTTGACCTCAGAATAGTAGTAGTTACTACACCTTGGGCTCCATAGTTCTCAGCCCTTCTCTTTGGCTGAGTTACACCTTTGGCTTCCCCAGGTGCTTGGCGCTCTGGCCTGAAGACAGCATCTTGTGGCCCTTCTTACCCTTCCTATTGGAAGGAGTCAAACTGCACAGTGTCTCCCCCTCTAGGTTTCAATGTAGCCCGTCGGTGGCTCTTTGGAGAACTAACATGTCTATAAGGATTCTTTGTGCCTAAGAAGATGATGATGAGCTGACCATGCCATTCTGTCAAGTGTTCTTGTGTTAGTGTATAGAAGAAAGAAGTAGCTATCTGTAATAATTATTATGGATTTTCAAATACTGTGCCCAATAAAATCAGTCCTTTTCTTCAGATTAGTAAAGGATCTCACGACCCTAAAGGAAGAAGATATAGGCTTTCTTGTTTCAGAGTGGTGAATTGAAGGCCCCAAGATCAAGGATCCGTTTTAAGCTGCTAAATGATCTGTTAGAAGGGTTAGGGCTGAGACTCCTCTGAGCGTGGGTGGCCCACTTGATTTTTCTCTCCAAGACATCATCAAAGACCAGCAAACATTAATCTATAAGAAGTCATTCTTAACTATAGTCAATAGACTACAAGCAAGGTCTGTCTTAGATAAAGCATGGTAAAACAGCATAATGTAGTAGGCTCCACCATGTTCCACATGACCTCCCTGACACTGCCAGTTAGGTGCTCTCAGCCCTGGGATGGAAAGAGTCAGGTGGTTCAGCAAAACACGTTCCCTTTCTAGGATGGTGCTTCATGCCCCCATGTTTGCCCTGAATATTGGCTGTTTCCAGAGTTTCCTGTGTGGTCAGCTAAGACCTTTGTTGAGCCCGCATGGCAGCTCACTGTCATCCTCTGCTCCAATCTGTGACCTTCCCCTGCTACACATACTAAGAATACCCCCTTGCATGTCATTTCCATGTCACAGCTTGCTTGGTAGGGGATTTAACCTGTGACCTGTGTCTTCAGATCCTTTTCCTTCACCATGAGGGTCCAGTGCCCTCATGACCCAAGTCTCTCTACTTTTCCCCAATCAAATCTGCTTTTGAGTTTATTTTTTAAAAGGGGCACCAAAAAAAAGTCTGTTTTGGGGGGTGGACCTGATAAAGTTATTTCCTTTAAGATATAAGAGACTAATGAAGTACAAGCATGATATTTCCAGTCCTTTCCTGTAGTGACCCTGCATGTAAGCATCCCCCATGAGTTGCCTGTTATGAGTCAAAGCCCTGATCCTTAAAACAGAAATCCTGTAAGAGGAATTTCTGGCATCAGCATACAAACATACAAGAGCGGGGCTTTACTTCCTAAGTGCGTTTGGGGAAATTGCTTTAATTGTTGATGTATGATGCTGCCCACCCCGTGCAGGTCATCGCACTAATAAGGTCTGAGGCCAGGATTTTAAAAAGACACTGTGCTTTGCTGCACTTGTGTAATGTGACACACACAGCGTCATGCAAACTTTGGTGGGGGTGACTCATTAGGAGTTTCTCCTTTCCTAGAGAAATATTGATACAATAGTCAAGAAGGTCACGGCGTGAGGAGGTCACTGTCCTTGGAATCTTCCGTTTTCAGTAATTAAGTCATGGTAAGGCTTGGAAAGCACACTGAAAGCCACTCACAATAGTTGCAATTAGGAAGCTGGATGCAAGTTAAAGTCTTTTGAAGGGAATGAAGTGAAATTGACCAAGCGTATAAGTAAAATCTCCTTAGCAAATAGCTAAATTAAGGCTATGGACTATCATAGATCCATGCCATTCCTCTTTTATACTCATTCCAAGTATTAAGGCTTTACCATGCCTTGTCCTTTGGCTTAAGTTGTTTCTGCAAATACAGCATTTACAATTGGTCACATCCATTGTGTGTGTGTGTGTGTGTGTGTGTGTGTGTGAAGCTGCGTTTTCCCACTTTTACTCTTTTCTCACCTCAGAATGCATTTCTTAAATCATCTGGGACTCTTCTAAAGAAATGGAAGGGTATTGTTTAATTTTGTGGGTCATTTCTCCTGGGGCTACAGCACTAGCATCTGAAGTTTCAGATACTCCTGGGGTTTTGGGGATGGCTCAGTTTGTAACGTGTTTGCTCATAAAGCCAGGACGAAGAACTCGAGTTTGAATTGCCAGTACCCATGTAAGTCAGTAAACCCAGCCGCTGGCGGGACTGAACTAGGCAGATCTCTGTAGCTCATTGTCCAACCAGCCTAGCTAAATTGATGATCTCCAAGTTTAGAGGGACCTCATCTCAAAAAAACAGAAACAAAAACAAAAAAACATGGTGACCAATCAAGGAAGCACCTGACCTCTGACCTCTGGATGCACATAGACCTTTGTGCGCACACACACCCAAACATGTACACCCTCCACACATAAAAAGACATAATTTGTTCTCCCCAGAATGTGTGTATACATATGTGTGTGTACACACACGTGTGTGTATACATGTGTGTGCACACGCATGCATGTATGGATATGAAAGAGTGGGTGTGAGTATGGACATAAGCCTGCCACAGCTCATGTGTAGAGGTCAGAGGACAACTCCCAGAAGTCAGTTCTCTCCTTCTGTTGTGGGATCTGGAAATTCACTCCTTACCTGGTCAGGTTGGTGCAATAGGCTCCTTTGCCCACAGAGCTACCTGGCCAGACCTGCTGGGATATCTTAAACTTAGTTAAAGATGCACATGACCCGTGAGACTCCCCCAGCCAGAGTTTTTGGTAGCCAAAATTAGGTCTTCCCTGGATTCTGACTCCTAGTTAGAATAGAAAATGACACATGAATTCAGTGGTGGGCAGAGAAATTCTGCCACCAGACTTCTGTTTCCTGAGAAAATGTAGTTGCACAAATGGGATTCAGGGCCATTTCTACAAGTCCTGTTAGAGGTTTAACAAGTTGCTACCAGCTGGGGACAATTTTATCCCTAAGATATATTTAGTAATGTCTCAAGACAGGTTTGTGTTATAATTGAAGTGGCTAGAGAGATGATGTTGACCCCGGGTAGACAGAATTCAAATGTGCAGCAGGGTATCCCGTGATGGGTAACAACACGGCCATCTCCTGTCTGCAACAAGAAATATCTGCTCCTGGATGTCCAAAGACCTGATGTGGGAAACCCTGACTTGGCCACGTAAATGGGCAGAAGTCAGGGCCTACGTGCTAAATAAAGATGTTTTATCTTTATGTAGGAGTCGTTCACCCGTCTCCCTCTCCCTGACTTTCATTTTATAGTGTTGTTACGTGAGAGTCTGCCTTCCCACAGAGACCTCCAGAAGGTGCTGTGGGGGAAGGCCCACGGCTTCTCTTCTGTTACAATCTTGCATCTCTCTTATGCATATTCATTGGGTCCTTTCTTTGCACTATTGGCTGCCTCAGAAGAATTGGAGATTGGTCCATAAAGGAGATTCAGTGGTTAAAAATGTGCATTTGTTTTGTACATAAAGTGTAGAGAAGACTATAACCTTGAGCCATTCATGTGGCTAGCAATGGCTATGAGTGTGTTCGTGGGATGGTTCAAGGGGAACAACCTGTGTGTTGAATCCCCACACAGCACTGGATGCTAGAAAGTGGCTCATCACGCCAGGAAAATACATGTGCAAACAGGTGTAGGCAAGAAGTCAGCCACAGGGGGAGTAAGCGTGCTAAAGCAAGTGGGAGCCCCCAGGCCCTGGCCGTCTCTTAGGAAAACGCCCTGTTCCAGAGCTTAGGCTCACAACACGAGCCCTTTGAAAGACATTATCATTTGACTTTCTGTCTGTGAGATAAAGGTGACAGCCATTTCCTCATGTGCCTGAAACAAATGGTCTAGCCTGGGGATAGTGGCCGTGGGGATGCTGAGAGACAGACACATTTTAATGCAGGAAAATCGGAGGCTATGGGATGTCAAGCGCACTTAGACCAGATGCAAAAGTCCAGGTGACGCCTGCCTCTCTAATGTGTCCCTGCCTCTCTTGTCTTGTAGGGCACCATTTTCAGCACGCTGGCTGGTGAGAAGTCCTCATCTGATTACAAACAGGTAAGAAGTGGGTGTGTGAGAACCGTGGTACCATGTCAGAGGACTGACTGCTTCCGGATTGCTAATGCTTAACTGAAAAGCTGTGCTCTCTGAGGATGGCCCGATGGCATGTTGTGAACAGCTTTTCTGGGTGTGAAATATTAGGTTTGTTTTAAGGATGTGGGAAAGTCCTTTGTTGGTTCACAGCATTTTGTTACAGAGAAACGCTGACTTCATATATTTCCATATCATTGTTATCTGATAATTTTATTGTACAAGATGAGCACCAGGGGAGTTCAGGCCCGTCTCGCAGACTGCACTGCAGTCTTCTATATCTCTGGTTGGAAATACAAAGCTTGTAAAATGTAAGCTCAACGTGCTAGCAAAATGACTTTGGATTTTGGAAGCTGCTCATATAGCATAAAAATCTGGTTTGGATTCACCACAGTCAGGTTTGCGGACACTGTCATGCTTTGCAAAAGGATTCGCTTCACCCACATCTGATAGATCATGTTTGCAGTACCCGCAACCGTGGCGTGGCTAATTCCTGGCTTTGAGGGCCAGGGGTCACTTTGATCCGCCTCTTTAATCTCAGCTTTAACGAGAACCTGTCCTTCTGGTAGAAGAGGAGAAGTGATTTCACAGTCAGACAACTCAAATTCTCTGACACCATCATTGATATGATAAAAACAGGTGCATCAAGATGACTTACGCTTAATGTTACTGGCATTTCATAGGGTTTTATAGTGTGGCATTATGTGCTGTGTGGTCTCCATCTCTAATGTTGCTTGATAAGGAAGTAGGCAGAGGTATTTGTCTTTAAGGGGAGTGTGAGGACCGGCTCCATTTTATTACTTTGATACATGTTGCTAAATGACTACCTTTCCTGAGTTCTGCTGTGTTTGCCTTATTCTCTACAGGAAGTTACGAGCTGTTAGAGATGAGGACCGTGTATTATTTTTAGAACCCCAGATCTCAGTGAACAAAGAGACTTTAGGGGATCACTAGGTTCACTTTTTCCCAGGGTGGGACTGGCTTTGATATTATTTATAGATGGATCTCTGTCCTCTACTGACAGCCAACTCTATGAGCCTGGTTCTTCCCTAGAGAGACAAGTCAAAGAATTAACCTAACCTAGCCAGCACCTGCCTCCTGTGATTCCTACCTGCTTATTAAGTGTTGGCCAGTTTGTATGCTTTCTTCTGAATCTCCTCCAATTGCATTCCCCAGGTAATACATTCCTTATTTCTAATAGGCCATTGATATGATTGATTCCTGTGAGCATGGCATGTGGAGATCTGCTTTTGAAATATGGGTCTATTACTTACTACTTACATGGGTTGGTTATATATCTATTGGTGCCTCACTTTCGTAATCTGCAAAATGAGAATCGTAATTGTACTAATTTGCTATAGTATATGAAGTGATACACATGAAGTACTTACAAAATACCCAGCACATACTAGATTTTGTATTAGCTATTGCAGTCATTGGTTTTATAGCAAGTTATCTTTTTTTGCATTGTCTTTGTTATCAATGTGTAGAATTATTTGTCATTCTCTAGATGTGGCACAACTGGCCTGAAGCATTAAGGAACTTCTCATTCTCCATTCAGCATGCTTTGTTTATATACCAGACACAATGAAGGGCCTGGGATATAACGTAAAGACTCGCAGTAGGCTTTCTTGGGTTTGTCTTTGTTGGATGGGTGTTTTGTTCCTTGGTTTCTGTTTCCTCTTTGGTCTTCTGGTTGGTGCGACTTGTTACCAAGACAAAGCAGCAGGCAGTGAGCTAGCTGGCTTTTTTGAGTGTGGTGCTAACACTCCAGACATTTTCATCTAAGATGTCCAGCATGATTGATTAATTTTTACATTTATGTAAATGATTATTTTGGTGTAAATGTAGCCTGTTTTATATAATCCTGTTCATTTAAAATGGCGATTAATCAAGCATATTTTATAATGTTACTTGGTTTATTTATCAATTCTCCTGTTTCTATAGTATGCAGAAATCTGCGTGGTGGTCATTTCTGTGACTCCCAACCATCTCAGTTAACAGTTGGTCACTGAGCACATGTCAGATGAGATACTTGTGGGATCTTCTCTGAACTGTTACATCAGCACAGGGCCACCTTTGGGAAATGCGGTGCATATCCGTGCCAGTTTTGTCTTGCCAGCTGTGTCTTCCTCAGGACCAGCAGACAACTGGGCATGATGACCTATAACTTAGGAAAGAAAGCATCCTGGGCTGGGGTGTGATCTCTGGATGTGGAGCAATAGGCACACAGAGAATGAGTGAAAGAATGGGAAAACAGGAGATCATCCTGGGAGTGTGTTGAATTGAATATCCCCATCCTGTCTGACAGTTCATCTCTGTCCTTTTTGTAACAGATTCCTTTAAAGGCTACATTACTCTTTCTGTTTTCTCATCCCTCTCAATCTTACACCTACCACAGTCAGATTTTATGGGCCTCTTTTTCATTTCAATAAATCCATCAATGGCCTGTGGCATTAATAAAGCCAATGGACACAGTACAGTGGTTATTTTACTTCCCAGCAGCAGTAGAACTTTCTGAGTTGACTTCTGAAGCAACACTTTTTCTTGTGATTCCTAGCCTTTGTGGTGTCCAGTTTTCTCCTCACTTCTATTGTTAATTTCCCCCTGAATACTCCTTGCTTTACTGGTACATTTCCATTTAATGACTTCACCATACCAAGTAGCAAGCCCATTATCATACCTGATTTCTGCTTTTACTTCTCACACCCAGCAAGCTGTCAAAGCCTATAAATCCCACATTGAAATGTCCCTGGACTCTCTCTATCGTCTCCCTCCATTCACTATTCTTCCTTGGAAGGATTGTAACAACTCTCTCCTTGAGCTTTCTTTGTGCCAAGTTTTCCCTTCTCTGCTCTACTTTTCAATTTGCTATTAGAGCTTGTTCCAAAATAACAAACAACAAATGTACCAGCTCATATCAAGCCCTTACTTAAAAGCACCTACGTGACATAATGAAATCTATTATCATGCATAATTAATAAATGCTAGCAAAGACATAAGAATGAAAAACGTTTAAGCAATCTAACAGATTTCAGTGGTACTCAGTATAAAATCCACCCCCACCCCAAGAAGTCAATCCTGTTTCCATTGTTTGAAGTTACTCACATTTCCCCCATTTCCCTTCACTGTGCCCATGAGATGACGGCTTGAGTGTGGAGGCCTGGAGCATGCTGTTCCTGATGTGGACTCTGAGATCCCTGACTTCCCTCTTCCTGAGTAGTCTCCTCCCTCGTATCTTTCTCAGAAACTTTGCTCCTCCATGGACAAGATCCCTCATTCCATGACTCTCATGACTTGGTATTCTTGATTTATCCAGGTGAGCTGTTTGGTTTTATTGCCAGTTTGACATGGCCTAGAGTCATCTGGGAAGAGGGACCCTCAGTTGAGTAAGTGCCCAAATCAGACTGGCCAGTGGCCGTGTCTGTAAGAGATTGTCTTAACTGATTATCCATATGAGAAGGCCTAGACCACTGTGGGCAGCACCATCCTTAGGCATGTGAATCTGTCTGTCTGTACATCCCTAGGCATGTGGATCTGTCTGTACATCCCTGGGCATGCGGATCTGTCTATATAAGAAAGCTAGTTTAACACGAGCTGGTGAGTGAGCAAGAGGTATTCCTGCATGGTTTCTGCTTCAGTTCCTGCCCTGCCCTCCCTAAGTGATGGTCTATGACCTGGAAGTATAAGTCAAATAAATCCCTTCCTCCACAAGTTGGTTTTGGTCAGAGGGTTTTATCATAGCAAGAGTGAAAGAAAAGTAGGGCAGCAGGGAAGGCTGGAGGATTTGCCACTTGGGTATTTAACATTTTACATTGGTCTTAACATAGGTTGAATAAGTGTTTTGGCTTCTAAAAATGTTTGTAATATTTACACATACATGATGCATGCGTATCTTGGGGATGGAATGCAAGATTAAATAAAAATATAAAATCATTTTATTTTCATATATATCCTATACACATAGCCTGAAGAGAGTTTTAACTGTGTCACATGAGGTCACATATGGAATTTGCCTTCTGATCATCACACCAGTCTTCCAAATGTTTCTGGACTGCAGGTTTTGAGACTAGAGATACTGAAACTTTGTCATACTTACCAACACAGAGCCCGTCAAATGCTTCCCCATGCCCCTCGCTTTCCTCTGAGAGCTTTGTGTATTATGTGATTATCTCACTTGATTATTGTAGCTGCTCTTTGAAGAGTATACTATTCCTGTTTATAGACATACAAACTGGGGCCAGAGGCACAGAGGAGCCTGCATGAAATTCTTCCAGTAGTAGGTGTCGGAGCCCGGATCCAGCAGTCTGGCGCCTGCACAGTGTGGCTCTTGGTGTTTTACTACTTCTTCCTCCCCCCGGCTTTTAAGGACTTTTTAATGGGACCCAGCACCCCTGTGCTATTAGCTCCTGGAGAGAAGGAACAACGCCGGTTCTGTTAGGAACAGTGAAATAATGCTTGGCAGGTAGTGAGGGCTCAGGAGAGTTTCTTTAGCAGATGGAGTCACCATGCACATGCCTGCCAAGGAATGTGACACCATTCTCAGACTGTGCAGTTCTAAAGCAAACTGTTCTCTCCCTTTTTACTGGAGTTGAAACAGAATATGTATATTCAAGATTTATTTGTTAAGACTATGTCTTTTTGGTTTTTGTTTTTGCACTAAAATAAGGTGTTAACCTGCAGCTAGGGAGACTGATATACTTAGGTGGTCAAAATTGGAAAGTTCCCCAAAGTCTGCCCCTCCATCACCATGTTATGGAGTTGTAAGAACCTTTGTTTTCTTAACTGTTAATTCAGAAAACCTAGAAACCTCTCCAGGGAGTATGTGTATTTGTCCATTTATTGTGGATTATTTATCGAGTGCTTCCTACTTTTTGGTACTTTTTATTGCTGATGTTTGAAGAAAAAAATGTGCTATCATATGAAATGACTCATTCCAGGGTACATCTCAAGTTCAACTCAGATTGCAGGACAGGCCTAACTCATACCCAAGTGTGTTTTCCCTTGACAGCATCTCCACGCCATGCTTTTTAATCAATGTTGACATCTATGGGAGCTTGTTGGGTTGATATGTGCCAGAGAATGGTCCTCAGGCTGGCTCTTGGCATCTTGTGCTGCCTGGTTTTTATTATATATTTGTGTCTTTATATTTTCATACCTCTCAGTGAAAGTTATATGGATACTATGACCTTCACTCAGCCCTTTTTGTGAGATGGGACATTGTGACCCAGTGCTATTTAACTTACAGCAGTTGAGTTTGAACAAATGCACAAAGAAGATAGACTTACCACCATTCTCAGGCTCATTCTGTCCCCCGAGGCTCTCACCCTGGGGCACAGATCATAGAAGGCTAGAAATGATGGACAGGTACGGGTGACCGACAAGACAAACAAAGGTCAGGGATAGATGAATCCCAGTGTAGGTTGAGTTATGGAGATATTTGTTTCACAAGTCTCCTGGAAATGAGAAACAGTGATGTTGCTTTATCCTGCTCTTGTTTCTCCTTCTAGGGATAACCTAGAGGCCAGTCTGGAATCCTTACCTAGAGCATACCACTAGGATTCTCAGGTTGAAAGTTTGCTTTTAAAATTCAGAAAGTGGGACTAGAGAGATGGCTCAGTGGTTAAGAGCACAGGCTGCTCTTTCAGAGGACCCAGACTCGCTTCTTAGCCCCCACATAACTGCTCACAACCACCTGTAACCGCAGCTCACAGGGGGCTGTAATTGTAGGGGATCGACACGCCCTCTGGCCTCTATGGGCACTGAACACATGTGGTTCACAGACACACATACAAGCAGAGCACCCATACTCATCAAACAAACAAACAAACAAATAAATAAAATCTTTAAAAATAAAAGAAAATCCAGAAAGCATTGATTATTATATGTCCTTTGGACATATATGGGGGGGGACTGCTTCTTTTTTCTCCTCCTTTGCATGTCTCTATAGTGTATGCATCTATATTCCTGGCAGTTTAACCTATGGAAATGATCATTTTTAAAAGATAGCCTAGAAAAACTTGGTATAAAAAACTAGTTCAATAGATAATTTAGAAAACAGTTATGTAAAACAGTATGTGTTTTGGGATTGAGCGGTTACACATCCCTTTAATCCCAGGGCTTAGAAGGCAGAGACAGGTATATCTCTGTGAGTTCAAGGCTGGCTTCATCTGCAAGGTGAGCTCCAGGCCAGCCAGGGCTGTGCAGTGATACTGTGTCTTAAAACACAAACAAAAAACAAAATAAAACAACAAAAATGAAACCCCAAAGAGTATTGTCTTTGTCATACATGATAATATAAAGGAAACATACTGCTTGGTCGTGGTAATTTTGTGAGATATTTATGGCTTTGATCATCTGTCCCTTCCAATGCCACACTTTGACTTGAAGCCCTTCTACTATCTTTAAGGGCATGGAAGTGTTCAGAGAATGTGCCCAGATGGTCTCTAAGATCAGCGGGTGAAGCTTTCACCTTTAATGCACAGTGTTGATGCTTCACCACATGGATGATTTTCCTTCAGGAGGTGACTTAGGGTGGTGACATGTGATGGGCTAGTGGGAGCTCAGGCTTTCCATCAACCATGATGAATGGGTTCCTAGGGAAAGACAAGTCAAGACAGCAGTATTGATGGCCAAGGTATTTATCCATGCTTGATTCTCTAACCCTTTGACACTGTATTGCATCTGTCCTTTTAAATTTTTGAGATTATAATATAATTAACATTTCTCTTTTCCTTTTCCTCCCTCCAAACTCTTCCATGTTCCTTCCTTGCTCTCTTTCAAATTCATGGCCTCCTTTTTCATTGTTATTGTATGCATAGCTGTACATACATACATACATACATACATACATACATATATATATACATATTCCTAAATATAACCTGCTCAGTCTGTATGTTGGCTGTGCATATGTTTTCAGGACTGACTGTTGGTACCAGATAACCATTTGGCGTGCTCTTCACGGGGGAATACAATTGCTCCCACTCTTAGCATTTCTAAGCCCTTTAGTTGTGTGGGCTTTCCTCTGGCTACTTTGGCATGTCTATTAGTGTCTTCCTTGTTCAGCTTATGTTTTAGCAGTCATGTCATGTCAGTGGGACTTTATGGGAGACACAGTATCACAGAAAATTCCTTCATCTTTTGACAATAAGAGGGAAACCCAGCTAACTATTCAGTGCCAGAAAAGCCATGTTATAGGAGAACCCAAACCAATATTTTACTAAATCGATATAATCCTTAAAAAACAATTTAAACATTTGTCTTTATGCACATAGATAAGTCTAGCCTTCACTAAAGAATCTTCTCTTTGAAGCAGAAGGTGAGACCACTATAGAAAACCACAGCCAATCAAGTGCAAAGTTGTGGACCCAGTCTCAAAGGACACATCTCTAAAACATGTTGGTACCTAATTCATACCTAACATTGCAGAAGGGGGAATGTAAATGTTGTTGGGAGCAACAGAGAAGGGACAGCAAGATATAAGTGATGTGATCAGGGATAGGAAAGGGAGGGGCTCCTCAGGGAGGGAGAGGGCGTGTAAATTCAGAAGGAGGGTTAAATAACAATAAGGATGTCTGATAAAGCTATAAGGAATCATGCTATCAACTACCTAAAAAACCCTAACTCTATAATACACACAACTTTCTCTATAAACACTCATAAACAGTTTTAATGAACTTTTCTTATCTGGGCTGACAGTGCTCCCCCTAAGAGCAAAAGACCACCTAACAAAACCCTCAATACCAGATATGAGAAGGCTTTTCTTCAGTAGTCCAAGAGACTCCCATAACATACAGCCCATTGCTGTCACCCTTAGTTTGCCCCCAGAGGAAGAAGTGAGTCCCTGTTGCTGAAGACACCATGCACTGCAGAAACTGCCCAGAGAACTTTGAGCTGGAACTGACCTGAATGCCTGTTCTCTGAGTCGTAATTTTCACAGTACCTGTAGGTGCCATGCAGACTTCCAAAGGAGGGAAGCAGTCATAGCTATGATGCTTACAGATCTCAACACTGACCAGCTTGGCACGGCAGTGTCTTTCTGGCATAGATACAGTGTCTAGCTGGCATCCGTTGGAGTCCAGAGCTAGCTGGATAGGTTCTCACGACTCTCGGCCTCTTGGCAGAAATCTCAGGCTCCTAGGTCACGATGACTTCTTCCCATGCCCCGAGAAGAGGGCATAGAGATGAAGTCATCCCCATCAGCATCTTAGAAATTCCTCAGTTCCCTTTTGGAATGACACAGTACCATGTTCTGGGGCAGTCACAGCAAAGGACGTCATTTCGGGTACACTTAAATGCTGTTTCCTTTTTAAAATAGTGTTTTGGGAAGCAACAAAGGCTCAGAACACTGGCGTTGCGGAGTTTCTGTAGGACGCTCTGCTGGGAGCAGGATGCCACATGTACACTTTCAAAGTTCTCATCCCGTTCGCACATGGGAACACAGGTCCCCAGTTTATGGGAAGGATGTTCCATCGCTGCTGAACAGAGGGCAGCCACTACATAATCCTTTCTCTTTCTCCTTCCTGGCCCCTTCTCAGCAGGAAGATGCTCCTAGCAGTGTCTGGGATAAGAAAACTGATTCTGGATCCCATGTGTCCTATCAGGTCTGGTGTCTTGTTTGTTTCTGGATGCTCTAGAAGATCAACAACACCAGTGAAAGTGCCAACACCAGACTTGGGGCAACATCAGCATTGGAAATAAAGCTAAGTAGAGTGGCACTGGAGAAGCTCTCGGACCGGCAGATAGCTCTTAGGTGTTCGAATTCCTGATAATCAGAATATGCTCAAGTTCAGTTTTGTTCTTTGCAGTTCAGCTCTGCAGATGCAAAGCGTTTATTAACAAATGATGCATAAAAGCTTCTTAGTGGTAGAAGGAGTGTGCTTTTCTATCTCTTCAGCACTGGTTACACTTCTAAGCACACAGCAGGCATTTAAACACTTGCTAATTCATAGCTATAGCATAACTTGATTGCTCCAAAGACTGGTAGAAATAGGACTGGAAAAGAACCTAGAACATTCTCAAGGTAGTCTTACCTGCTTAGGGAGATGGAATCAATTACCAAACAACTTTCTGCCTCAAATAAATATTGATCTATTGCATGTTACTGTGGTCTTGGTTATGTAGAGTCAGTACTATGGTCTGGCATGGCCTCTTCTCATGAGCTAGCCTGATAATGTAAGATACTAATGAGAGCATACACTTCCAATGCAGTAGTCGTGTAGATAATTGCCTGGGGTGGACACCAGTGACTTTCCCACAGTGTTTAGTACTGCATCCTCATGCTAAGAACACTTTATACTTTAGCTTCTGATGATGAAATTTTTGAAAGGAAGAGTTCACATGTGCGAGTCAGTAGTTTATGGGATTAAATGACTTAGCCAAAATAGTTTCATGATGTAAAGAAGAGCATCAGGTGTCTCTAAACATTTCCAACCCCAAGGAAGAATCAAAGAGTAAGCTGAGCGTGAGTGTCTTTTCATGAGAGCAAGTTTTACTTGGTGTCATCAGACCCAAGTCACCTGCTGCATTTGGGGTGTGAGCGTTTTCTTGAACAAGGCCTCACTGCTCAGCACTCACTGTCAGTGCTGGAGGACAGCCATTGCTCTCTCCCAGCAACTGTTGTCATCTGGATAAGCAGCAAGTTTAGCCTGAGAATTCTCCGATATGTTCTCCATCGGCAACGGCAATGCTGCTAATAGGAGGATGGCGGTTAAAGGCAAATGCCATGAACCATGTCCCCTTTAAGCTGTAATGATTGTACTGCAGCTGCATAGAAACAAGTTGCAAGAAGATGACTACCACAGCCTGTGCTTCAGACATAGCTGCCTGTGTAACACATATTTTAGCCTATGTGTAAACAGTAGTAATTAGCAGCACGCCCACCCCCCATACTCACACTGACACCTGCTACAAGGAAATAGGAGTTTTTGTTGCAGCAATTCCCAACTGCCAAAATGACTTCACAGTGGCAGCAGTGATGACACGTTGACGAAGCTTACAAACTGGATGTGAATGGGGTGTTCAATGCTTGTGCTACCTTTTTTTTTCATAGATGGCTGCTACAAACTGTACTCTGTTTAGTTGAATAATTTGCTAGCTCGATGTCATGTGTTTCTTTATCAGGCACTAAAGATATTATGGTGACCTTTTGGCTGAAAATTGCATTACCTTTGTTGAGGCAGAGTTTTTCTTCTAGGTTGCTATATTATTGAACCTCAAGAGTACTAGTGCAACTCTCTCTCTCTCTCTCTCTCTCTCTCTCTCTCTCTCTCTCTCTCTCTCGCGCTCCTTCCCTCCATCCATCCTTCATTATTTTCCTTTTGGATTTTCCAAAATCTCTCATAACTAAAACAGGACTTGAGTTATTTTGGTGTGTGTGCCCATGCGCGCGCACACACACACACATACACACCACACACTTAATTCTACATGATGCACTTTGGAGGGTAGGCACTCATACGGACATTTTATCTTGTTTTTCTAGTCTACAGCAAAGTACACTAAGTGTGAAAAGAAACAGAAAAGATGGAGTAATGAATCAGCCTGAAGAATGGGGAAGAGTGTGTAAATTGGATCTCTTTACTGGCTTGTAAGTCTTTTGATAAGAGTGGTGCAGTCAGAATACTTAATTTACCTCAATTAAGAATGATTGCTCTGGCTATTGTTGCTCAGGATGGGAACAAGTTACTCTACAATTGAGCTAATTGCAACCTCTGATTTGGCTCTTTGCTCTGTGCTTTTCCTTTTGTTTTTGTAAATGATCCACACTGTATAGGCAAAAGCAATCTCCCCCTCCTCTTTCTTCCTATGTTGATTGTTTTTCTTTACTTTAATTCTACCCTTTCGTGATTGCCATAATCTCCTAAATCATTGCTCGAGTCAACCACAAAAATGGCAGCTGTGCACGATGACCTTAGAGCTATTGAGAGAAAGAGCCAGTGGCTGCATGGTGTGGATCCATGAGTTCCCCCTGCAGGTCCAGGGAAGAGAGGCAGCAACAAGGCATGGATGTTGGGGGAATGGCCTTTTCATCCCTTGCCTAAGGGATGTCCTAGAGATGATCTCCATGGTCATTGTCAGCTCACCAACTCTGTGTTTCTAGTCTATGCTGTGACAGAAAATAGTGATGGTGGTTGCAGGAGCACAAGTAATTTATTCTAGTACCAGTTCAGAGTCAATGAATACAGTAGATAAAATTATCTCTACTATTTCAAAATTTATTCTCTCTGTTAGAGATATAGACTATATAGATATAAAGTATACGGAGATTCCTGATCTGTGGCCATTTGGGTTTTATTTGCTTAAAGAAGGCATTGAAGGAGTTAGTTGCACAGACTTTTGGGAGAAAACATTCCAGGTACAGGGAACAGGCAGTGTGACACCTAGGCCAGAGTGTACCTGGAGCATATGATGAGTAGTGAAGAGGCTAATGTGTCTGGCTGGATGAATGGAACAGAGCAGCACTTACTGAGTATTAAATAAACAAAACAGCTATTGCAGGTTTGTTATGTGCCAGTGACTCTATTAACTCTGTGTAGGGATTAATCCATTTAGTCCTCACAGTGGACTCATGGAGTGCGGCTACCATCTCTTTTTCCAGATGAAGAAATGGAGGTGAAGAGGAGTTAATTAACGTGTCTAAGGTCACCCCATAGTAAGACACAGACTGATATCCAGGCTGTCTGTTGCCAGGGTTCAAGTTGTTTCCTTAACCACTCAGAAAGAGCATAAGTGGATTTTGAAGTGCTTCTCACTTCATCCTAGGTCACTGTGAGAGCTTTTCATCATTTATTAAATCACCTCATTTGTGAGCATTAGTCTTGTTACTATCACTTATTAATTCATTAGCAAATATATATAATACGCCAGTAATTTGAACTCTGTGTCACATTGTTATAAGTGCCATAAACCAACTCCAGTTGGATTAAGGAAAATGCCAAATGTAATTGGACAAAGGCCAAGGATAGTTGATTCCAGGCATGAGCACATTCAGATGCCTAAGTGATACCATTGTGAATTTCTCTCTGTTTGTCCTTTCATCTGCTCACATTTTCAGCAGCTTTGGTTTTATCCTACAACAGGATCCTCCCATGAAATTGGAAACTGTCACCTGACTGGCCAACTTGTAAAAAGAACTTGTCTTTATCTAAATTCAAAGGAAATCCCTAGAATCGACCCTTGCTGACCCAGTGTGGTTTAGTAGCCACCCATGAATAAATTACAGTGTCTGGAGACCTGAATATGTTGACTGAGCAGACCTGGGCACTGATTAGGGTCACCCAAACTTCTGAATCCTGAGAGCTGTTCTCCAGAGAAAGGTCACAGAAGATGGACAGGAGCTAAGCAAGCTGTCCAGGGTCCCCACCCTCCACTGCAGCTTGCCTCTCCTATTTCTTTCCTAGTTTTCATGTCCTTTGTCTCTGAACTCTTAAATTTTCCTCTAAATTTCTTAGTTTTTCTTCTTTTACTTTGCAAGGCAGGAATTTATAGGTATGGGGAACACTTATAGGGCATATTGAAAAGAAGAGACAAAATAATTTTTGAATAAAAGCTAAAGGATTTTATAGAGCTCTGTGTGCCATTTCAGGACAACACCTTTCAGACCTCTCAGAGAATATGCCTTTGTTTTATAAGAGTATATAAAAATATTTACTATACATTGTCTTGCTGTCATGGGCTTTCAAATAATGATAATGAATTAGGTAATGGGCAATTAATGACTCTTTGAGACTAAGGGATTGACATATTAGTATCTGCAGAAAATGAGGCCCAGTGGGTTAGTTTAATACTGTCTGAATCCTGCCAATAACAATAACAGCAGCATCATAGCAGCTAAATCTCCTGACATTGTACTCTGACATCACAGGGATATTGCTAATTAGAATATTTCAGTAAAAATGGACAAAAACGTAGGTATCTTAAACTCTACCTCCCTTTTGGATAAGGGATCACTCTGGATTGATTGCCATATTTTCATGTGATCCATTTTGACAATTTACTACTCAGCTCGAGCAGAGTTAAGTGTCAGATTAGGCAGCTTTGGCTTGGCACCTGAAACCTGCTTATATTGGTGGGGATTATAGCTGCTTGAATACATTTATTTCAAGGATTAACAAAAAGATTTAGTCCCCTAGCATTCCATTATTACTGTGGCATGGAACACAAAACAGTCATTGTGTTGGGTAGATAGTCCATTTTAGCCTTTTAAATAGATATAACCGCCCATCAGGCGCCTTTCCAACCGTGATCTCTAGCCTGTGAAGAGAACTTTTTCTTTGTTCTTCTGTCTTCCTTCTGAAAAACTTCTCTGTTTGTCTTTCTGTTTTTACCTCCATGGTTTCATCCTTTCTTCTCCTTCCCCATGTCTACCTAATATGTAAGGTAACAAGGTATTGATCTTAAATGTTTTCCATCTTCCCAGCCTGCCACAGACCTATAACCTTCCTCCCTCTCTTTAGACTCCGGCAGAGAAGATGGCTTGATTCACCTAGACTCCATTACGTATTAAAGGTCTCAGGAGAAAGCCAAAGTCAAACTAAGTCCTGTTACAAGTTAGCTCATGACTCAGTAGGGGAAAGATAAAACTGTGTGTGGGTAAGGAAATCACAGAAGGGTAAATTTTATAACACGCATAAGCAGAATGTTTTGCTCACAGAGAGCAGATTGTGGGTGCCCCTCTTTGGGGGGAGCCACCAACTCATCTGCCTAAGTGCAACTCTGGACTTCTGAATAGATTTTGTCTGCCTGGTATCCAAAGGCCATTTCTGTTCTGACTCAGGGACTGGAGGTCACTCCTGCCTACATCACAGGGGAACTCACCTTGTGAATGCTATCACAAAGGATCATAAGCCCTGTCCTGCTCTGTTTGAGGTTGAGCCTGAATGTAATGATCTCCTTTAAAACCACAAACCATGCAGCCTGGGTAACTGCCTGTGTAGGTTGAAAAAAAAAATGATACTGTCGGTGTGGAATTGCAAGATAAGCAGAGAACCCAGTAAATGACTCAGTGGGAGTTTTCCCCAAGGGAAGGATAAAGAAAAGAGTGTGCTGTGTTTTGGCAAAGGAAACTGGTACTTAATATGATTATTGCAACGCTGGGCACTTGGTTTCTCCCACTGGGGAGATCAAATGGGACGAAGGCAGGGCTGCTCTTCCCAAGCCTCCATGAGCTCAAGCATCCAACCGAGATGTCAAAATGGCCAATATTCTCAGCAAGGAAAGTCCTTTAATTAATTAGTGCTTGAGCTGGCAGCTTGCCACAAAACACCTGGACATGGTAGCCTATGAAAAGAATGTCAGAGAGCCTGTGCCAGCAACCTGGTGCTTCCCCAAAAGTCACTGCCAGCGTCCACCTGTCTGGGTGAGAGAGACAGGTGCCGTGTCCTCCTGGTGAGGATCTTTCACGAGACATTCTTTGGGGAGCGGGTCCAGGAATAGACTTTCTTGCAGTTTTAGAGACGAGGTAGGAAGGAAAGGGCAAGTGCTGTTTTCTTTTTCAATTACAAGCCAGGAAAGTTGGCATCCGGAACAGGCGAAACACATCTGATGAAAGGCTGCAGCCCTGCCTGACCTTGACCTTGTCATTCCACATTGCTCAGGAAACTCCAAGGAGATCTGGAGGCCCTCTGGCTTTATCAGGGTGATGTGGCATCTTGAGAGGCCATCCCTCTGTCACTTCCTAAAGTGATCTGGGACTCAGCTATGAAGAGCAGTGCTGCCAGGTGTCAGGGAGGAAGCCTCCTGCACTTCGTAGATGTTTTGCGTGCCAAGTACTCCCACATACCACCTCTTGCCCAGGATGCTACAAAGGATACCCTTCGAAATGTGCTCTCTCCCTTCCAGGGACGCCCCGAGCAGGAATGAGGAATGACTGTACAGCCTTTGTTCCTGATTCACCCTGGGACACCTGCTCCTTTTAGTTTTAGTTCTCAGTAACTCTTCACAGTAGCATAGAAACATGTGTGTGTGTGTGTGTGTGTATGTGTGTGTGTGTATGTGTGTGTGTGTGAGAGAGAGAGAGAGGGGAGGGGGAGAGTTTGCACATGTTTGCATATGTCACATGTACATGTGGGTGTGGAAACACATGCATATGCATGTGTGTGGAGGTCAGAGGTGGATATCAGATGTGGTTTTTTGAATTGTTCTCCATCTTATTTTTGAGACAGGGCCTCCCACAGAACCTGGAATTCAATAATCTCACTGGACTAGCTGGTTACCAAGCCCCAGGGATCCTCCTGTCCCCCACCCACCCTGCCCCACTGCCAGGAGTACAGGTGTCCTCTGCGTGTGTTTTGTGTGGGTGCTAGGCATCTAAACTGGAGATCTTATGCTATGCCGTAAGCACTTTGCTGCCTACACCATCTCCGCAGCCCTGGAAATTCTTTATTATACCCATTAAAGTACCCCTCCTGACTTTTCTAAAGCTTTTAATGTTTTAAACTTCCGAAGAGCATGATAATGTGCTTCCCCATCTCAAGTAGAGTTTTTAGTTGTGGATTTACCGGTGAACACAGGCTCTGTGCTATTTATATCTGAGACATCAGGTGGTACAATTTCCAGTTCATTTGTAGCTTCCAGGTGGCTCTAGAGCTGAGTTGTCACGTACTAATAATATACCCATAGTTTGTTCACTTAAATTCATAGGACTTTTTTTTTTTTGGTTTTTACGAGACAAGGTTTCTCTGTATTGTTTCAGAGGCTATCGGTCCAGCCCAGCCTCGAACTCCCAGAGATCCGCCTGCCTCTGCCTCCCGAGTGCTGGGATTAAAGGTGTGCGCCACCACCGCCCAGCCATAGGACTTTTTTTTATTGAGGTATAACTTCATACAGAGAAGGTTCAGATGTTAAATACTGAAGCTCAGTGCTCTGTATGTATTCCTGTGTACCCTCTGCGTGTGTTGAGATACAAACCCGAAGCTCTATAGTTGACTCCTCTTGGCTGCCAAGTAAGACAGCTACTCTCAGACTTGTGCCACTGTCAGTTTGTCTGGCTTTGAATCTTATATAAATGGAGTTGTGTCATGTCTGTTGTCTTTGCCTTGTCTTGTTTAATGTTAAGTCTGTGAGAGTCACTTGTGGAACTGCATAGGCCAATAATTCCTTCTCTTTCCAGTGCTTTTCAGTATTCTAAGTGAATGCTTGTTAATCAAATCAACTGTCTGTGCACGTGTATTTGTTCATGTGTGTGTGAGAGTGGGTGCCCATGTATGTACGTGGGTGCACGTGTGTGTGGGGTGGGCGCATGTATGTGCAGGTGGGTGCATGTGTATGTGGGTGCATGTGTGTGTGTGTGTGCACATGTGTGTGTGTGTGTGCACATGTGTGTGTGTGGGTACACATGTATGTATGTGGGTACACGTGTATGTAGGGGGTTGCATGTCTGTATGCAGCTACATGTGTGTGTGAGGAGTGCACATGTGTGTGTGTGGGGTTCATATAAGTGTATATGGGTACACATGTATGTGTACATGAGTGGGTGCACACGTGTGTGTATGTCAGTGACATGTGTGTATGTTGGTGCACATGTGTGTGTGGGTGCCCATGTGTGTTGGGGGTGCACATGTGTGTATGTGGGTGCAAATGTGTGTATATGGGTGTACATGTGTGTGCATGAGTGGGTGCACATGTGTGTATGTCGGTGCACACGTGTATGTGGAAGTCAGAGGACACCCCTGGGTGTGGGTCCTCGGGTACTGTTCACCTTTTGTGCTCCCTCCCCAACTCTCTTCACCCATTGCAGGGAATAGAAACTGCACCTGATTCTTGCTTGTGGCCAGCACTTTATGGACTGAACCATCTCCCCCCAAAAGCCCCAATATTGGTGCACTTTTTAGTTGCTTGTGGCTTTAGCTACCATAAATAACACAATGATTGATCTTGTACCTATTTCTTGATGCCCCCAACCTCCCTTTCATCTTGACATATATTTAGGAGTGGAATTTCTACATCAGAGGGCACATACATTTGGGCCTAGCTTCAGTAGATACCCTCGCTGTGTTAGTTCTCAGGGGACCGTTTCCAAAGGGAGGCAGTTCAGTTGCTCCTGACCTGTGGTGATGCAGTACACCACAGATGAAGGAGTGGAGCAGAGATGTCACCTTACACAGTGGGGAGGGGGAGAGAGAAGCTTGGGGGAAGGGACTATGTCTTTTTAGGGTATGACATCAGTGATGTATTTCCTCCAACTCAGCCCCACTTTCTGCTCTGCACCATGTCCCCCAAATGCTGTCATATGAGTTTATCAAAAGATTGATCTTCTGATGAAGTTAGAGCCCCCTGGATCCCATGACATCAGCAAATCCCACTGGCCATCAAACCCCCAACACCTGAGCCTGCAACAGCATCTCAGATCTAAAAATACACCAGTCTTTTCTAAAGTAGTCTGGTACTGTTGCTTGTAGTATGAAGGGGATAAATCACTATAAACCAAAGTTCAAAGAGGTTACAAGTTCACAATAACAACAAAAATGATGATGCTTTTATGTTTTCTCCAACGATGTTCATAGAACCCAAATGAAGAATGTTTGCTCATCGTCCCTTATGACAAACCCCAGCTCCCCTCTTTGTATATTGCTGTCTGCTCTGGGAGTGCGAAGCAGTGTCTGCCTGGGCTTCTAGGAGGTGTGTTCACTCTCTGGGATTCTTCTTTAGGGGTTTGACTGAGTCCTACCTTCTCAGAAGTCTTCGTGTCTCAGTAACCAAAGGACAACCAGTTCTCTTTGAATCTCATAGATACTGTTCGTGTGAGTCTCCCAGTGAACCAGAGTCTGAGGGAAGGGAATGACAGCATTCTCTCCTCTTGGCAGTTTGTTTCCTGGTGGTTCCAGAGAATCCAACCGACTTTGTGCTAGGGGACAGTGATAGGGACCCTGCCTTATGCATGTAAAGAAACTATTAGAGCACTCCACCCCCGACACACTCACATGCAGGCACACACACACATTTACCCCAGTTGATTGTCATTAAGCACTGTATGGATCAACTTTTAGTTCCAAGGTCAGAGAGTTCAGGAAATCCTGTGTGGGAGTCTGGCCTGGCTCATGCTTCAGGGATGGAGTCCTGGGAATGGATTAGATAAGAGAAGGAAAATGGTGTGCTGGTTACTCACTGACCTAGAAGTGGGCTTTTGAAACATGCACCTCCAGTGTGTGGTGAGATTGGTTGGTGTGACTTAAAGGCAAAAGGAGAGGTGGACACAAATGTCTGAGCACACTGATCAGAATGACGGTTGTTCCTCCTGGGCTGGCTTGCAGGGGAGTGGCTCAGACCCCGGTCTTCTCGACCTTGAACTTCTTTCCATTTGGCTGAGTTCTTTTGTTTGGGTTGCAACTCCTGCTAAGTGCAAGAAGAGTCAGTTGTCGAACTGCCTGTCTGACTGGTGTATCTGACTGGACTATCACATGTGTCACCAGGTTTGGAGTAGAGACATCAAAACTGAATATAGGTAGCATTGTGTGGGTTCCCTGCTTTCATCCACAATCAAAGACATTAGTTTCTGGGCAGGTTTCTCCTACCATGATTTTCCAAGGAGTCTGCAAGAATTTTTCACATGGGCATCTCAGGACTCCATATGGGAATTTATGAAACAGTTACCTGAGGGAAATGATGGCTGCTTTGGCTGGTAGTTTTCCATAAACACCCCACTTTCCTGCCTGGGCATCATCACGACACAGCTCTGGTCTACAACCCCGAGAAGTGCTGCTGTGCTATGGTGATGAAATGGGGAACACCCTCTCTCTCCTGCTTCTGCTAAGAATATGGGTCCTTTAGCCTTGAACCAGTACAGCTTATGCTCAGACTTGCATGGTCTCCTGTGCATAATGCCTTTGGCCTCTGTTCTTAATGCTGTTGCCATGGATCCCCAACAACTCCTCCCAGCCTAACAGGAAACCTGCCTCAGCACCATCCTCCATTATGCTTCTCTGTCTCCTCCTTAACTCCAGCCCTTTTCTCCAGAATACCCTTGCATCAAATTTACCCTCCCTTCCATCCAAAAGTGACTCCTAGGTAACTTAGTTCATATGCTCAGATGTTCAGGTGTTCTTGGCTATGAGCAGAGAACCTTAGAATCATAATCCTGGCTGGCCAGGATGTCATGGTAACTGTACCTCCCAGCTAGTAATTAGCCTGAAGTCTGAGCTCAGAAATCCAGTTTTAGGAAAGTGTGACAATAAATTTGAAAAAAAAAATGTTGATCTTTATGTTCCTCCAGGCACTTATTAGTCAGTTTCTAGAAGAAATCTGGGTCTGTGTTTCTGTGTTTTTTATCTCTAAGGTTTCCCATTTCAGCAGTACCCAGATTGAAAGAGTTGACAGAGCCAGAGTGTGCGTCAATTCTTATCTTGACCCCATTCATAAAAAGCAAACCAGGTCACTTATTGAATAACCCATCCAAATCCTTTTGGAACCACACGTGCTATGTCAGCATTGTAAAGATGCCTTTGGTCTTCAGATAAAGTCCAGAGAGGTCAGTGAGTACTGAGGAAACCCATGACCTGGTCATGAGAACCTGCAATCTTATCTTGAACTTATTATCATTTTATTGCTATTTCAAACTATGAATTAAAGAGGAAAACGATGTTGCATGAAGGAATGGTCACAAATCCAGGAATAAAGGAAAACTAAAATTAGATTGATTTTATGAAAAATAGCTACTCATAACTATAAACACCCAGAAAACTGTTATGACTAAATTGGGGTGACTGTGTTCAAGTCACTATGACATAATAAAAAGACAGCCGTTGGGTCTGGTTTCATTATGGATTTATGTAGTTTGGAGGAAGTATCTTAATTTCAGAAGTCCATTCAACCCTCTGTGTCTGTTGATTCCATATCTGTGGACTCAATATATTGCAGTTGGAAAATTTTTTTGTAAAGTTGTATGTAAATGAATGTGCATAGAGTTCTTCCCTTTCTCAACAGTGTGGTATAATAAATGTGTGTATGCCTCCTATGATGTATTGTTCTTAGAAGCAGTATAGGTGTTATTTAAGGCATATGGGAAGATGTTCCTGGGTTACACGCAAGCATTATGGTATTTTATATAAGGGACTTCCCCATCCTCAGAGTTTGGTCTGTCTTCAGACATTGAAACCAATATTCTGTGACTATAAGAAAGGACCTGTATTTCTTTGCTGATCAATGGTTACCAAAGATCTTAGGCCAGTACAGGATGTTGTGTGGACAGTTTGCCCCCACTACTCTGTTTCCTTGCCTGAGGGCAGAGAAGGGAGGAAAAAAAGACGGATCGGATGGAAGGCCTCTCGGTGGCACCCATGATGCAGAAGGGTAAGACACGAAGAACCCAGCAGTTTCTGTGAAGGAAGGATGGAGGCCATAGCAGTGGAGGGAAAGCTGGTTATGGTCTTTCATCCCTTTCTAATGGTGGCAGCTGGGCATCACCCTGAATGCACTGTGAGAAACCCTGTGCACCATTAGCTTCTCAGGAGCAGGAACAGCACTGGTACTTCTGCCGTGACGGCACATCCAAACTAACCCCCGGAACACGGCATGTCTGTTCCAAATGCCCATAAAGCGGTACACAGATAATGAGTGTATCCTCTTGAGGATACGAAGCAATCTCAGATGGATGTATGCCCACGTCTCCATGAATGACTAGGTGAATGCGCAGCTCCCATCTGACGACTTTCCAATTAGGTGACTTTTCAGACCATAAAGCACACTCGTAGGTGGGCGCAGAGCCGTTGAAGGCGCACGGCACCGTGAAATAGCAGGTAGACCCTGTGTAAGCCTTGTGGCAGCTGCTTGTTTGTTCACGTACTGTAGGAAGTGACGATGTAAACACAGTTGAAGGACTTCCAAACCACAGAAGAATCTTTGCTTTCCGCCTTCAGAAAATAAGATGATTTGGGAAACCACAAGGGCAGAGACAAATGAGTGCCACACAGTGTGCACTGGAAGCGAGCAGTGGACCCTGGGAAATTAGGCAGATCTGTGGAAGTACTGGGAGATATGTTGATAAGTTATTTAAAGAAAAAGTTAAACTTTAAAGAATTGTCTCCTCATACAGTGTTGGTACTCTGATTCTGCTGGTGTCTGAATGAATGAATGAATGAATGAATGACTGAGTCAAACTGCATACACTATTGGTGCTCTGATTCTGCTGATATCTGAATGAATGACTCAAACTGCATACAGTGTTGGTGCTCTGATTCTGCTGGTGTCGAATGAATGTATTAAACTTGATCAGGACTCCTAGAACCTTGTATCCTTCAGTTATGCTCACTAGAATGTTAGCTTCTAGGAAAAACAAAATGGGAGAAAGTGTGGTATCTTCACAGGTGGGGTTAGGCTAAGGCATGGGGGAATGAAGTAGCCTAGAGGCATGTGTGTTCTTGTTTAAAAACAGAGGAGCCTTTCTGGTCTTAATAGTCCCACATATGCATTCTATAAGCAGGATGCAGTCATGACTAGAGACTATTCAGTTAGGAAATGAGTTTTACCGGTGAAGAATGGGAAAGGTTGAATTTCCTGGGTAACCCCTTCAGGATCGCATATCTGTAATAAGAGCTGGCTGCATATACCAAAACCTGTCTTACTCTAGGGGTTTGGGATAGAGGAGAAAGAATGCCAGGCATTTGGTTTGTTTCTTCCTACCTTTCTTACCCACCTGTGTCTGACTTTATCATGCTGCTTCTCCTGTTCTGCCATAAAACCCTTCATTAGGACCCTAAAATAAGCCACCACTGTGGAAGAACCTTCCCCAACCCCCCCAGGCTGCATCCTGCTCTTTGTTCCCAAGCATATTAGACATGCTTTTTAAAATGCTCCGTTCATATATATACTTATGGCATGCCATCGTGTGTCAAGCCACATGAACAAAAACACTAATAAGACAGTGATTTTCCCTTAGGGGCTTATAGTCCAATAGAGGAAATAATGTTTGTGAATAAGAACCCAGAGGAAGAAAGGTGTAGATGTGCTGTGGACGGTGACTTGCTGGGAAAGAGGCAGGGGCGGGGGGGGGGGCAGGGGGCAGGATTTACTGACTAGTTTATATAGAGGAGACAGTTTAGATAAATAAACCCCGGAGACTTGAGACGTGTGTGGTGTAATTCTAGCACTGTCAACGGTTATGTGTGCCTCCCTCAATCTCATCTCCCCTCACTGGAGGATGCTGTTCCACTGTGGGGCAGCTGGAGAACTGTGGCACCCCCCCTTATTGGCTTGTTTGGCATCCCCTCCAGTGTCTCCGGTGCTGTTACTGTCTGCTATTGCTTGAACCTGACTATCATATCTCAGCTCTCCTCCTTGCAAGGTTTAAATCATTGAGCTGGCGTTGTCTGCTTTCTGAAACTGACAACTGAATGTTCCCTATCTAGACATTTACTGAGTAGGTCTTGGCTTTTGTGTGTGTGTGTGCTGTGCCTGTGTTTTCATGCACCAAGCTGTCAAGAGACAGACGTCTGTCTAAATAAAAATGTCCATATGTATACCCTTGATTGAGGCTGACTCATCAAGATATAATTTGTGCATATAATGTTAGGAAAAGTTCCCAGCTGATTCTTCTGGGTTAAACTTTAATCATCACAGCCATGGATGAATGAACTGAAACCAACCTGAGGTGTATTGATGGGGGGGGCATACTAGTATGAGACTCACTGCTTGTATCTGTTTATGATGGCAACTGTTAGGCTAACTATCAAACCCATTTATCTAATTTTTCCATAGTCTTAGGTCACAATGAGCATATAGCTACCAAGATAGAAATCAGTTTCCTGACCTTATTACAGTTGGTTGTAGTCTATGAGATTAAGTTCTTATTAGTGAAAGCACACAGAGGTGATTTTTGCTGCTGGTCTGGGGTCCTGAAGATAGAAACAGCCTTCATCATCGCTATGCACCCTTCCTCCTGGCTGATCAGAGCAGTGTTGGAAGCCACATGCTGAGAGGGCAAAGCTGTTGTCACTCCAGGGCTCTGAATGCCATCCTGGCACACAGCTGCCAGCCAACCTCAAACATTCACTGCAGACCATTATGTAAGATACCAGTGAGCGAGCTTCTGTTCTTAAATGATGCCTGGATTCTGCCTGATTTTGGCTCACCTTGAAGGCCCCATCAGAAACCATATAGCAGTCATGCAGTGGCAATAGTTTTGTGTCCAAAGAGAAGCTAAATCTAGTTGAGAGCTAAATTAACTCTCCAGGACTTTGGAAACACTGTTTGCAGGTCTGTCATTTATGAATCTATAGGGTATCTCAGAACACAGAGTTTATAGGCAAGCAGCCTATGTACATTCTTGCATGGAATCCCAATTGGAAGGCATAGTTGGTAAAAAAGAAAAAGAAGATTCATAAATTCTCATCCTCTTCAAAACATACTTATGATGAAAAATCTATCTAAGAATACACAGCTTTCAGGATTATGAGAATGACAGTCTGGGGAGGAATATAGTTGATATCATGAGAAAAGAATGGTGATGTCTAAAGCCTTAGAATAAACAGACCAGAATCTGAGATCAAAGCTCAGCATTTCAACATGCTTGACAGTGTGACTATGAAATGTAAAAGCTGATTAATGACGTCAGCGATAACTGTGTTCCACAACAATAACAATGGAAGTGACACAGGAGTGAATAAATACCCCTGAAACGTCAGCTATAGCAACAGATGGATTCTTTTCCCCCCTGAGAAGCTGGTAGAACAGAACAGGTGATAAATGTGAAGAATTTGAAATCCCATTTAAACAACAAAGCATGCAGATCTAAGTTCAGACTCCAGCACCACATAGAAAGCCAAGTGTGGTGATCATGCCTGCAGTCTCAGAGCTGGGAAGGCACAGGCACCGGGTCTGCTGTCCAGCCAGACTGGCTAAATCACTGAGTTCCAGGTTCACTGAGAAACTCTGCCTGAAAAAATAAGGTGAGAAGTCATAGAAGACACTCTTCTGACCTCTGACCTCTACCCATCACCACCCCCCCTACACACACAAAAGAGAAGGGGCTGTCGGCTTATGAATAAAATTACAGTCAAGTCCAGGACAGAAGTTTTGAAGGTGGAAAATTTCGTTGTGGAGCTGACTCCTGGGCAGGAAGAGTAAGAGACAAGGAAGAGAGGGCTGACAAACCAAATGCTGAAAGGCAAGGCAACAAAATATCCTAAGAGCAGGCGTGGCTTGGGAAGTGAAGAGCACAGACAGTTCCTGAGAGCAGCCAACATTACAGAGCGATGGACTGCAGAATGAAATGTCTTGTTTTGGTCCTGAGGTTTGAACCCAGGACCTGTACACACAAATCACATACTTTTCCTCTACCCATCATCCCCCCCCCCCACACACCCCTGGCACTCAAATAAAGCTTTGGGAAACTATATGGGGAAACTGTGTCAAATAGGGTGAAAACAATTTTTAAAAGGTATTAGACATTGGATACTGCCTTCTTAAAGTTACTATAACAGGTTTTATTGTCAGTAATGACTAAAGTTATTGGCTAGATTAACCAGTGCCATGTCTCAAAGTGTTGTTATGTAGCATAAAAGAAAACACATGATTTAGAGGGAAGTCCCAAAACATTGCAAAGGGAAAAGATAACAGAATGGAGGTTTGAATTGAAAGTATACTTTCATTTGATCTAGAAAACCACAGTTTTTCTTGAAGTACTTGCAAAATCTTGAAGTGTTGGTCAAATGTGAGGAAAGGTTCGGGAGTTACCATGAGTCGGCGCAGCCATTTGTAAAATCACTGAACAGAAAGGGTAGGAAATGAATGTTGAAGACAATAAAATTTGGCCCCGAATATCAGGTTTCATTCTACATGTTGTCTATTAGTTTCTGCATCAGTCATAGCTAATCAAGGGAACAGAAGCAGGCCATGGATATTAAGAGATTTGCTGTGTGGACCTGGCTTCATGATTTAGATGCTTGGGCCATAGTAGTAATTCCTACCCTCTTTCAAAACAGCCTGGTGATCACAGGAGAGAGGTAAAAATGTGCACCAAATGATGTGTTTAGAGCGTAATATTATAGACATATGTATGGATGCAACGGGAGATGCACGAAGAGCCATGGGACTGGCAGACAAAATGGAAATGAACTTGTGTTAAAGATGTAGAACTAGATAATGAACCAGTGAGGATTTTTGTTATGCATGAAAGATTAAAAAGGAAAATGGGAATAAAAAAGAAATTAAAAAGTCAGCAAGCATGAGAGAGAAACATTTCTTATGCTAGTTTTTCGTCTTACATATTCATGATGTGGGGCTCCTCCCCCCAGGGTATATGTGATTCCCTCAATGGGGATGATCTCCTTTTATGACCTATTAAAAACTACACGTCTCAGAGGCCAGTTGTGCATCTGCTAGGCTCTGGGAGAGAGAATTCTTTCTGCATGTTTTCTCCTAACTTTCAGGATTACTGTATTTCAGCTTTCGGTACTCAGAAGATAGCTCATTGCACAGCTTGGTCCTGGGACTCTAAGAGCCTCGAAGAAAGGACAGACACAAGGATAGGCGGGCAGGGTGCACTCTGATGGAGTGGTGCAACCACCTTAGTAACTGAGGACCTCAGTGTCTGTTGCTTACAGCACACCTGGAGGACCCTGCAGTTGCTACTTTAGCACACCTTGGTCAGTCTCTTGTAAACACTCATGCTTGGACCAAGGAACACCTCAGGAAAGGGCTTTGCCAGTTTCCCTCGGGTCTGAGGCCTTGATCCTTGGCATGGCTGCCCCACGTCAAGCAGTACGCCATCACTCATGTGCTCTTCCCTCACGCACTAGGAGAAGGTGACAATGATGGTTGAATAGAACTGACGTGCCAGATGCCAGAGTCATCCCAGGAGGTGCCAGTGGAAAGATTATTTCTATTATGAAGGGAACCACCCAGAAAGGCTGCATGGTGGCTCCTTATCGATCCCACGGCCAAAATAAGCCCCCTGCCCAGAGTATTAATGTGGGGGATGGGCTAAAGGGGGCAGAGTTTTGATTCACAGAGGTTTGATTCACAGTTGAGATTTGTTTCTCAGAATGCAGGAACGGATCCTAGAATCAGGGATGTAGTCTAGCTTCAGAAAGGGACTGGGAATAGCCATAGGCATATATATTTCTCTGATTTCTGTTCAATAGCTCTGTTTTCTTTGGGACTAAAACGTGTGGTAGACTGTCTGCTAAATCATGGAATATTGGTCCTAAAGTTATTAGTGCTGTCCTTTAGAGAGAAACTCCTGGTTTAAAGCCTAGTTAGATGTTTTGGTTGAAGTATTTGGCCTAGTCAGCCAGCTTAGGCCCAAGTCCAGGAAAAGAAGGGCTTTGATATTCACAGTGGAAAGGTGTATTGTGGACTAATTAGTTTATTCCACAGAATCACACTTGAAGAGAAAGGACAGGATTGGCATACCATATACCTCTAGTCTTACTTATGATAATCTTCCTTTTTAAAGATGTATTTACTCTTATTGCATGTGTATGTGATTGTATGCTATATGTGTACCATCTGTGCGTCCAGTGCACACAGAAGACAGAACATGGCATATAATCACATAGAGCTGGAATTATAGACAGCTGTGAGCCTCCATGTTAGTTCTAGGAACCTTGCCTGAGCCACCTCTCTGACCCCAACTTGTGAAAAATTTGATTTCTGTCTTTCTTCTTTTCTTTGTTCTGACCTCTAGGATTGCCCTTGCAGTCTTTAGGAAATAACAGGACATACATATGATTAGTTTGTTTTCCCACTTTGGCAGGCAATCACAATGACATACTGAATTAAACGGTTACCTTTTCCTTCCCTGTTTCACTCCAATCTGTTTACCCCGAGAATTAAAAAAAGTGAAGAAGAATAATAAAAGCAGATAATACTTCTTCAGTTACTCCCTCCCATGTGTTTAGCTGGGAACCCAGATGAAGCAGAGCAAAAGGATCTTGAGACAGAAGACTTCTCATCTGTTGGGAAAGTAAAATGAAAGGCCAGAGATAAGACTGCCAGGAGAATAGTCTGATGTGTATACTAACATGGCACATGTAATTTCATGATGATCTTGATGAGAAAAATACTTGGGACCCAAGCTCCCTGGTTCCTTGTGTATCTGCTAAGCCAGCCGTCTAAGAATGCCAAGGAAAAGACTCACATTGAATGTGCCCCCTTCTTCTCCAGGGAAGGAAGAGAGGGGCCCCTGGGAACTGAATAGACACTGGGAAATGCATGTTGGGAAGAACGTGAATGTGCCCACTGAGGTATTTCTGAGCACATCCAGTAGGTTTCCCAATCGCATATATTAGATTTATCTTGCTGCACTATTTCTCCATGGACCTATAAGTGATGGTAATTACTCTATTTTCCTAAACATTAGTCCTTGTAATAGTCATATAATGCCCTAATAAGAATACTATATATAAGATTAGGTAGATTGTTTTTGACAAATTTAATTTTATAAAGCCAATAGTGAAAAAAATCCCAATGAGATTAAACTCTGATTTGAGTCCTCAAAGTGGAATATTGCTAGAAGGTTAATTTTGCCTTCAACACTGCCCTGCTCGCTGTTCCCAGAGGTCTTTGCAGCTCTCAGAGCATATATACCTGGGTACCCTTAAAGCAAGCCCTCGGGATCTTCTGGGTGGATGGAAGTGACATTGAAAGTGAGTTTTCTTAGTTACTCTATGTTGTTTGTCTCTCAGTGGACTCTGTGAAGAACAGTTGAGCAAATAACATCTAAGTGAATGAGTTTAGGGGTTTGTGAGGGAAGATGATTGATGGCTTAAAAAGTGATTCAGTGCGTCTTGGCCCATTTTCTCTGTCTTTCCTAAGCAGTTCAAGGCAGCAAAAATTTTTATCAGTTTTCTCAACAGGAAGAAGCCGTGTGGTTTTGTTCTCATTGTACTGGTGATTTTCAAGGTTGGTTATGTAAGTAAGACTCATCTCAAGATAATTTGATAAAGTTAGAAACTGACTTTGAGTTTTCAAGGTAAGATGTCACATCATGCTTTTGGGGAAATGGGGTGGTGTCTTCCTCAAAAATACTAGAGGAAAGGGAGCCCTACCAGTGATCGTTGCATTCAAAAAGGGACCTTTTGGGGAAATCTTTATTATGACAAAGTGAATATAAAATGTGGATTTAACAGGAATAGGAGATGCGGTGTTTTTATTTCTTTAAACTTATTTATCATGTGTGTGGGTGTTCTGCCTGCATGGGTGGCTGTGTATCACATACATGCCTGGTGCCTGCAGAGGACAGGAAATGCCTTTGGAAATGCAGTAAAGGCAGTTGTGAGTAGCCTTGTGGGCACTGGGCACTAAACCCAGGTCTTCTGCAAGAGTATCAAGTACCACTATATTTGTTAATATGTATTCTGGATGTTTCTGTGGTGTTGTGTGAGTTTAACAGTAGGTAAGATTAATACTTAAAGTAGATTGCTATCCATTATATTTGTGGGCCTCTGTCAGTTAGCCATAGGCCTTGCCTGGACAGAACAGAGAGACAGCTTTTCTGAGACAGGGAGAATGCCCTCCACAGCAAGCCTTTGGAATTTTGTAGTTCCTAGCTTACATGACAATATTAGCCAATCCTTAAAATAAGTCCCCTCATCTTCTTTTGGCTGTGATTCCTTTAAGAATCCTAGTATTGGAGTCCCATGACTTAAACAGAAGAAGAGAAGGGATGCTAAAGTAAAATCTGTGGCTCCCTAAGAGAATGCAAAGACCTAGGGTTGGTCCAGTGCTGGAGGATAAAAGGGGTGCGGTTAGCTCCTCTTATTTTATCTAAAGGTACTTACCGTGTTACCTCCTCCAAGAAACTGTGCTTTGAATGAACACGTTTATAATCATTTTAACAGTGCTTCAGTTAAGCAAGAACATAGTAAACTGGAGGAAAACCTGCAATGAAATACATTATACGCAACGAGTTTTAACAAGCACTAACTATGAGTTCTGGTTCAGTCTCTGGCAAGGTTGAGCCATGTGAGGCTGCCAATATTTAAGAGTGTCTGACTTAATTTTTAAGAAGGCAATTTTCCACGGCTCATTCTGAAGTCGTGAGTGGGAAAGATCATTTTTAGGTTCTTCTCCATACAATGAAATGCCATGGGGTCATAAACATAGTCTCCCTGCCCTTAGCATATCCCCTCTCATAGCACACTGTTCTTGCAGAGATTTGCAGCCCAGCTACTGAAATGCAGTTTAACATCCACTGTACCTGGAGATGAAATGTTGATAAGTAAGCCAGGGATTCTCAGTAGGGCACTGTCCACAACTGAGCAAACGATCAAAAGGTCCTATGGGGATCACTTTTCAGCTTAGGAAACTCCCTTTCCTTTCACTCATGTGCGAACATGATGGCACACATCATTGTTCTCATATTTATGGTAGAGAAGATGCAATCCATATAGCTGAATTTACTTTTTGAGACTTACATAACTTAATGGAAGGGCCTGAATTTATATTCTGTCTCCTGTTGCTTGCCACTAACAGATGAAATGTCAGCTTTGCTTGCATTTATCCTCCTCTTCCCAACAAATTCTCCCATTTTATGGATTCGTTTAACACTGGACCATCATCTGCTTAGGTAGAAGGAGTCTGTGAACATTGCCAAGGCTTCGTTTGCAATTGGGGATCAAGGAATCTAAGCAGTCCCTTGTATACCCTGGGGAATGGCCTCAGCGTCTCCGGGTTAGTTAGTTCTGTTCTTTCCAAACAGTGCTGACCTTGTTCTTACAGAGGCGGATTCTTTGAAAACACAGGCATCTGCATAAAGCAGAGCTGGGAGTGTGGACCACAAGATCCAGTTGCTTAGAATGTTCCCTCATTTGCACGATGCCTTCATTGGAAAGGCAACGCCAAAACATCCATGAGGCATGTTACACAGAAAGCTAAATTTAGACTGTGTGGGAAATGCGGGGGAAGCGTCTGTTAGGGACTTCTTAAGGACTTGCCTCAAGAGCTGGAGAGCAGTAGGGATTAAGTAGGAAATGATATGGCCATCAGATACCAGCCAGGCCCTTCACAGAGGTGAAAGGAAAGTTACCTTCCAGCCAAGGAGTGGACTGGCAGCAATGTCTTCCAGAACATGCTCTGGATGCATGAGCAGAACCTGACCCTCCGATCAGAGAATACATGTATGTATGAACATGCCAAAGGAAAACCTAGTACTCTAGACATTTAATTTATGCTGGGAATTCCATGTGATTCAATAAAGAGAAGACATTTCTAATCATATTTCCTTTGGACACATTTCTTCTAGTTTTGGGAGGAAATGAAAGGACAGCAGGATGTTTCTTGTGACCACCTCTGTAGCATAGGACAAATTTCAGGCCTCTCTTCTCTCCCAAGCTCTTTCTTTCCATGCTCAGCACCTTCGCTGACGCCCCTCTTTGAAGGAAAAAAAAAAAGAAATGTAGTTCTCATTTGTTATTTGCTCGCCTGCATCTCTTGCCACTGCTTTAAAACCTTACAGGGGAAGGCTGAGAGTATTGTGACTGACTGTAATTTCAACTTTAGTTCACTAGTTCTATAATTATATATTTCCTTTCTTGTGAATTTATTTTTTAGGCGTTTGCCTAGACATTTATAGTAGCATCATCCCTCCTGGCTCAGTGCCACAGGGAAAATTCTGGCACAAAATAGACCTTAGCAGACTAGAATACAAGATTATTCTCTTACGTTACTGATCGCCAGCTCGTTCCTGCCCATGGGATCTTCGGATCTTAAAGAGAAAGCAGTGTACCTGCGAGGCAGAGCCAAGGCATTTTGCCTTGCTGGTGTGCTGTGTATCAGGGAGGTCTTCAGTGCTGACTTCTCCAGGCACTCTGCAGGTCACACAGGACCTCCGAACTCCAGTCTCACAGACAGTGCACTAAGCTTGGTTTTGAAACTCACAGAATCATAATTCCCTCCCACTGCTGGAAAACAATCAAATAAGGCAATAATCAAGGACAAACTTCACAAGCTTAAAAATGCTCTGTGGGCTTTCGCTGAGGTTAGAGTCTCTGTATTGTCAATTTTGACTCCTCTCTCTCTCTCTCTCTCTCTCTCTCTCTCTCTCTCTCTCTCTCTCTCTCTCTCGTTCTGTGAGTGACCCCGTGTTACCCGTGTTATATATATATACATATATATGTAAACATATATATATGTATATAGTATGTCAGTTAAAAAACATAAACACTGCTAATCAAATATTCCTAAGCATTATTATGATTGGTCTTTTGAAGTCATACCACTGTGCTTTGAACATGCAAACTTGGGGTTCAGTCCATTTCACTGCTACATAAAATAAAGCTAAATAAAATGAATAGTCATAAGACTACATAGAATCTTGTGAGGGGTAGGTGAGCTATGACTCATGGATCAAATGTGACAACTTACCTATTCTTTTGTAAATAAAGTTTCTTTATAACACAGCTATGTCCAATTTTGTTCTTAATTGTATATGTCTGCCTGATGTGAAATGATAGGGTTTTTAGGTTCTTCCCCATACAATGAAATGCCATGGGGTCATAAACATAGTCTCTGGCTCAATAAGGATAATGTTTGCTGACTTCTCAATTAGATACCAGTGTTTGGGCAAAATAAAAGGTTTTGTAAAGTTTTAATGTGAAGATCTCTGTGGTACCTGTCATCGTTCTTGGACACCGAGCTTCTTAAAGGAAAACTTAGATATATTACTAAGAGTTTGAAAGATTCATATCAGTTTCAGTCACTGAATAATACAGATGTGATGATACTGACAGCATTTACTCCCCAGGATTTTTAACAACCAAAAGTTCTCCTAACTTTAGGTTTTCTCTGCTGATGCTGTATGACCTTCATAAGGACCAGATAACAACACAGATACGTAGCTGGGGATATAGGTCAGTTGGAGAGTCCTTGCCTAGGATGGCCAAGGCCTTGGGTTTGAACCCTAGCCCTCTTGAAACCAAAACTAAAACATAAATATACCAGTTTACACAAGCTTGAGTGAGGGCATGGAGTTTTACTCCTAGGTCATTACTATGTGGTGGTCCTTCAAGAGCCTTTTTAGTGGTGGTGGTAAGGTGTGAAAAGGTTAAGCCCCTTGTGTGTGAATCTGCATCCTGTATTTTCTTTGTAGACTTGGAACCTTTTCAAGTTTACCTCGAGTTGACTTGATCCTGGGTTTTAAGTCATTCTATATTCCTTTTAAACAAATGATTCTGTTTCCTTGGTAATTGACACAGACTCAAAGTCTACAGCATCAGAAGGACAGGTCAGGACTCATAACAAAAAATGTAATTTAAGAGTTTTTAACTTCTCTTTCTAGAAGTAATTCATTTCATGTTGAAAGTCCTTGGGATGGGAATGTAAACTTTTTCTTAGCAATTGCAAGGCTTAGAATTCCAAAATAGAAAACAAAACAAATCAAGAAAGTCCTAGAATTTAATAATCTCAGGAATTATAGATTAGATGAATTATTTAAAAGACTCAGTTAAAAGATGTTTCTAGTAAAACAACTAAGACTGCAGAAGGAACACTGCCTCAAGAAATAAGCCAAGGAAACAGCATGCTAGTTTGGGGTCTGGGCTATGGTTAAAAATGACGTCATAGCAGAATCTATTTGCATTCATTATTCTCCTCCAGCCAGTGTACATGCACAGAAACAACAAAAACAATTGTAGTCAGTGTGCCCACTGATGGATGCCTTCCTTGGTGTCTACATTCTTCCCCGAAGATAAATGCATCCAGGAAGATGGTAACCCATGGTAACCATGAACTGTGTGAGGGAGGAAAAGTCCTTAGGAGGTGTGCGCAGTGTTTCCTTGGTGAGAAAAGTTGTGTATCTTCTGTTTTCATTACTTGCCGGGAATGCACTATGTCGCGTGTCATAATGAATGCACTGTGAGATGCTTACCAGTAAATGGCATCTACTTAACAGCTTTTCGAGTTCACTCTCAAGGCTGCTTTAACTGTTGGAAGGTTGGGGGGGGGGGGAGCGGGGTGAGGCTCCTGAGCACAGATGCAGAGGCACAATCTGTGCTAAGCAGAGTGTTTCCTCACCCTTACAAGTGTGATTTTGGTGATTATAAAGTGACCTGATTGCTTAAAAAAAAAAAGTCAAGAATCATATTCATGAGAAAACAAGCCGTGCACTCTATGTATACTGAGGTGAGTATGCATACATGAACACGATTTATAGACAAGTGTGGCCTCGTAGAGAGAATGCTGCTTTCTCAGTAGGCTAGACACCTTGATTAAAAAATCTGAAACCGATCCATCATTCCCCTCATTCATTTTTAAACCACAAGATGCTATTTGTTTCCATTTTTGAATGGACAAAGTACTGTTTTGCTTTTATGGTTAAATCTTCCTGAAAAATAGGGAAGCCTGAAAAACTGATCATGAAATCCAAGAACACAGGCAAAGCCTAGGGAAGGGCTCATTGTACTTCACTCTCCAGAACAAGACTAAGTGGCAACTCTGCATGATTTAAAAGGAAGTGTTAACTTTATAGGGATAAGAAATTAACAGTGACTCTTTGCACTGCAAATCGGAAAATCACTTTCATGCAAGGACCGCTAGTGGCCTTGCTCGTCCTTGTAGTTTGTATGTGAATAAGAATCAGAGGCAATATTTGGTGGAAGGAGAAATATAATAAATTTATATTTGTGATATAGACCAGTTATCATCTACATGTCTAGCATCTATCATGTATATCTTACCTTATCTATCTATCTATCTATCTATCTATCTATCTATCTATCTTCTATACCAACCATCTATCTAATCTTATAATGTATCATCTATGTATCTTTTAAAATCTATCTATATTTTGCCGGGCAGTGGTGGCACACGTCTTTAATCCCAGCACGCAGGAGGCAGAGGCAGGCAGATCTCTGTGAGTTCGAGGCCAGGCTGAACTGACAGCCTCCAAAACAATACAGAGAAAGCCTGTCTCGTAAAACCAAAAAAAAAAAACTATCTATATTTTATACTCTGTCTATATATATATATATATTTATGAGGCATAACAAAACTATTAGTTAAATTTGGAGACAGAAAATAGAGTTGGAGAACTTGTATACCTATTTTAACATCTATGGATTACATGGAATTAATATGATAATAATTTTATTATTTACCAAACTCATTTAGGAAGTAGAGTTTCTGTTGTTAGTATTTGAAAACATCAAGTATGTTATTAAACAATATCTGTTTACTATATCATGGTGGCAGTTGGCAGCCATTTTAGCTTTACAGAACAAGAAAGGTTTTTCTCTTTTTGTTCTACAGTTAATAATAGCACAAGTAGATATGGTATCATCCAAGCCCCCCAGCCATCTCCACCCTCATGTTGTCTGCATTCCCAGAGCAGTGTGTTTGATCTACACAGTCACTGGGTGTAATTTCATATCCCAGTAGTGCTCAGAGTTGAACAGCGACAATACCCAGCAGTCTGGTAATAGAAAATATCAAGGCTTAAAGTTCAGGGTTTACACTTTCTAGTTGACTTAAAATCCTATAATCACAGGAGCCCAGACTTATAGACTGTGATGTGTTTCACACAGAGGAGACAGTAGTTACATAGCAACAGAAAATTCCTGCAGGAGAGTGTACGGTGAGGAAGAGGAGGGAGGTAGAGGCCAGCATCCAAGTCAGGATCAGATGGCTCATCTGGGACATTTGAATTCCTAGTTTTCTTGTGTGCACAGTATGTCTGGAGTAGGCACATAAGCAGAGCTTTAAACCAATAGGTAAACATTTGTTTGCAATCATATTGTGAGACAAAGTCGGGGTAAGATTACTGATGCTCCTAACTTAGGGGCATGGTAATTAGGTAACTCTGGAGCCAGTCCACTTTTGGTTCATCCATGGGATCAATACTGTGAGAGAGACTAATCCCAGATCCACTTCCATGAAATGGAGAGAAAATATTGATTCCATTTTCTGGAAATGCTGCAGTTGCTATACAAGCAAAGCTCCTGGCACCTTGTCTCATTGTCTTCTGGTTTCTGTTCCACTCTGAAGGCTGATGTAACTGTCCACCATAGCCTTTTACTTTGTAGCAGGGGTGGGGGTGAAGCTGATCTCCAATCTGTTAGAATAAGGGCAGTCTTTTCCCAATGTCTACTCTCAGCATGATCCAAAGAGAGTCCTGTTGTCCTCTTGAGGTCATTTTTCCAGTTTTGTGGTCAGCCTCTGGTTCTCTATGTATGTGGTGTGTGATTGGCCTGGTTTGAATAATCTTTCTTCCTATGTAGTTAAGACTGTAATATTATGGGATAGCAGAGCTGGCAGTCCAATAATGCTCTCTCAAAAAATTAGAATAAGAATGATGAGAAAGTATTAGACAGCTGCAATTCCAGGAGGTATCAGAAGTCATCTTCTCCTCCTCAGGCCTGCCATAGATGAAGTGCCGCCTGCCCTGCTTACATCCATATGTAAGCTGGATCCATGTTCTCAGGTATATTTTGTTAGTAAAAGACATTCTTAAATCCAGTTTCTCCTCTGAGAAATTTCTTCTGTATTTAACCATTTATTTACTTTTTTTTTTTTGGTTTTTACAAGACAGGGTTTCTCTGTATTGTTTTGGAGGCTGTCGGTCCAGCCTGGCCTCGAACTCACAGAGATCCGCCTGCCTCTGCCTCCTGAGTGCTGGGATTAAAGGCGTGTGCCACCACCGCCTGGCTATTTACTTTTTTATGTTTATGAGTGTTTTGCCCTCATAGGTACTGTGTATCATGTGCCTGCCTAATGCCTGCAGAAGCCAGAAAAGAACATTGGAGCCCCTGGGACTGGAGTTTACAGACAGTTGTGAGTTGTCGTGTGAGTGCGGGGAATTGAACCCAAGTCCTCTGGAAGATCATCCAGTGCTCTTAACCTCTAAGCCTTCCTCTATATTTTATATTACTGAGAATCTGAAAATCCATACCTATCCTGTACCATCCACTTGTATTTTAAAGGAAACATCTTTGTTCTCTTAATCTCCAAATCAATAAAGATTATTGAGACAACAATACTAAACAAAATTAGGTTTAATGAATTATATGATAAGCCACAAAAAACTAGAAGTTAATCATGAATATAGATAGGGTTTTTATGTTTTCTTCTAAGTGTATGATTTTTTAAATTTTATTTTAGGAAGATAAGAGAAACTACATCTAAGTAGGTCCAGTTCAGGTAGAATATTTCATTGTTAAGAGCAACAGCTTCCCATCATGCTATGGTATAGTGTTAGTCACAGCAGAGTGGGGGACATATAAGAATTCTATTTTTTTTAAATCTGAGAATTTATTGAAACATTAGCCTCTGTAATGGTTTGAATGAAAATGGCCTACAGGCTCATAGGAAATCGAACCATTAGGAGGTGTGGCTTGGTTGAAAGTAGGTGTGGTCTTGATGAAGGAAGTGTGTCACTGGGGGTAGGCCTGGATGTTTCAGAAGCTCAAGTGTCGTTGTCTCTTCCTGGTGCCTGCCAATTTAGATGTAGAACTCCTGGTTCCTTCTCTAGCACCATGACTGCCTGCCTGCCCCCATGCTTCTTGCCAGGATGACAATGAACTAAACCTCTGAGTCTGTAAGCCAGCCCCAATTTAGTATTTTTCTTTATAATAGAGTTGCATGGTATCTTTTCACAGCAATAGAAGCCTCAGACAGACCCAAAATCCATTCTGAACAGGACTTTTTAATCAATTTATTGCAATGCAGCTAATTCCCCCCTAAACTCTTGGTGAAATTCTCTAACTTCTAGAATTATTTCATGGCTCAGTCCAATGTGGAAACTGATCCAGGATATCCCCTTTTGTTTTTTTTTTTCCAAGTAACTCTTCAGGAATGACATCATCCAGATGGCTTCTGAGTGTCACTTAGGGAATTAGTAGAATATTAAGGCTGGGAACCATCAATATTCTAAGCGTGCTATCAAGACCTTCTCCCACCTTTCTGCTGAGCAGTGTATCTGAGTCCGTGGGTCCATGGAGTCACAGAAAAAGGGAAGTGAGTCAGGAGGTGGACAGGTGCGGCAGCTAAGATGGCAGTAAGGTTTATCACCTTTGCTGTGGTAAGTTTCCCAGAGAGTTTCATGCCTTCCTGAGTCTGCTTTCTTGGTCACTTCAGGCTCTGCGTATTAGATAGCATTGCTGTAAATGTGAATTGCACAGTATTTATAAAGGACCCATCCCAGAATTAGATATACAGCGAGTATTTATAAATATTTGTTTGTTCAAATTGTGGTCCTTACTTTAAACATTACAGTATTCTTTCTACAGCAGACAGGAATAGCTTGTCAAAATCCATACAGGATCAGATTATCTCCTCTGTCAACATCTAATTCTGTATGCTTATTTCTAGATCCAGGTTGTACAGCTTATTTTTTTATGGCATGACATGAACTGGAGTCTCCAGAAAGAAGGAACTTCGGTTGAGGGACCGCCCCCATCAGATTGTCCTGTGGGCATGCCTTCTTAGTCATGGATTGATGTGTGAGGGGCCAGTCTACTGTGGGGAGTACCAGTCCTGGGCAGGTAGCCCTGAAAGGGAGCCCACAAGCAAACTGAGAGGCAGCATTCCTGCCATTTTTCTGCTTTAATTCCTGCCTTATTTTCTTTAAAGATTAACTGTGACCTAGAAGTATAAGGTAAATAAATGCCTTCCTGCCCCAAGTTGGTTTTGGTCAGTGTTTTATCACAGTAACAGAAAGCAAACTGGAATGGAGGTTCTGTCCTAGGATCAGGGTTTTTAGGAGTGGCTTTGTGTCTTTGTTTGAGGTGTGTCTCTTCTTCAAGGGCTGCTTATTGCTCTCTGGTGCCACCATGTCAAATGTTTTTACCTTTGCTCTGGAACTGTAAGGTGTGTCTCCTATCTCTCCAGTGACCGTCTTCCTCACATGGGAAATTCCTGAGTTTGGTTCTAGGTCTGGCTTTATCTCCTTGGGAAAGCTATGGGTTTCCTCTTCTCATAGCCAAGTGAGCTATGAGGCTTATCATACTTTCCCCTCATTTATCAGCATGATTGTAGCTGGCCTTTTCATTCGCTCAAAGTCACATGACCTGACTCATTGTGTTTTGACTATTTATTTTTCTCCTCCCATCAAAACTTCCCATTAAAAATGTATTTTGTTGATTTAGTTTATCTTCCACCCTTCCTCATATCATTTGGAGGAAAGAGGTGAACTGTATACAGAGGTATTTTATTTATTAATTTAAGCAGAAGTTAATGCAGAAAACTGTATCACTCAAGTAGTGTCTTACTGATTTTTATTCAGAAGTTCACACCTGTTTATTTTGAGTATCTGCTAGCCACTTCATCTGACTAGTCTTTTCACTGTGTTCCTTCCCGTGTTTGTTCAACAGCAATTTCCAGTGCATTGGGGACAATATGACAAAATCAAATCCTGTCATCGTTAGTAAGCTTGTGTTCTGTCAGGGAACGCCACCCCTGACACTGGGTGGGCCTAATGGTATCAGTGCTGCTTCCCATGTAAATACAATGAAATCTAAGTACAATGCTGTTAGTTCTGATAGGAAAGAAATGCTATTTCGATGTAAGGCCTGGTCCCTCCCACCCCTGTTACTATGTAGTCTAATGGGTTGTTTGTTCAGTTCATCACTGGGGTAACTTTTCTACAACAGCTACCTCAGATTTCCTTTAGTATCTGTTGTTCCTTCTCTCTCTGTGCTCTCAAGGACAGGGAGAATATATCTTAAGAATTGCTGCCCCCTCCCCCGCCCTTCTGTGATGTTTTGAACTGCACTTCAAGATTTTACTTAAGTCAATTTACTGTCCTCAACTACTGTTATGTTTCCCTCCCTATGGTTGTTTGGGGCAGCAAGAGTCCTTTTATTTCATTATGTGAGGAAAGGCAATGCAGTATTAATCATGGATATTTTATTCATAGACACCACTGCTTCAGAAGAGCCTGAGCCACACCAGGGATGGCTCTTTCTGCTTTCAAGTTGCAACCTGTTTCGTGAGACTTCTTTTCACCTCAGAGAGTAGTTTTAGGAGTAGATTTCTTATGTTAGGGATAATGACACTCATTTTTAAATTTATTTTGCTTAATGCCTTTGAACTACACTTTTTGTTTTATACCACATTGGGTTCTGGACTGAGCATAGCTGTTATATTGTGTTATAATCTCTCTCTCTCTCTCATGGCTGATCTCTCAGGTCTTGATTCTGAGAATAGACACTGTTGGGAGAGCTTTATTAATTTGATAGACTTCGATCAGCAGTCCCGGATTTAGTTTCTTGTTTATCTTCACTGTGAAAGTGAGAATTTGGTGATAGCTGTTTCTGTAACTGTTAGGGTTCCTGGTATGTATGTCTGGGACTGAGCGCTGGCTCCATGAGCTCTTGCCTGCGTGTTACACTGGGACAGTCTGACTTTTCTTCATGAGAAAGAGGTCATCTTTCCAGCCCTAAAGCACCTAAAACAATGGCTGCCTGGCTGGTAAAGCCTGACCAGGAGCCCTATCATAGGTGGATCATCTGTGAGTCACCCATTGTAAGACACACAGACACATTCACACATACATGTACGCATGCAATACACTCATATACACACATAAACATACACACACCTAGGCATAATACACTCTCAGATACATATAAACACATAGACACACTCACACATGTATTTACACAAGCATAGTATACTAACATACACTCATAAACATACACACTCACACGCATATACACACACCCCATATACACACCACACACATATATACACACAAGCACAATATACTGTTGTACACATATAATCTCTCTTTCTCTCTCTTACACACACATACACACACACACACACACACTGGCCTGTGTTACAATTATCAATAGCTTGCACAAATGGCTTCACAGTGTTATTTAAGTGCAGCCCTGGGAGTTGCAAAGCTGGTCCTATATACAATTCTGTGTTTATTTGGAACTAACAGCAACAAGTATGTTTTTTGAAGAAATAGACTTTTGAACACACACCTTTCAGCTCTTATCAAATGCTAATGAGCAGCATCTGTGGGGACTGACTGCAGGATGTGTGGCTTTTCTATGCCTCTAATCACGCCAAAAATCAATTTATGGATTAAGTCAGACGAGTTCTGATAGCACCTGGGCCTGATCAGAGTCTTTCACTCCCCATCGCCCATTGCCCTTTTGAATTCCCTGGTAGTGAGGGCCACCTTAAAAGCCTGTGAGGCACTCGTGGCTGCTAACTGGAAAGATGTTGTGAGAGTATTCTTTATGGCAATAGCCACTGTCAGAAACACAATGGACTTCCTCCTTGTTCTCAGTACCAAGAATGGCTGCTTTCCTAGCCAGTTTAATTTGTTTGCTTTTTAGAGTTAGGATCATGTGATTGTGCCTTTTTTGTCTTGGTCCCAAGGATACTTGGAAATATGTGGCTTGTTACAAAATGTGTAAAGTCATCATAGTTTGCATTTCGTGTGTGTGTGTGTGTGTGTGTGTGTGTGTGTGTGTGTGTGTGTGTGTGTGTGTGTGTGTAAGCCCTGTCTGTCCTGGCACTCACTCTGGAGACCAGGCTGGTCTTGAACTAAGAGATCCACCTGTTTCTGCCTCTGGAGTGACAGATTAAAGGTGTATGCCACCAATGGCTTGCCTATCACTTTTCTATTATTATTATTATTATTTGGTTTATGTTAGAGGAGGTGATCTGGCACAGGTAGGTCCAGTCTCTCTATAAAATGAAGATAACCTTGGACTTCTGATCCCCCGCCTTCATCTCTCCAGGGTGCATCACCGTGTTTTGTTAGCGCAGTGCTATAAGGGTCAAAAGCAGGGCCTCATGCATGCTAAGCAATCACTCTACCCACTGAACTATATCTACAGCCTCTTAAATAGTATATGGTTTATAAATAGTGTGCTGTTTTTCTCATTATTTTGTAAGTTGCTTTGAATTAGTTCTAGAATATGGTGAGTGATTCTAATACAATTAAATTTAATTCTAATTTAAAAATTACTAAATATGTCATGTTCCTACTTGGTAACATTTGAGGAAACAAAATTTCTTTGAGAGACAGGTCTTACTCTGTAGACCTGACTTACCTGGTGTATTAAAGTGAGCTGGCCTTGAATTCACAGAGATCCACACTGCCCTTGAATCCTGAGTGCTGGCATTAATGGTGTATGGCAACACATCTGACTCGAAGGAGACATTTTTAAAGGTATGGGTGAGGTTTGAGCAATAAGGGAAAATGGCAAAGCTTTTTCTGTGTACAGGTACAAAGAAGCCATTTTAGAATGGTGTTAAAGGATGTTCAAACATATGTTACCCTGCAAGTCAGTTTTACTTCATGTGGACTCTTCTGTAATTTAAATTAGAACCAGTCTTATTTTATATATCAATCCCAGTTCCCTCTCCCTCCCATTCTCCCCTTCCCCCCACCAACACCCATCCCATCCCTCTTCTGCTCCATAGAAAGGGTGAGGCCTTCTAGGGGGGTTCATCAAAGTCTGTCATATCATTTGGGGCAGGGCCTAGGCCCTCCCTCGTGTGTCTAGGCTGAGAGAGTATCCCTCTATGTGGAATGGGCTCCCAGTGTCCATTCGTACACTTGGGATAAATGATGTTCCACTACCAGAGGCTCTATAGACTGTCCAGGCCTCCTCACTGACAAGGGGCCTGGTTCTGTCCTGTGCTGGATTCCAAGCTGTCAGTCTGGGGTCCATGAGCTCCTTCTTGTTCAGGTCAGTTGTTTTTGTGGGTTTCCCCAGCATGGTCTTGACCCCTTTGTTTATCACTCCTCCTTCTCTTCAACTGGATTCCAGGAATTTGGCTCAGCGTTTAGCTTTGGTTCTCTGCTTCTGTTTCCATCAGATACTGGATGAAGGCTCTATGATGGTATATAAGGTAGTTATCAATCTCATTATAGGAGAAGGGCATTTAAGATAGCCTCTCCTTTATTGCTTAGATTCTTAGTTGGGGTCATCCTAGTATATCCCTGAACATTTCCCTATTGCCTGATTTCTCTTTAACTCTATTATGGTTCCCTTTATTAAGGTATCTCTTTTCTTGCTCTCCTCTATTCTTCCTCTGGCTCAATCTTCCTGGTCCCTCATGTCTTCTTTCCCCCTCCTCTTCTCCCCTTCTCTTTCTCCTAACTCCTTCTTCCCTCTCCCTGTGCTCCCAATTTGCTCAGGAGATCTTGTCCTTTGCCCCTTCTCCCGGGACCATGTATGTCTCTCTTAGGGTCCTCCATGTTTCCTAGGTGTAGATTGTAGGCTGGTAATCCTTTGCTCTATGTCTAATATTCATATATGAGTGAGTACATACCATACTTGTCTTTCTGTGACTAGGTTACCTCACTCAGTATGGTTTCTTCCAGTTCCATCCATTTGCCTGTGAATTTCAAGATTCCATTGTTTTTTTCTCACCAAGTAATACTCCATTGTGTAAATGTACCACATTTTCTTTATCCATTCTTCAGCTGAGGGTCATCTGGGTTGCTTCCAGGTTCTGGCTATCACAAATGATGGTGCTATGAACATAGTTGAACAGATGTCCTTGTTGTATGAATGTGCATCCTTTAGGTATATGCCTAAGAGTGGTATTGCTATATCTTGAGGTAGACTGATGGCCAATTTCCTGATTAACCACAATACTAATTTCCAAAGTGGCTGCACAAGTCGGCACTCCCACCAGCATTTGAAGAGTTTTCCCTTTCTCCACATCCTCTCCAGCATAAACTGTCATTGGTGTTTTTGATTTTAGCCATTCTGACAGGAGCAAGATGGTATCTCAGAGTTGTTTTGATTTGCATTTTCCTGATGGTTAAAGATAGTGAGCATTTTCTTAATTGTCTTTCAGCCATTTTAGATTCCTCTATTGAGAATTCTCTATTTAGTTCTGAACCCCACTCTTTAATTGAATTATTTGGTGTTTTGGTGACTAGCTTCTTGAGTTCTTTGTATATTTTGGAAATCAGTCCTCTGTCAGATGTGTGGTTGGTGAATATCTTTTCCCATTCTGTGGGCTGCCATTTTGTCTTGTTGACTATGTCCTTTACCTTACAGAAACTTCTCAATTTCAGGAGGTCTCATTTATTAATTGTTGATCTCAGTGTCTGTGCTACTGATGTTATGTTCAGGAAGTAGTCTCCTGTACCAAGTTGTTCAAGGGTACTTCCCAGATTCTCTTCTAAGAGGTTTAGTGTGGCTGGATTTATGTTGAGGTCTTTGATCCATCTAGACTTAAGTTTTGTGCGTGGTGATAGATATGTATCTATCTGAAGTCTTCTACATGTCAGAATCCAGTTATGCCAGCACCATTTGTTGAAGATGCTTTCTTTTTTCCATTGTATAATTTTAGCTTCATTGTTCATGTGGACTTTTAGGCAAAAAGGCATGCTTCTCCTTCCAGGTGCTTCCTTATTTGAATATGTTGACATACAAGACAGCTCCAAATATTTAGGAATATTTAATATGTAGAGTTAAGAGCAAGTTGGCATCACTATAGAAAATCATGTAGACACAAAGAATGTATTGTTGTTGGGTTTAGAAAATTAATTCTGCTTCAGTGCTCTTTTTGTTTCTATTTGCTCTAGAGGGGAGGGCTATTAGTGTCATGGATATGAAATTACTTCAGGAAAAAAGATGTATGTTGTGACATATAGCTGTATTTGTTGAATTTACCTTGCCATGTTTGCTTAAGTTTTTGTTCTGATAATTCCTTAACTATCCTTTCAAGAAGACTTGTTGAAGACCTGCTACGTGCTGGATAGTAGGGACAAATGGACAGACTCAAACTTCCTGGTGTTTACATGGTAGTGACTCTGCTGAAGCCACTCATGTGGATTGCTGGAGTCTATTCCCCTTTCTCAATGCCATGCTTTCATGTGATTAAAATCAACTTCCTGAAGACACTGCATTACCTGGTTTGGGCTTTCCTTCTTTTCATTTACTGGTTAAAGTACTGGAAGTTTCACTTGATTTCCCAGCAAATCACATATTTCACTGATTATGGGTTATGCAATATACTTGATTTGGGCTAATTTACATAATTTTCTGATTAAGCTACATATTAGCCTTTTGACCTTTGCACTTACTCAAAGTTGGAGGATAATTAGCCTGTACAATTTAATAGTTAACATCTGCTTATTTTTTCCCTTTGGCTTCAATTAACAGACACTTGTGAGGATATATAGATTTTCTTCTATGCTAAATAGGAATGTTATTTTCATTCTAGCAGACACTGTACTATTGAACATTATTCATATACATATATATTTATTTAAAAACCTATGCACTTTTTTGTTCTAAAGTAAATAGAAAAAAATCTAAAAGAACTTCTCAGTGGAAGTCTGCAATTCCTGAGACTTGAGAACCTCCTCATTTTAACCTTAGTGGAAAATGGAAAGGGTGATGTTATTCCAGGAATCACGTGTTCTTGGCATTTCTTTTCTTAAAGTAGAGTCAGTTAATTCTGCAAGTCATCTCTCTGGCACGATGGAGAAAAGTCACCTACAGTCAGCTTTGTTCTGACAGTGGTTATCTCATATCTCAGAGGAAGGGACAAAGGTGACCTTTGCTGGATGGCTTACCAAAGGCCAAGGAGGCTTTGTGCTTCGATCCTGTGATTTGTTTTTAAGGTTACTGATATTAAAAACTATCTGATAAGCTAAGAAAATGCTAGGATACCCACTCTCCCATTCTTTCATTTTTTCTGTAATTTTATTTTTAATATATATAATTTTATTTTCAATACATTTTAATTTAAATATAATTACCTCACTTCTGCCTTTCTATTTTGTCCCTCCCCCTCCCTCTCCATCATCCCCCACTGTCAAAGCTGAAGTCATCAGGTAACCTTGACACAACAATACTCAGGAAGGTCATTAGAGACACCTACCTGCCATCTTCACGGACTGACCCACAGATGTTACTGAGTTGAATCTGTTTGTCGTAGTGTCCACGATGCTCCCTTGTTGCTTTAGAAAGTTTGTTCCAGTGGTTGGAGGTGACTAGATTGTTGTCTAGAAGTGTCTGTGTTGTAATCAAGTGTCTGTTAATTGGAGCCAAAGGGAAAAAAATAAGCAGATGCTAACTATTAAATTGTACAGGCTAATTATCCTCCAACTTTGAGTAAGTGCAAAGGTCAAAAGGCTAATATGTAGCTTAATAGAGTTCTAGCCCAGTATGTATAAGACTCTGGGTTTGGTCCCTGGCACTGAGAAGGAATGAAAGGAGGGGAAAGAAAGAAAGAAAAAAGAAAGTATATTGTAATCAAGCCATCTTTGAACATTTTGGCATGGACTAATGTCATACATGTAATCAAATTATCCCACTTCATTTGTTAGACATTTAAAACTTGCTGCCTTTAGTTCACCCACACATGCAGTTTTCCAAAAATGCCATTCAAAGTACCTCACACTGGAAACACTGGAAGCTCCCTTCAACCATCTAGTAACTAATTTCTCAGATGACGGTACTTGTAGCTGTCAATCACAAGTGAGAATCAGTATAACACAGAAGGGCTCATTTCCTGTATATTTTCATGGCTTTCTTAGGATACGAGCAAGGCTCTATTTGCTTCATTCACCAAAATGGCCTCCCTGTGAGACTTTACCTATAGCTTTTGTTTTGTGTCATCCAAACGTGGTCATAGATGTCATTACTGTTTTCTTCATTGTTAAGATTGGTTGCAGAGCCCACAGGCTCCTTCAAACTCCTTGAGGCCATATTGTACAATAATGTTTCAGCAAAGCATGAAGTCTACTTTCTCATCAAGTTAGAGTGCAGCCTAGAGCATACCTCTCTGCTACTTTAAGATTCAAGGGCCATGAGAAGTTACAGTACAAGTCACTGGTCTAACATTGCCCAGGAAAAAGGTACCCAGTAATTATTAACTGCTAGTTAAAAAAATATAATCTATCTGGAAGGGAAAAATTAATATAACACCATTATATTTGATAAATTACAAAAAGACTCAGTGAAATCCCAAGGAGGACTTTTTATTGACATGGTGACTGTGGTCTTAGAAAAAGCAGTTGGCTTCTTTTGATGTCACCTGAGATGTCACAGGCCTATTTCAGAAGCTTATCTCATCATTGCTTGGGAACAAAGAATTTAACCTTCAAATTTCACTCAAGCATTCAAAATCCCTGGAAAAAGAAGCAGAAGTCCAAAGCTGAGTGTGATGTCATGTGCTGGCAATCTCAGCACTTGGGAAACAGAGGCAAGAGAATGGCTGCAAGTTCCAGGCCAGCCTGGCCTACATAGTGAATTCTAGACCAACAGGGGTTATACAGTGAGACCTAACTACTTCCACTCCCCACCCAAAGAAACAGAAGGCTAAACTCATATTGTCTCCAAACCTAATACACAGGTTTATTTTTAGCTTTCTGAGCTATAAATTGCTCATTTGTCTTCATTTTATGAAGTATGAGATAGTAGAAAGATTTTCAATATATTTAATTATAATAAAAATAACTTTAGCTTAAAAATAGTAATAATGTTAAACCAGAGAAAACAAATGCAGAGGCTCTTATTGCCTTTCTTAGAGCTTTGCTATCTTCTCCTCATATACATGGCAGAACTTCTACTTTCAGCCAGAATGTTCAACAGGAATAAATGACACCCAACTCAAAGAGTGATTTCAAATCACCAATTGAGTTAGAATTGTCAAAAATATTAATTTTCAGACTACACTCTTGAAATTATTACTTAGGAGATACTAGTAAGCTACATTTTGTGGGGATATTAAAAGCTTCTAAATGATAGGGTAGCTGAAACGATCAGACAAACCTTCCAAACCTACTCTGAAAAATGTCCATCGACACATATATTAATAAACCTTGACAATCTAGACTTCTCTGGGAGAAAAGTCTCAGTGAGAGAATATCTAGATCAGGCTATCTTTCAGGCATGTCTGCACGGGACTGTACTGAGTGTGCTGATTGACATGGAAAGGCCCAGCCTACTATGGGCAACACCATTCCTTAGGCTTGGATCTTAGACTGAAAAAAAAGGTTGTGGAAGTGAATGGAGTGCCAGCATATAGTGATTCATTTCTTTCTGTTATTGAGAGTTGGGATTACAGAACAGACAGATGAGCTTCAAGACGTTAAGTCCCCTAGTTAGTACTGTTAATACAGCAGAGGGTCAAAGTCTCATCTTACCCCTGATGGGCTCTCTCATACCGTGTTGCTTATATTAGTTCCTCTGTTTGGGACATTTAGGAAGGATTTTGTTAGAAGTGACGGGAAAGACAGCAGCTGTGGCTGTTAGGAAGAATGACTCATGCCTCTGTCAGAGCACAGGTAGGCTTTGCCGATGGTGATTCAGATTAAAGGCTCCAAGGGGCTTGAATTGGTGTCCCTGTTCCCTGGTGATTGCAGTAATTTTGACAACTAACGCAGCAAGTCTGTGTTCAAGACAAAGGACAGAAACTAGAAAGGTGGTTCCAACAGCTTTGTGCTCGTATCTTGTCCAGCACTGTGACATGTAATTGTCTTTCACCGAAGGAGGAGCTGCCACATGTTTTATTTTCCAATCTCTAAGGTAGAAGTGAGCATAGAAGGCTGAAATTGTGTGGTTTGTATATGAGTCAGCCTACAGTGTGTGACACAAGAAATTGAGGGCCTAGCCCAGAACCAACACTGAAGGCTTTGAAAGAAAATACACTTGTGTATGTATGTGTAGGTATACAAATACAATCTGAATAATTCTTTATATAAGACACGGTCGCTGTGTGGCAATCAGGGAACAACTTGTGGGAGTTTGCACTTCTGTAAAGTGTCATCTAGTGGCATATTTTCAGTATGACCCCAGGGATTGGACTCAGGTCATCAGGCTTGGAGGTAGGTGCTTTTACCTACTGAGTCATCTTGCTGACCCATGGAAGCTCTGAGTACCTGGTTTCTGCAAAGCAATTTCCTTTGCAGGCACAAAAGATTGTTGTCAATGCTCCTTCTAAGGGTGCTGTACCAGGGGACTGTTAGTAATCACTGATGTTCTGTTTGCTGATGTAAAGGGATTAATCAGGAAGTTAGCAGCAGCCACCATTGGTGCTCCACTCCCTGATTGGTTCTCCAGGATAGGGTTCTCCAGCTTTGCCACTTGTCTTTACATAGCATTGGATAACTTGGGGTCCAAGAGAGAAAACCAAGTTCCCTGATTCTGAGGGCCGTAGGTGACTCTTTTTTTGTAATTCAGCCAGCATAACTATAAAGAGTCATCATTGCTATATTTATACACATTTATGTAAATTTCTGGGACATAATATAAAATAGTGGTTTGCAAACTTCTTTTTGTAAAGTTACATGTAGTGTATATTTTAAGTTTGGGGTTTAACTGCCTTTGTGTTTCAACTAGTCAACTCTATAATTATAGAGTTAAATATGTATATATATATAGTTATAGAATAAAACCAGTCATAGACAAAATATAAATGAATCAATATGACAATGATTCAATAAAACCTTAATTTAAAAAAAACAGGCAGAGGTAGATTTGATGTATTTTATCCATTTCAACATGTCAAGCTTACACAACATTCATTATATGCCAGACCTTGTTCTTAGGCCTTTTCAAGAACTATTCTAGTTGTTGTCTCACGTCTATGAGGAGTAGATACTATTATTAATTCATTTCACTGGTAGAAAACGGTCACATTAACTTTGTCTTACCCAAGGTTGCTGTAGTAATTTTCGAAACTCAGGAAACATGTATGTGATACCATTGATAAGAACATTTCCTCTTTTATATAACAGGAAGCCAAAGTGAAACTAGCTTAATAGTGAGAGATTTGTTATTGCATATAGGAAGCATCCTAGATACAGACTTCCGGATTGATTCCTTCAACACTTCAATGAGGGCTTCAAAGACGAGCGAATTCCTTTTCTTTGTTAATGTTTTACCAATTCATTCTGAATTCTTCAGTGGGATTCTGCATAGCTTAAATCAGAACTATAGTCTTCCTCACCCATATGTGAGAGGGAGGGAGAGACAGAGACATAAAGGAAAACAGACAGACACAGAGAGAAATGCAAGGATACATATGCATGCAAGTACGCGCGCACACACACACACACACACACACACATGAGAGAGAGAGCGCGAGAGAGAGACAGAGACAGAGACAGAGAGAGACAGAGAGATATAGAGAGATAGTTCTCTGTCTCATTGTCAATGCAGAAACTGGATGGGCCTGTCTGGATGTTCGAGTGTGAGCAAAGGCTTGTTGGAGACTTCTCCCAAAGAAACTCTTTCTTGCTCCTGAGAGACAGAGAGCTAGAAAGGAGTGGAGAGTAAGGGGATAAGGAAACAGCAATGTCACATGGCAAGAGCAAAAGAAAGACGTGTCAGGGGCTGGGGGGAAACGTTGCTGAAACTGAATATGCATCTTCCAGAATACAGTAAAGCAGCTGCACTGCCAAACATTCATTCTGGGCTACAGCTGAATACAACGTACTAAGTCCAAGCACAGAATCCAGATGCTGGTGTGTTACCATCCCTGGAAGGAGGGCAGGATCTAGGTAGAGTACATAGTTCTTTCTTTATTACTAATCATGATTGACAATTGGCAATTTCCCATAGCATGTCATCTTATATAGGTGAAAGGCCCCTATCACACATACCTCAATGACAATTATTTAGCATGCCACAAGCTTGGGAAAAGCAACATGAATATGAAAATATTAAAACCTGATTACTTTAACCTCTTCAGTACTTCATACTGAGTCTGTACATGGCAGTCCCAAATCTCTTCCAGGCATAGGGATCTGGAATGGATGTCCACCCACATCCAAATCCTGTCGTGCTCAGGAATAGAACCCTGGATGGATGAGTGGTGGATAGAATATTAGAATACTCATCCTTCAAAATCTCCTTAACCAAGCCCTGGGTGTGATGCAACCAGATATTGTGGAGATGAAATGCAGCTAAAAGGGAAAAAATGTGGGAAAACGTGAAGCTGATCAGGTCTGCAGGTGTTTGGGCTTTCTTCGATCGCTTTTTTTTTGATAACTTTTTTCGCTGTGTGTGTGTGTGTGTGTGTGTGTGTGTGTGTGTGTGTGTGTAAGTATCAGTGAGGGTTTGTGGAGGTCAGAGGATGACTTACAGGAGTTGGTTCTCTCCTTCTGCCATGTAAGTCCTGAGGATCTGAACTTGGACGGTCAGGCTTCACAGCAAACACATTTACCTCACAGGTCCCTGACCTTTTTTCTTAAAATTCTGTTTCCTTCTTAAAATTCCGAACTCCTTCAGCGAAGGGATTAGGTTTTATTAATTTTGTATTCACAGAGCTTAAATGGAATGGCATATCTGTGGGAAAATGTTAAGCAAATGTAAAAAGGAAAGGTTAACTGGCATATGTCAGCCAGGGGTCCAGTTGCATAGAGGAAGTTAAGGGAGTTGCATCTCTCTTTGAAACTACGGGTTAGATGTGAAGCCTGGCAGAAAGACTTCCATGTTTAGTTTTGTAATGGGCCATCAGTTCTCCTAAACTACTGGTTCAAATAGAGGTGTTCACTTCAGGAGGGGACATCTGGAAATATTCTGAATTGTCACAGCTTGGGGAAGTATGGACACTATTGGCATCTAGTTGGTGGAGACCAGGAGTAATGCAGACATGGACCAAGGAACACATACAGCAGGTCCCAAGGAAGCTCAGCCAAGGGGCAGTGGCATTTGAGTGGACCGTGACAGGTACTATCTAACACAAGAGTGATAAAAGCCACAGCCAGGATATATATGAATGACCACAATCAAGAGTTTATGTGTCAGAGGAGGACAAATATTTGCAGACAGAAGAAAACAACATTCAGGCTCCAACTCTTAATAGTGTTGAAGTTGAGACACTGTCTTAATTACATATTTCTGTGATTTTCAGACTAATAACTGGGTATCTCCTTCACATTTCCTTACAGTAGAGTCTACTGTTACCCAAGTAATGTTAGCTGGAAAAACAGAACCAATCCCAGATTTTGGGATCATGTGGAGGTATTAAAAAATGATCTGCTGGGAGTTGGAGAGATGGCCCAGTGGTTAAGAACACTGGCTGCTTTTCCAGACGTCTCCTTTCTAGCTCCTACATGGCAGCTCACAACTGTCTATACCTCCAGTTCTAGGGGATTCGGAAAATGATCTGTGAAGGGTCTGTGTGGAATGCCCAGGCCTTTTCGTCATACATAAGTTAAGTTTTAATTGCTTATATCTATTCCTCTGCATAAAAACATCATCACCAGGGACCTAAATCTAGAGTACCCAGAGTGTACAACAATCAATGAGTGATGAGTGTATGGTATGTGGTGCAAAGTGTGCTTTGTCTCCCCCCCCCAACTATACTCAGATGGCCAGCATCAGGACAAACCACAAAGCTGTGTCTACTGAAGACATACCACAAAGCTGTGTCTACTGAAGTTCTTGTTTAGAGCTGACCAGCAGGCTGGTGTCTGCTCCAGGGTGTAGAATAAATGCTCTGTGCAGCTATACACAGTGGGGCGATTCCCAGGATAAAGCCTGGCCCTTGGGGATTGTTCCAGATCTGGCAGATTTCTATTCAGTCACATCTGCGTTCATAGTTGTGACATTTCTCATTACAATTTTAAATGATCATTTTGTTTTTAATGCCCTAAATTGCATTCAATAGACTTGGTGATTGAACACAGTAAATATTTTTTTTCTGTGAGACTAAAAATAGTAAGAGCTCTGTTAAACACCTCTTCTTCTCTGGCTGACAACCTTTGTTCTCCTGTGGCACATGGGTGACTGTGGCCATTCATACATGTCCTGGATGCATCTTTTATCACCTCCTGTGTTAGACACTGCTCAATTAAGGTCCACTCAATGCCACTGTCCCTGGGCTGAGCTTCCGGGTAACCTGCTGTATGTGTTCCCTGATCTCAGTGTTGGAAAATACCTTTGAAGAAAACTTCTATATTTGGGATAGAAGGTGTCCCTTGAGGAGGCTGCCCTGTCACACACCTGAGCTTCTGTACCTCTGCTCCGACAAGAAACAAACAGCTTCCTCTTGATGCACATTTCCTGTTTATGCAAATTAGTATATTGAAGGTTGAGTATCTCTCATGTTTTAGAATGCTGTGTTAGCCGAACTGACATGGCATAAGATTGATGGCTCTCACCATCCGGGCCTCAAGAATGAGTTCCTGCGCCACGTGTCTCAAAGTGGGAGGGAACGTGCACTAAAATAGATATATGTATACACACAATGTGTCTGTGTGTTTCTGTTCTTGTGATGCTAAATATAGTTGTTAAAGCAGCCACGAAAAATTCCAATTATTTTTCAAGTTCATAGTAAGGACAAGTGGATGTAAAAGGAGAAATGAAGACACGCAGCCAGCGATAGGGTTCACAGACATTCCAAAAGCCAACTTTACACATTTCAGTCTCTGGTCATGCCACACTTTCAGGTTGCTGATAGACACTCTCTTGCCTAATAGTTTCTGGATAAAATAAAGGTACCATATGGGAATAAACTATTTTTTGATCCTTTGTTTACCCAGTTATTCTCTGGAGAATGCTTTTTTGGGATAATCTTACATAGAAAATATAGGCAAACCTCCCTCTCCCTTCTTCCTATGTGTTTGGAGAGATTTCCTCCTAAAGAGCGGTCCCCCTTGTGGAGCTAGGAGGCCAAAACTGAGGTGAGCAGCCCTGGGCAGTTTGGAAACCTGACTTGGGAAGGGAGCTCATGGCTTGCCAAACTCTTTGACTCTTACCATTGCCTAGAGGATTCTGGGAGTGCAACCTTCGGCCAGCCCTCTCACTTTTGTACCAGGACCCTTAAACAATTAGAGAAGCAGGCAGTGTGTTACTGAAAACACTGGCTATGTGTCTCAGCTGACTATATAGAAGTGAGCTGGGAGATGTTTTTAGAGTCCCAGAGACTCTGCATGGAGAGTAAGATGGTGTCCTTCCTTATGCTAAGCGGTGTGTGCACACATGTACGTGCATGTTTGTGTGTGTGCACGTGTGTGTCTGTAGAGGTCACCGAAGTCTTCTAAATGGAGCAGGTGCTACCTGGGCTCAGTGCCAAGTGGACCACAGGGGCAGGGAAAGGGCGGCTTGAGGCTGCAGTTCGCCAACTGCTGTTTTGGTGCCAGCCAGCAGGGGACTGCCCCCAAACAGCCTGCTCAAAGAGTAAAGTGGGTTCATGCTGTAGAGGCTGGGGGTTCTCAGCCAGGCTAGAAGAGCTGTGAATCCATCATTGTGTTGGCAGAAGGCCTGGTGGTGACAGAGGGCTAGGCTCAATGCACAAAGCAAGGAGTCTGCGGCCCCAGGTTCTGAATGGATGTTTTCTGGCGATTCTTCCCTTGAGCTAAATCACGGGATGAATAGATGACACACACTCTTAAGTCTTTTGATACATTCACATGTAACATTAATTCATTATTCAAATTGCTTAGAAAATGACATCCACACAATCCGTTTTTATTTTCTGGTAAATGCACAAAACACTCCATGCTATTTTTGAATTTTAGAACATTGTACAGTGTTAAAATAAGGGCACAGATTTAGTTCCTGGCTGATTGAAACTGTGTTCTTCAGGAATAATTGTGACTAATGCAAATGAGGACAGGACATGTCTCAGGAAAAGAGAGGAGATTGGAAACGTCCGGTCCTAGTGCCCAGCTCTACATATTACCAATTTAGTTGACAGCATTACACTGTAGACTAAAAAATTGAAGCCAAGTCTTCTCTCACTGCAAATGTAAAAGAAATATGATTATAATGAATCTTCCCCACCCAGTCCATCTAGCCAGAGCAATGAAAGAAACAGGCTTGGTAACTAACAGCCAGAAGAATGCTTTACCAGCAGACTCCAGGGAGCGCTCAAGAAGGAAGGAGGAACAGATGACTGGGACCCTCCCCACAGTGAGAGTGATGATTCTGGGACAGAGGAATGTTCCTGGATTGCATAAAGAGGGCCTTAGCTGACCCGCAGGGAAAGTCCCAAACTGTTCTAAGCGAAGGAGAAAACACTGAGACAGTACGTGTGGACCCTGCTTTCCGGGCACTGGCCAGAGGAGGGCCGGCTTCTGGGTAAGATTCCAGGCTTGAAGGTGCCTCTTCCAGGTCTAGTGAAGAAGAGTCATGATCAGAAAGAATGAGGTGACAAGAAATGAGCCCTCAGCCAGGCACTGAATCACGTAGCACCTCGTTCTTGGACACCCAGCTTCCAGAACTGGGAGACATAACTTTTTCTTTGGAATCCATTGATTTGTGAGTTACTGCGTTTGTTATAGCAGCCAGAGAGAAGAGAGCTGCACAGTATTTCCTACAGTTGGTTATTATTCTTAGCACATTGTGGGGGCCCCGTCAGTGTGAAGTGTCTCCGCCAAGCCCTCTGAGGAGCGAACTGCCCATTAGCGCCCAGTTTCCTGTCCTAGTCAAGGGTCTGGTTCCATGAAATCAGTCACGAAGGTGCACTGGCAGACATAAAAGGCCAGCCACTCCTCCAGAGATGGGAATATTGTCCTGAGCAGCTCTGCTGTTAGTCAACAGCTGAGTACTCTGTCGATTTTTCTGTGGGATGTGTATGAAGGTCTTGCTCACACACATCATAATGATTTCATTGTAACACCCTGTAGGAGATTTGATGGAGCCCTCTGTATCAGGAACAACCATATTGTTGTTGGTTTCTTGCTCTTATGGACATGATGCATTGGGTTTCCCCCCTTTGCTTAACCCTTAGAAAGTGGGAGCTAGATTTGATGCATAGTTCTAAAAAAGGGAAATGCTAACTTTACTCTTTTCTCTTACACACACACACACACACACACACGCACACTTTATTATAGGTTGTCTACTTTAACTTTTTGACACTAATCCCTTCACAAGGATGGTGCATCCTTTTGTGATTTGTATGCTAACTCAATAAAAATTCTCTGTACTCTGAAGAAGCAATAAAGAATTTAAAAGGTGGGGGTTGCAGGTAAAATGGGAAAAGTAGCTCACGGAGCTCAATGAACATCCCACGGCTATGGAGCCCATGCTATTGCAGGCTCGGATCAAAGGGCAAAGAATACTGGCTCTGTGCTTTGGGCCATTTGTTTTGAGTCGAAGAACCATTGCTAGAATACGTGTTCCAGGGTGTGTTCTCCACAAGGCCTTAGTGTTAAATCTCGAACTTTGGGACATATGGCTGAGGTACCTATTTAACATATCAAAGCAGACCCGGCCGTTCTCCCAGCATCCCTCAGTCCCTACTTGTTATAGGGTATGACTGGCATACCGCTTCCTCCACCCAGGGCCTGGGCTGGTCTTCTTCCAAAGACTCCTCCCTATGTACTCCAGACGTTTTGATTACCCGACCCTTTTTGTATCTCTGGCCTCCTAGCTGCTGCACCTGATTCCCTCCCCTTCCCTGAATATGGCCCAGTTCAGTCTGGTCATGTCCATTCTGGACTCCCCCAGATGTCCCTGTGCCTGCTTCTGGCTATGCTCTCCCATGTATCTATAATAAACTTCTCCTCCTCCATACTAGGAGCAGTCACATCCTTTTCTTTCCTTTTTATTTCTCTCCTATTTTTATCATTCACTTAGTTTTTGTTGTTAAGCTTCTGAAGTATAATTTATTTTTCCTTTCCTTTCCTTTGTATTTTTCTTTTTTTCATTCACTTAGTTTTTTTTTGTTAAGGTTCTGAAGTATAATGCACTGGAACACTCAAGGAATATGCCTAGCTTTTTTCAAGCCCACTTTGAAGAATCTGAAGAAGTCCTTCACATGAGTGATTTTTGATTCTCCAAGGAGACGACAGGCTTTGTGGTACATGGTTTCCAAAATTATTTGCCCATTTATTTTTTCTGGAACATCTCCAAGAGCTAAGCTTCTTTGAGAAACGCTGGGACAGAATATCACCATTATGGATATTATTATTATTAGAAAGGATTTTCTGCTTTCTCTTAAAATATACAGGGCAATGTCTTAGATATTTACCACTAGGATTCTTAATTCCTAATTTTAAAATTTAAAGTGACAGCACATAAAATTAAAAGCACTAAAAATCTCAGAGTTTCAGACTCAGTGAGAGACCTTGTTTGGAAAAGCAAGGCGGAGAACACCTAGGATGACACTCAAGGTTGGTCTCGGGCCCAATGTGTACATTCACAAATGTGCATGTGTCCACATATGTGCTGTCTGCCCCTTTGCTCTTTGGTGCCCATGGTCATGTCTGTGTGTTGTGTAATCTTTCAGCACAAGCCTAGCACATGGTTGACACTAACGGTTGCTCTCTAACTAATTGTTGAATGCATTGTGAAAGAAGGGTCAGAGGGAGAATTTTCAAAGGAAGACCTGAGAAACAGGAATAGTGCACAGAGAGGGAAGCATGGAAGGGACAGTAGACATAGTCAGTGGTGTCAAAAATTTTCAAATACTCATCAAGAACAGACATTCAAAATGGGTATGGAATTTTGGACTAACACAAAATGATCAGTGGTACTTTTGCCCAGATGCCTTCACTGGTGTCAGCATCAGACAACTGAAGCATATGTGGTTGACTGGTAAAGACTGAAACCCTGGACTAGAGGAGCAGGCATATATGGGAAAAGTGGCAGAAGTCAGCTTGAGTCAAGGGATGTTTTCACAGGAGTGAGATGATTCATCACTCAGATGTCACAGGATAGATCTGGCCTGGTCAGGATTCTGAAACAGGGGAGGAGAAAGAAGGTAAGCGGGCAAGTTCCAGCTTGAAGAGAAGAGATCAAGGTGCATGAAGGAGTCTTCTAAAAGTGGAGGAGAACCTGGTGGAGATGGGCTTGAAGTAGACAGGTTCATGGGGTCATGGTAAGAAATTTACAGAGTAGAGTACCAACAACTTCGTTTTCTTAGTGAAGTGGGGTCAAGCTTAGTATGAAAATCCCTCCCTTGTCTCTATCCCTGTCTCACTCTCTGTCTCACTCTCTGTCTGTCTGTCTGTCTGTCCATCTGTCAAAATAGGCCTTTTTCTCTGGGTAATATTCTTGTAGTTAAGATTAACGGCTCTAACTGATCATTTTAAGGCTTGGCAGAGAGACCATTTCTCAGAAGGAAATCTCAGCAGTGTCCATTATGAATGGCAAGGGTTATTGATTTTCTTTTCTTAAAGTTGTATTTATATTTTTATGTGTATGAGTGTTTGTCTACATGTATATATGCACATCACATATGTGTCCGTGAAGAACAGAAGAGGGCATCAGATCTCCTGGAACTGGAATTACTCACATTTGTAAGAGACTGTGTTGGTGCTGAGAATCCAATTTGGATCCTCAGCAAGAGTAGCAAGTGCTCTTAACAGCTGAGCCATCTCTTCAGTCCTTGATTTTCATGAGAACTTTTTATTGGGAATACATGGAATGTCAAAGGTCATTTCTAACTACGGTATTATGCCTCATGGGCTGTCACGAGGACAAATGCTTCTGAAAGTTCTCACTTTCCATAATTCAAACACATTATTTCAGCATCTGTATTTCTGTACTATGTAAATGACCCAAGCACTCACTAACAGTGTTTTCTGTTATTGAGCCACATTGTAGATGGAAGAAGACCTGAACCATTTTATTTCTTTGGTTGAGGTTGTCTTATCCATTAATGAACATGAACAATCCATGCCATGTTATCTGTAGTTAGTTAGCTGTTAACCAGTATAAGTTCCAAGGTGTGAACCTTAAGAAGCATGCCTTTATGTCCTAAGCAGCACTATAATATAGTAAATGTTAGTACTTACTGAGCTATAACTTAATGCCATTTGTATGCTACATGCATCCTTAGACTAATATCATTAAATCTTCACAATAATTCCAAGAGTAGAAAATGTCTGTCTTATTTTGTAAAAGAAACCCATATCTAAAAGGAGGCACCGTGAAGGTGGTGTGGAACACACCAATGTATCCTTTCTCATATCATGTCATCTGGCCTGAAATTAGCTTCCACTTTAGCTGAGCTGAAGCTTTCCTGTTTGTTATAAGGATTATAAAATAATAAAGTGTGATTTGTAAAATATCATCAAACATTGGCATCTAAAGGGAATATGTCTCTCCCAACATCCCAAGTAAAATGTTTGTACAGCTGACTGGCTTCCAGCCAAGCCATATCTTCAATTGAAAGGGACATGCCTTTATCTTTCTCACACGATGGACATTGTTTTACTTTACAAAGAAACAAAGACGTCGCTCAGCCAAAAAGTTATTAATAACAAGCAGCAAGTCGGCAAAGACACTCTTTCTGGCAGCTGAGTTTAATCCCCCTCACTTCGAATTGCATGCCGTGTGCGATGCAAGGTGTTGCCTGGTAAGTGTACACACTACCACACATTGTAATGATGGCAAACTCATGGGATTTTACCATTTCTGATTGTCTAAGAAGTGCCTGTACTGTCTCTTCAGTTCATCCATATCAGACATTTCAACAACCCCGTGAGGGAGGTGGTGGTCTCTAGAGATTGGAAGAATTGCTAGACACTCGACTGCCAGGAAAAATGTGTCATTCATTTAAGGGGAGATCACAGAAGAGACTGCTTCAAGGTCACTTATGTTTCATGCAAGCAGACTCTAGACGGCAGTGTGCTCTCTTGGGGTTGAATATGCTTCTTTCTGGGGTGGGATTTTCCTAAAGGACAATTGATGCAGCTGGCCTAGCCACTGAGTAGAGAAAATGAGAAGGAACATTTGACCACTGGGTTTTTTTCCAAGCCTTATTACAGGTCCTGGAAAAAAATATGTTTGGCAGTTTAAAACAGCCAGGTGTTTGGAGAGGCCAACTGGTGGAGGGCAGCTGGTCATGACAGAGATGGGGAGAGCATCTTGACAAAAGTATGTATAGTGAGCCCAAGAGAGGTCACAGGACAGCTCCCAGTGTAGCAGAGGCTGTTGACAGGTCGATTTTGTGGGGGAATTAAAAAAAGAAGTCCTATTTTGGAAGGCACAGGGCCCCAGGAAAGCTGTTTTGAATAAGCAGAGATGGACAGCCCACTCAAAATCAAGTGGTGGTTCTGAGGCTGGTGGGCCAGCATTAACCACGTAGGGCCACTTACTGGGTGGGCTGCATGACTTGAGAATGCTAACACCTCAGTTGAATGGAACTCACAGGCAAGTCTCGCCATTGTAGATACAGAGGATGAAAACCTGCTAACCTGGGAGAGCACAGTGTTTTTTATGGACCAATGACAAGGTAATCCAAAGGGCTATGCTTTGGATTTTAAACTTGCCATATAACTTATTCATGTAAGAATCATTTTGAGTTTTATGTTAAAAGGTATTGATTCAATCAGTTACTTCATTCTGTCTTTATTCCTACTCTAGTAACTTGTGACCTCACATTCCCAAGACAACAAAATCGCAACAGCAGCAGCAGCAGCAGCAAATACTTCTAGACTCACAGCATATAGGACCTGGTGTGCTATCCTTATACCTGTACAGTAGTCGAGAGACATCATCACCACCATTCTACAGATGTGGAGGCTGAGCCATAGGCAGGGAACCGATGTGCACAAAACTAAGAAAAGTTTCTGACACATAATGGACACAAAAGTTGGTCCTATGTTGCCCAAACCATCCTGCTGGCTGTAGCAGCTCACAGCTGGAGACAGAGGTAAATGGTACAGGCAGGAGGAATGAGTGATGAATAGGCTACCAAGGATAAGTCCTTTAAGGAGGAAAGACAGGATAGTCACAAAAGAAAGCAAAATTGTTATGACATGGACTTAAAGCCTGTAAAATCAGGCCAGTATTTAATTGCTACCGGGACACACCCTACGCATCTTGAGTTAAAATGTTCTTGCCCAGCATCCTCAAGTCCTCAGCCTGATGCCTGATGATCTTCATCCTTGAGAAAGTCTTAGAATAGTAAAGAATCAGAGAGAGGGGGCAGGGTGGGGGCGGGGGCAGGGGCAGCCAAGGACTTGCAGGAGGCCCAGGCCACAGAGCAGAGCAGTGTGGTGTGGCCATCTGTCATGGCCCATAAACCCTCAGGGCATTGGCTCCCAACCCTGCAAAGTCTCACATCTTTTGTGGGTCCTTGGGGAGAAATTAAGCAGGCTCCCTCCCCCTGGCACAGCAGTGTATTGTTACACATATGCTCAAATTGATCCCCTGTGTCCTGGGGGAGCTGCTTTTTCCTTATACATACACAGGCACAGTGAGCCAGCCAGAGCCAAGGCCACCCCTTGCCCATCTTGTTCCTACTTTCCCCCCTCCCCCATACTCTCTTCTGACCCCATCACTGCTCCCAGAGAGAAGGTCCTCCCTCCCCTGGGTTCATGCCCCAGGTAAAAGTTTTCTGTTCCTATTCCTGCTCTCAGATGCTGCAGGTGAACCCAGGGAAAACACAAGGTCTGCCAAGAAGCTAAAATCAGAAAGCAGACTGGTTCGAAGGGAGAGGGGAGGCAATTGTGGTCTTCCCTTCTGAACTACAGCAGACGGCCTGGCTGTGGCAGTGGGTAGCTGAAAGGTAGTAGGGGCTTGAAAGGAGGGGCTTGAAGTGATTGAGGCTACCTAGTAACCAAATGAGGCCAAAAACTGCAGAATAAAATGCAGACACTTCAAACCGGGAGCCTGAGTTCCCAAATGCAGCTTCAGATTCAACGCCACCCTCCCTGCCCGTATTAACTACCTGCTGCCACTCACTATTAGAGTCTTTCACACAGGAAGTGGGGAAGGGGCTGGGCTCTCCTGCTCATCGCTCTACTCCAGTGTGACCTCGAGACTGCCCAGTTCCTGTCCATTCTGCCTACCTGAAGAGGGACACATTCTTTCCTGTCTCTATCTAGGAGGTCACCATCACGGGATGAGGCAGTGCAGACAGATGCCGACAGTACATTGCTTTAGAGGAACAATGACAGACATTTGTCACCTAGCAGGAAATCACAGCAACCTGAGGCAGGCGGGGTGTCAGGATGGGGGCAGCGGTGTGTGTGAGCACCACGGACCTGGGCATTGTCACTGCAGCAGCATCTGTTTTGCTAGGCTATCAACGGCCTCCAGCTGGGCTGGTGTTCTCCATGTGTTGTAAGATGTGATGACAGCTGTAACCATGCTGCTCGGTGTAGCTGCCCTCTCTCCTTCTGGAGAGAGCTCTCAAACCTCCGGATGTGTGTTCTTCCCATGAGTCATGAGTAACAGGGCAGCGAGGCAGGTTAAGTTGGTCTGGGTGTAGCCTGCTCATCGATGGTTCTAATTCACAGACAAAGACACAGATCAAAGGTTTAGAGATCCTTCCTAACGTAGAACTTAGGAGTCTCCTTGGGCTATCGTGTCATTGGTCTGATGACATCGCTTCAAGGAGAAGACACCACAAATAAATACAGGCCATTCTGGTAGAAGAAACCACAGTATCCATTTGATCTCTTCCAGTTTTGTCCCTGTCATTAATTGTTTTGCATGAGGGACTATATGGGCATTGTCTCTTAAACTCAGATACATATGGGAGCTCAGGAAGCCCTAGGCAGAAACTACAGCTTTATTACTGGCAACGTGTCCATTATTATCCCTGGAGACCAAACAACAGAGTAATCTCAACAAACAAAACCCACCCCTTGCAGTGCATGTCAAGATGGACACAAAAGCCAAGCACTTGATTTTGTCACCCTTGGTCTCTGGGGTGTTGCCAGAAAATTGGGACACTGGAGAAAAGGATGTCAGCCAGAGTCACATGATCTCTGCATATTGGGAAGAGCAAGCCACTGTCAAGAACTGACTGGGTTTGGCTCAGTAATTCCCTACCCTGTAAATATAATCAGTGACACAGAGGCTTTGTGAGCCTTGCTGTGTCCTGGGGAATCTAAATTGGGACTTTTCATCTCATCTAATCCTCACTCCAGCTCTATAAGGTAGATGCTGTTTTCCTTCTGTTGCAGGCAAAGGAGTTGAGACCTGGTGTGGTTGTGCAGACATGCTTAGCCATCTCGCTGTTGGCAAATGGCAGAGCAAGGATTTATAGCTAGATATGGGAATTCAAGGTCAATGCTCTTAACACTCAGTTACCGTATTTGATGTGGAGACTTCCTGAATAAAACCCATTCGCTTTTCTGTCCCTTGGTTCATTCTCCCTTAGAATCAGAACCTAGTAGTTCTGATTTGTCATTTAAAATTGTATCTATCTCTAAGAGTTTGCCAGTGCATAGGTGAAGGTCAAACAGGAGTCAAAGACTGGAGTACATCTTTATACAATGTGAGTAATCCCAGAAGGAAGTAGCATTGGTAAAGAACAAGCTCGTGGAGTTCTGCATGCTTTCTTGTGTTGGCTCTATCCACTGGCACTGTTGTTTTCTCTGCACGAAAGGCTCAGTTTTGTACATCATAATCTTTCGTGTCTGTTTCGAACAATAATTGTTATAGCATTTGATGGGGGATGTCCTTTTATATATATGTTTCTCTTATTGGACGGTGAATAAAACACTGATTGGCCAGTGAGGCAGGAAGATAGGCAGGGCTAGGAGATGATGAGAATTCTGGGAAAGGTAGGCAGAGGGAATCTGTTAAGACAGATGCCATGTAGCAGAGAAAGGACTAACAGGTCTAGACCCTTCTCTGGTAAGAAGAGACCATGTGGAAATACTTATATTAATAGAAATGGGTCAATATTTAAGACAGAGCAAGCCAATAAGAATCCCTAGCCATCGGCCAACACTTCCATAATTAATAAAGCATCCGTGTGTTTATTTGGGGCTGAGAAGGGTAGTGGGGCAAAGTAACTCCAGCAACAAACATTTACTCATTTTGCAAGAGATATTTGAAAACATTCCAATGCTATCATTTATGGGTAACAGGCCTGGACATCTGTGTCCATCACCACATGGATATATCATAGATGGAGATGTGGGCAAAAGAAGGCGTGAGCTTTCTTGACCTTGACTGTTTTCCTACCAAGCAATGCAAAGTTGCCAGGACAAGAGGGCAGCTGATGGTTTCCTCATTTGTGTTTGAATGTGTTGGTAGCCATTCCCACGGCACGTCTTTCAGTAGCCATTATCTGGCATGTTCACTGGCTCAATGTGTGTCTCTACCTCCACAGTCCTGCAGGCCCTGCAGGTGCATGCTGGGTGCATGGTGTGGGCTTCACCATACCTATGCTTGCTCCATTGTTCACAGGGCCAGATGTGGAGGCTGTTCCCTGGCATAGAAGTTTATCCGGACATTATAGAACGGCCAGTGATCCTTTCTTTGGGCTCCAGCTTGAACTTGCCATGTTGTCCCTGTGGATTTAAGGATTCTCTGGCACCTCTGAAAGCATGTTGCCACTTCTGCATCTTCCGAGGTCAAAAAGCCCAGTGTAAATAATGTCCTTGAAGCATTCATTTCCTTTTAAAGGTGTTACTCTGCTGTGGCCAAGAGTGTTTTACCCCCTCAAGAAAAGCACACAGCATGGTGTCCTTCTGTGCCTGCGGCTCCTCTGATTTCCACCCTTAGACAGAAGGGCATCCAGAGGTCCTGGGAAGAGGAAAGGAGATGTTGCTCTTGGCACACCAGCAGGTGCAGTCATTGCCCTTGTGCTATGGCAAGATGCACATGGCAGAATGCCACGTCCTTTGATGAAGGGACTGGGTTTTCCTTCCTTGTCATTATACACTGTAATTTATATCATCATATCTTTATTTAATTACAAATTGTAACTGAAGTGAGGTTTGGGATTGGTGCAGAAATATTTGCAAACCCTAGCATGAGCAGCAAGTTTGCAGCAGTCCCAAAGGTTCTCTTTTCCACATGAGCAACACAGCAGGATCACATTTCCCTGCCATTCCCCATGCCTGCTTTAACCACTGAAGTGTGCCTTCCTGGGCAGCCACAGTAAGGGCAGCTTCTGTTTTGTTACACTTCCTTTTCTTGCTAGCATGGCACATGCTTCTCCATCAACCAGGTCCCGAATGACTTCTCCTTAATGATCCACAGGCACTTCTAGAAACACCAAGAAATGTGTTCCTATTTGAAGTTACAAAATATGGGAGCTATTGCGATTATTAACATAGTCTTTTTGATCAAAAAGTAATTTGCTTAAGACCCCTGTATAACATACAGAAGTGTTAAAAGGAAGTTGTTCCAAAGCAAAAGAACTGATCTTTAACTTTTTGCTTTAACCTTGTGATTGTCTGGGGCTAGGGAAGGGTTAAAATAATGTTAAATGGCCAGACTGCAAGTGACTGCTTTTGTCTTTCCTTTTGTTGTGGTAGATGTATGCAACATGAACTTTGTGCTTTCCACCTATCTGGGGTGGACCACTTCAGCTAATCCATCTAAGGGGAGTTACATTGTCCCTGTCCATCTTCTGATGTAATTGCTCAAGTCTACAGACTGGGCGAATTACAAATATAACAGAATTACTTGGGTTCGTGGTTCCAGTCCTCCAAACTCAAGGGATCGCAGTGCTGACACACGCCCTGAAGCTGTACAGAGTACCTCATATTGGGAGATAGGGGGGGCCTACGTGCAATAGAACTGGTAAAACTGGCTGCTCCAGACCTGACCAAGTAACCCAAAGCCATCAGTTACTGAATGAAGTTATCTGTCCAGCAAGGCAGAGACCTAATAATCAACTGTGGGTCCTGTATCTTCATATCGCTAAATGGAGTTTAAAGTTTGATATGGGTTTCAGAGGGGAAGCATACAAATCAGATCATGTGCTGTGTGTACTATTTGTGTTCAGTTTGTTTAAAGCATTCCCCTCCTCTCCTTCCTTCTCTCCCTTCTTAATCTCCTGTTTCTTCTGTAAAATTATTAGACATAAAATCATATGTGTATATTTTCAAGTCAGTGTTTGCTGAGAGAGAGAGAAAGAGAGAGAGAGAGAGAGAGAGAGGGGGGGGGGGGAGATGACAAAAACCTGCCTTGAGGATTGCCTCAGGCTGGGGTCACTGTGGCCACATGCTTTCCAGGCCAGAGGTCAGCAACCTTTCCACTTGGAATACCAGAACTCCCAGCCTCTTCTTTTTCTTAGGTCAGTGACTGCAGATGCTTTCTAACCCAGAGTGACCAGGTCAGCCCCCCTGCTGCTAATGGCACTGGGGTACAGTGGGTGGGGGAGCTGTCCTATGAGTGGAAGGGGAGAGATGCTTTTGATCATTTTACCAGCACAGTTGGTGTAGTTTGGGCCAGTGGCAGTGGATGGGTGGATGGCTATGGGCTAGGAACATGGTGATAGTCCGAAGCCATGGAGAACCATCCCATGGATGATCAAAGATGGAGGGAGACTTACCGTTCTCTTCACTAAGTTACATATCAGAGGTTGTCTGGGGATGTTAAACGTTTTCTACAGATTGCTTTTCTTTTCTCCAGAATTTAATTTGTTAGAGACATATGTGTAGTTATAGGCAGACGAGAGAGAGGCAAGGGATGAGGGAAGGAGATGAGACTGTGCAGTTAGAGGACGTGAGTGTAACTGTGTTGATGTGGTTCCTGAGCTCTGATGTGGGGATGAGAGGGAGTCTAAAGGGGGATAGTGAGCCTTTAAGATGGGAGGGGAGGCTGGGATAGTGGTGACATCTCTGTCTTGTGGCCATGCTGGAGTTGTTTTTCTGGAAGAGAAAAGAATCAGAGGCTGCTGTATAGAAAGGGGTACAGGAAGTGTCCCAGTGAAGGCCTGAACTGACATGACAAACCCTGTCTGTTTGTAGACTTCCCCATCAGGTATCACATTATGTTAGGCATTTTACTCCCAGATACAGGGCTGGGACGTGTATTCAAGTAGGGGGTTGGAGGGATGGGCCAGCCTGTGCAAAGCCCTATAGAGGGAAGAATCTTAGTGAGAATGAGTGTGGATGAAAGCTGTTTGTAGCTGGGGTAGGGAAAGAGGGTGGTAGACAAGTTACTGTGGGGTGCAGCAGGAGCAGGTCATAAAGGGAGTATCATGATGTCGGGGGATAATGCCATTTTCCCTGTAGGATGTACACATCCTCCATTGGCCTTCTCAGCAACCACTTTAATAAAGCGGTTGGGTTCTGGACCCCCACTACCGAGGGAGCCTAGTTCTCCCACTTACAAGCTACTGTGGTAGTTTAAATGAGAAGTGTCCTCCAGAGACTCATATGTTTGAACACTTGGTCCCAAGTTGATGGTGCTGTTTGGGGAATGCATTAGTTACTTTTCTGTAGGTATGATAAAATACCATAACCAAGGCAACTTATAGAAGAAAGAATTGTTTTGGCTTATGATTTCAGAGGGTTACAGTCCATAGTGGCAGAGATATAGCACAGCATGCATCGGATGGAAGGCGTGGCAGCAGGAAGAGGAGGTTGAGAGCTCAGGTCTTGAACCACCAGCACAAAGTGGAGGGACCAAGCTAGAATTGTGGAGGCTTTTTATAATCTCAAAGTACACCCCCTGTTAAATCCTCTGCCAAGGCTCTATGGCCTAAACCTCCCCAAACAGTGCCATCAACTAGGGACTAAGTGTTCAAATGCCCCGGATATGGGGGCGGGGTTAGTTCTGATGGAAACCACTCTGGGGAGGCTATAGGACCTTTAGGAGGTGGAGCCTGGCTGGAGGAAGTACACAGCTAGACAAGGGCTTGGAGCTTTCTGTTTTCTCTCTGCTTTGTATTTCTGTAGAAGTTGTGAGCTCTCAGCTTCCTGCCACCAAGCCTGCCACTTACTGCCCTTGCCTCCCTGCTGTGAGGGACTCTTGCCTCCCTGTCAGGATGAAGTCTTACCCTTCTGGAACTATGAACAAGAATAAACACCTTTGTCTGAAAGTTGCCTTTGGTCATGGTATTTTTCATACACAGAAAAGTAGCTAACACAGAAGCATAAGCACAATACTGAATCTCTCTGGGCTTCCATGGCTTTCTGCATAAAATGGAAATCCACCAACACCTACTTCATACTTGTCAGAAAATCAAATATGTTCATAGCTATGAAGTCCTGGGGACAAAGCCAGGCACCGATGATAAGCACCATATAAATATAATTTATTATTATTGTTGTTGCTGCTGCTATTGTTGTCATCCTATATGGGAAACATTGCTACTTATTAGATGTTTCTCAATCTGTTCATGAACTTAAAAACACAATTCCATTGCATCCAGGCTATATAAATGTTTGCATTATGAGCAGATAAAACCCAAAGAGGACACGGTAACTTCAATGTCCTTTAATAAGATGGAACACGCTCTTCAAGTCAATTATCTTAGAGAAGTTCTATTTCAAAGCCGAGAGACTAAAATGCTTTGTTTTGACCACTTGGTGTTCGAGATTTTTGCCAGGGAGTGCTTTGTCAACATGGATTCAGGCGATCCTTGGGCCTGGCTAAGAGAAGAACTAACCCCAGGTCCTTTTATCACTTTATCACTGATACAACCGGGCACTCCTAGGGAGCTAGAGCCAGGAGCAACCTTAGATATTAGCCAGTCATTTGTTCTCATTTAATTGGCTGCTGGTTTCCGCATAAACTGATTGAAGGATACCCCTTCAGGTTGGGGAGGGAAAAACGAGCTGCCAGCTTAAAAATTAACAGACAAGCAATTAATTTAACTGAGACACTTCTGTGAAAACCACAGATACCATCTGCAGCTTCTTGTTTGGATGCTGGTAATGCATTTTTGCAGAAGTATTTTTTTAACTCTTTCCAAAAAAAATTAAAGTAATAAGCGTCTCTGCTTTGTAGCAGGAGGTCGGTAACATTGTGAGTCACCCCACCCTCCCTGTGGACTGCGCTATATTATTAAACAAATAAACCTTTATTGAAAGCTAAGTAGGCATGAGGCCTTGTGATGGACACTTTGTATATGATGCTTCATTAACCCTCACGGTAACTATGCGGAGTCCTGGGCAGGTCTTGAGCTGCTGGCCTTTGGGTCCCATCTCACCCCTACTCTGTTCTGTTTTGTGTTGTAGGAAAGGTAGCAACCCCTTCTGGTGGCTGACTCTGGCCAGGGTCTGGGCATTCAAAGGTCCTGGGGTGATATAGGAGTGGGTTAGAAGAAAGCCATGTTATTCAATCCCCACCCCCACCCTGCCCCTCTGTCTTGTGTTGCATCTTCTCTGTGGTCCCGCCTCCCATGAGCCTGGCAAGCTTGGCTTTAGCTTCCACTTGGTGGCTCCACCTTAGATTCTAATTACGTTTCTTCCTCCCCTGTTTTCTCCAGTCAAGGATGGTGGTGCTTCCTTCTGTGATTCAGTACTGCCTGGGTCCATTATCTAGTTGGTTCCATAGTCAATACACCCAAATAACCACTTCTCTGCATGTACCCTCTCTATCAAAAACACTTGAAGGGGCAGGAGAAATGAATTGACAGTTAAGAATGTTTACTGCTCTCGCAGAGGACCTGGGCTCCATTCTCAGTCTCCACATAGTGGCTCAAAAGAGACTGTAACCCCAGTCCAGGGCATGGATACCCTCTTCCGCTCTCTGCAGCCTCTTGCATATGACACGGGCTCACACATATACACATATGTGAAAAATAAGCAAACTTTTAAAAATATTTGAAGTAATGTATGTGTTCTTGTTTAGCCCCCAATTGTCATACTACCACATAATTACTAATTAACTTTTTAACAGATGAAGAAAGTGTGAACCATGCAGACTAAATATTATACCACTGAGCCAAATATCCCAAGCCTACCAATGTTCTAGTCATATACATTGTGGTCTCCTCCTTCAGGGTGAGTCAACATGTAGCATCTTTAGAGAAAGAAGCATGATGCCCTTGGGCACTAGGTCTTAAAGATACCCTTTTGTATCATCTCTGTATTAGTCACTTTCTACTGACTTAAGAGATGCCCACAGTTGGGTACTGCATAAAGAAAAGGGGTTCATTGCATTTCCAGTCTTAGAGGCTGAAAGATGGTGTGGCTCCAACTCTTTGGTCTCTAGTAATTGCTTCATCATGGATGGCATAATGGCCAAAAGGTGTGTAGGAGGGAACCATCACATGTAGGAGAAGCATGAGAACAAGAAGGAAGATAGTTTGTTCTTCTACAGCAGCCCACTCTAAAGGCAACTACTCGGGGTCCCATGAGACCAACTTTATCCCTTCAAAGGTTATGGCCCCCATGACTCATCACCTCCCACTAGGTGCTACTTCTAAATGTTTCACCGTTTTCCAGGATGGCCACACAGAAGACCAAGCCTCTAACTTGTGAATTCTTGGGAGGTCAAAACATTAAAGTTCAGTCCTGGGGGAGCCCTCCCAAAAATCTGTAGAGCTGCCCAGAACTGACCACTCACCTGGGACAAATGATGAATTTTTATTTACCTCAACTTGAACAGAGTTTATTCAGAATCAGACTGGTGACACCCTTAAGTTATAGTTGAGTCCATTACATGATGAGTTATTTCAGACATTATCATAATTTTAGGCTTGATTTTAAATTCCTTGCATGGGAATAAATCATAGGGTAGAGTTATTGTTTTGAAAATACTGATGGAATTGTAAATGGCTTTAATTTACTTGTAGTAGCTCCTCTTGTGATGATGGTAGGAGTCTAAAGAGGACGAAAACATTAAACCAGCAATTGTCTGCTTTCTGATTTCTCTTCTTCAGTTGAATAATGATAGTAGATAGGACCAAGTGATAGAAAACAACATAATCTATATTTAAGCTTGTGTGTGTGTGTGTGTGCGCGTGCGTGCACGCTCATGTACATGCACATGCCCCTGTGTGCTAGAAAAGTACTTAGCCATCAGAGCAGTAACTGAGTTAACCATGAATTTGATAAAGTAATTTAAGTTATATTGGTTAAGCTTAAGATGTGATTATAATACTGTTGTGTATTGCATGTAGATAATATGTGACACCTATGTTCAGAGAATGCAAATACTAAGTGTGCCACTTTGCCTTCAAGCTGAGAGTCCCAGGGAAGCATGGGAGGACTTTATATAAAGTCATCTAACATTTCTCCAGATGTGATCTGCTACCAAGGAACACAATTACTGCCTGTCTTCCTGAAATGTCCTGAGTCAGGGAAGGTAAAACCGTGGCATTTACAAAGAAACTGCAGAACACAGAGTACAGAAAACTCTACCACAAGCCCCTGTTCTCCCCTAAAACTCATTTCCTCCCCATCTAAGGTTGTCTGTAGTCTCCACTCCATGCTCCTTTGTGAAGAGGACACCAAAGCCTCAGTTATCTGGAAGACCTTGGAGTTTCATATTGGGCTCCCATGTGCATGACTGTCTCAATAAAGGAGTATGTTCCTATAAATATGTCTCTTTTTGTTTGACAGACTGAACTGATGACCCACAGAGGGAAAGTCTGAGTATCTTTATAATAACACAATTCTGTATCTTTGCAAAGTAGCAAATGGTTGAATTGAGTGACATTGGAATGGGAGTTACTGGGAGCTTGAATGGTGTTGGGGTGGGATTGACAGGATTTGATTCTGATTGGCATCACAGATGAAGAAAGGGAGATAAATTAAGGATGATTCTGAGATCTGAAACCGTTAAGACTTGATTTTCTCCCATTGTATTCAACCCACGTAACTTTCTCCCTGTTGTGAGATTTAAAATCCTAGGGAAACTAATTGGTGTGCATTCTTCCCTTTAAAAGTGAAGAGCTGAGGGCTCATTCCCACCCAAGACTGAAAGCAAGAAACAGAATCTTAGTCTTTAGCGTTACTGACCATATCCTGAAACCAGGGCCTGTGGAGTGTCTAGGGACCTTGCACTACTTATGATACTGTGAGGGACTCCATCTAGACAAAGGTTTCACCTTTTACATCCCTAAGCACCCTTACCTTGTAAGGATGCAGGGTAAGAGTACAGATGAGGTAACTGTCTACCTCTGTTCACCTTGGGTCACAGGTAAGCCTTTTAGGGTGACTTTCATTCCTAGTATTCCCCTACAGTCCCTACGGGCAGATTAACACTCTTCCCCTAGTGTCTTTGGCCTCTGGAAGTTTCTTACTTGTCCTGAGCTGTTCTGCCTGCTTTCTCTTCCAACCTCCACATCTTTTAGCACTCACACTGCCTGCCTCCTGCTGCTTGACCACCTTTTGAAGTGTTACACCATCCACCTTCCCCCATGTCTTTCTTGAAAGAAACTCACAGTACTGCCCAGCCTTCATGATCCTTCTGCCCCAGCCTCCAGATTTCTTGGACCATAAGCACAGGCCACCATGTCCAACTTTTATATACTTTTTATTTCCTCATATATTAAAGTTGGTTAACCTATAATCTTTCCACCTGAGTTAGTCTTGTCTCAAAGCCTTTGAGGGAAGAGCAGCCTCCTAATCTTGGTTATCCTCCATAATACCTGTAACAGGGGAAATACTTGTGAATAGTTGACTTCACATGAAATCTGGGCCCTTGACTTCCCTTACTGTCTTCTGTACTTGGGTTACTTTATCCATCCTTATTTAGCGACTGAATCGTCACCAAGCCTATGAGCATATGGTACAGGTTCTAAATATGGAGACATTACTTCTAGACCAGAGAATACTGAGCTCGTAGCCCCCAATGGAGTGGTGGGGGTCTGTCGGCAAAACTTTTGAGCTGTGTGAGTACATTTGTTAAAAGTTGTGGACGAGTAGAAGAACCCATATCTCTCCATCTTCAGTTTCTGGTATGTCTCAGAGTAATGCTGTAGGAGAGCACAGACCAAGAGATTTCCGGTTTAGTGTTTGGGTAAGGTGTTCTCTGCCTCAAGAACTTCAGCTTCTCTATCAGTGGCAGAGGACAGCAGGTGGTGGCTCAATAACTATTATTTGTTGTTCCAAAAGGTCAGGGCAACCTCAGCCTCCATGTTAACCTTTTCACCTTAAGTGCTGACATCAACAATTTAAATCTCAACACACACACACACACACACACACTGGTGACTGAGATCTAGAGACCTCACCTTAGGACAGGCTAAGTGGAGTTCTGGCTTTGATGGTAACCTATAGGCTTCTTGTTACAGTTCTGTACTTTATCTTATGTCAGAAATAAAATGATGCAGAGGTTTCCTTGTGTGTTTGCCTCCTCTGTGCCATAGCCTCTGAAGAAAAGAAAGTCTGGTCTCCAAGCCCATTGCTGCTTCATGCTGTACACTGACTGCCATGTCCGTGCCTACTCTGGGGCTCAGGATGGTAACACTCATGATGGTCCTTAGCCATAGAGGGTAACTGCTAGGTTTATTACACAGCCAAGGTGGCTTGGTGGGTTCTTTCATCTGTGGAAGGGAATATTTAGAACTATCCCTCCTTCCCTCCCTCCCTCCCTCCCTCCCTCCCTCCTGTCTTCTTTCCTCACTCCCCCCCTCCATCCCTCCCTCCCTCCCCCCCTCCCTCCCATCTTCCTTCTTCCTTCCTCCTTCCCTTTTCCCTCCTTCCCTTCCTTCTTTCCTCCCTTCCTCCCTTCCATTCTGGGCTTGAAGCAAAGGTCCTGTGCATGCTAAGCATACTTTTCACTACTGAGCTACACATCCAGCCCCTGGGGCGTTTCCTTTTTTTATGGGTCAGTTGCCCAGGAACCATCTGTTAGCAGATGTTAGCATCTAAAGAACAAGGCCAGTTGTCCTTGGCAGGCAGATAACACTGATGCAAGAGAACACTGGTGGTTAATTCTATGGAGCTGTGGCTAAAGGCACAGATTCCCTCAGCCACTGAGACTTCCCAAACTGAAGGGAAGCAGAGATACAAAGGGAAGTAGGCCACAAAGTTTCCTATGGCTGCTGTGGGGAGTGTGTGTCCCTGTTATGCAGGCAGAGATGACTCACTCTGCTAATGCTTGTGGCTTCAGCTATCTTGTCTGGGTTGACAGAGGCAGCATGAGGCTGGCATTAGTGCCACCATTAAGCCAGGGGCAACCAGGCTTTGAGTACAGTGAGAAGGAATGTCTTCCTTTAAGATCTCTAGATATCAACAGCAGATCATCTTTTGCCATCCAACCAGCCTATATGAATTGGCGAGTTCACCCGAGAGATGCTGTTTCTTGGCCTGGGGCATGGAGACCAGCTGAGACTAGACAGGACGAGCAAGTGAGTCATGAGACATTCAAAGAGACCCAAGCAGAGCTTCAGGAAGTTGTGCAGTGAGGGTAGCATCAATCTGATACTTGGAAAGCTTGTTTCTTCAAAGCACAAAGGTCCATCAGGCATTCAGTACCTGTGTGTTTTGACACAGCAGCCTGTCATTGTCTCCAAAGGGCAACTCTAGATAAGTCAGAGAAATAGTCCAGCAGCACAGTCATCTCACCAGCGCTGGTCTTCATTGATGTTCAAGAAAGAACAACAGTGATACATACATGAGAGAGATTTAATTGGGGATCTTGTCCCATGCAAGCAACACTATGCCCTTCAAGCAAGAAACAGTGTGTAATTAAAGCTATACTCATCTTGGAAATAACTTGAAAAGGTAATAAACAACTTGAATTTGCTGAACACTTGACTCATACAAGCAGTGATGAATCCTACACTATTTGATCTTCACAGCTATTGCAAAGGACAGGACTGGTGACCGGTTTTGTTGACAAATCTCAGGTTACTATAGTCTCCTGGTTTTCTAAGATCTCGCAGTAATTCCTGTCAAAACCAGAACTAGAAGCCCAGCAAGGCTCATGAGATCCTTAAACCCACACAACCCTCAATCTCACCCCATCCCTGCCACCTCCCTCCTTAGTTCATAAAATTGTTCCTAGGTAGCTTGTTTGGTTTCAGGATTTCTAGCTAAAGTTTCTTACTTAGAGGATTTTTAGTTAAATTGTTACGCAAAAGGTTCAAGGTTCAGTGTGGTTTGTTTGTACTTTAATGTCTTTCATCTTTCTCTTGCCGTACAGTCTCTATAGCTCCTAAGAAGAGTTTCCTCCACCAATGCTTCTGCCTATCTGAAGGTTTTGATTTATGTAAGCAGATATTGCAATTTGTGATTGTTAGGGCTAGGGTTAGTTCGAATCATCCAGTGGTTGTGGATTCTTCTGGGTGTAGACCAGATGCTGCTTGTGTCAGTTCCACCTGGGCTGAGCTGCTTGGGGAACAAAACCTACTCTGAGATGCCTTGCTGCTCTTTCTTGTCCTGTCAGGGAGGACAGTCACATGCGTCGCTGCAGAAATGTTTACATGATTAGTTCAAAGACCTCAGGCAGGTGTGCTGTACTAGTTCTCTAAGCCACTGTCTGAGGAACTGAAAGGCACAGATGCATTCTAGGCAATGATTGTAACTCTACCACATGCTGCTTGTGCCGTCCAACAGGAGGAAGGTGTTTACAACAACCAGGTACTCTTGTTAGCGCTGGCTGCAGGTGCCGTAGTATGGGGGTGATGCTGGAGACGATAGCCCATAATGAAATGCACTGAATATGGACCCAGCCTTTGTGAGAGTTAAATGAGATGTTTCTGGTGAATCGCCTGGCAGTGTTTGGTTCATGGGACACCGTCCATAGCTACAGGATGGGCTATTATCTTTCTTAATAAACTTTGTATCCTCATAGTGCAGATTAGACAGTGGCAGAAAGGTTAATTTACCCAAGGTCACACAGCTAGTATGGTTAGCACCAGGCCTGGACACCTGACTGTCTCTCACCCCTCCCCCCAAGCATATGCATAACCATCAGGATAGCCAGGAGGGTGGAGAGAATTCTTGGATCTTGTAAGGGCTCTAGAAATCCTTCCAGATTACCATTATGAAAAATTAATTACTGAATCATTGGACTGAAACAGGTGATGTTGTTTCATAACCTGCTGGTTAAGCCAGAGAGAGAGAGACAGAGAGAGAGAGAAGACACAGAGGGAAAATAAAAAGCATATTAATTTATTAGAAATGGCATGTAAATCAAAAAGCTGGAGTGATTTTAGGCAGCGTTTGAGAAGCCCCATTCAAGGAGTATTGCAAGGACGATCAATAGCTCCCATATGGATTGGAGTCTTTCTGGGAATCATAGCAAAGAAAAGAAACATTGCCAGGGTTTTCCCGGGATTCTGTCTGTCAGGTCAATGGAATCTTTGTGGTGTCAGATAAGTTTATGTCAATATGAGAATTCCTTTCACTTGCACCACAGCCTGGTTGTCTGGCTCGCTCCTTTGCCTCTTAGGTCTCTTCTCTTTGGATGCTGACTGCTTTGGAAACGAGTACCAGCTCTTTGAGGGTGGGCTGGGACTGAGGAGGGTCAGCCAGGGAGCCAAGAGGAGACAGAGCTACAGGAGAGAGACGCTGCTCCCAGTGTCATTGCTGTCCGGGTCCCCGGCCCCACAGACGGCAAGAGCAGAGGAGCTCCAGCTCCGGGTGTCTGTCGTCTGTCGGGACAGGCTGGCAAGAAAGCCAGCCCCCCTCGGAAGCTAAGCCTGAGATTAAGAGGGCCTGGCTGATTGTGTTGGCAGCTGCTGTAGCTCGCCCTGGTGCAGGGCGGCCTGGCACACACGTCTGGCTTGATTTGCTCTTTGGGGCGCGGCACTTGAAAGGTGGCCCCTCCCCCAGACTCCTTGACATTTGTCCAGAGATTAATTGGGCCTAATCCCCTTCTTGGAAGAATAGGTTGGAGAGTTTGTATTCCGGGAGGGAGAGAAAGGCAGCCTGGGACCGAAGAGGCCAGCAGTAATGAAGGCACTGGGGCTTGCTGATCGCCGGGGAAAGAAAAAGAGCAAATATCTGTGCTGTTCCTGGACGAGGCTGACAGGTGGGCAGGGAGGCGGCGGCGCCTCTGTGCTGCCCGCCTTTGCCAGAAGCTCTGTGCTCAGCAGCAGTAACGACTCTTGACAGCACCAGCTGTCACTGAGGGAGGGAGCAGTCCCAGGACACCTTGGCCTGCCATTCTCTTTTGTACCAGGGCACAAGGTGGGAGCCCCAAGACAGGCCAGTGCTGACAGAGGAAGGCTGACTTTGCTGGATACTTGCACTTAAATTTGTACTGAATGAGGCATTAAGATAAATACCAATTCCTATTTTAGATCTTTTTTCTCCTAGTGGGAAGACAGAGGACCGATGGAGAGTTTCCTTGTATTTCACAATAGCTTATTATGTGCCCAGGTAACTATCCCTGACATTCACACTACTAATGTCTAATTCCTGATAACCACTCTAGGACAGGGGCTTGCTTTTTTTCCACTTTAATGCGTTAGCAACATGACTAAGGTCATTTGTGAGTGGTGACACTGAGATTCAAACTCCGGACATGTGGCTTGCCCCCAACCCCTTTGTAGTCATTCCACTAGTCTCACAGCCAATGGATAGTAGGGGATAAGCATTTGGCCTGGGCCATCTTCAGACTAGAACAAGACTGTAAGACATTTAGAAGTTTCTGAAGATGATACATCCAGGAAGCCAAGAGTAACAGGCTGCTGGAAAACCTTAAGGTCCCTAATAAACTCAGCAAGCTGTGTGCCTATTTTAGGAGAGGTAGGAATCACCTCCAGCTAATCACTTCCAGGGCCCACCGCGGGCTGTTTCTGTGTTAACGCAGCAGATGCTAGCCTAACGAAATGAAGGAAGGGCTGTTAATCAAAGGAACATAGAAGCCAGTGGGGTCTACATTGATGGCCATCACAGAAACAATTAATAAAGAGTCAGGGCGGGGTGAGAGGACACTGCAGAGGTTTGACTGTCTGCACATCCTCTGCCAGGGTTGAGATGGCTAGAGCACATCAGTTGCTGTGGAAGACAACGGAGCTAACATGCAAGTGTCCAAACAGCGAGGGGAGAGTTTGGGCTGTGTCTTTGTGGACTTGGAGTGTCGTACCCATTTTTGACTTAGGAGCAACCTCTTAATTCTACTTCCTTCTTTCCTGTCATTGCTGTCTCTCCAGCAGGGAACACACCTACAGCCTCTCTTCCTCCGACCATCACTCCCACCCCTCCCATACACATGTGCTCTGTCTGTGAGGCCACATCTCCTGGCAAGAGAAATCAGTGCATGTTTTCAAGGGGGCTAAGGAGAAGAATGCTGGGGTGTCGGGGATACACAGAACAAGCTCTCCTCCTGTTGGACCTTCAGCAAGTCCTAAGTGGGAGTCTCATCGTCACATTGTGTCCAGGAAACTAGAGCTCAAGCGAAACAGTAACCCGAGAGAAGGGCAAGTAACAGAGCTTGCTTTACGCAGTGATGTCCAGAGTGGTGGTTTCCATGTGGCGTTCTGCTAGCCACCATGTCTCCAGCACTAGGGAGGGTGGTTGGGGGAAAGAAAGGGAACCCTCATCTCTCAGCCCTGGCCTCAGACTCTTCCTTCCCTGCTGCTAGACTCTTTTGTCACATCCAGAACCAGCCTCTTCGCCCCAGGGGAAAGAGGAGGGGATGTCCTCATGTCTTTACTGCCAATTCTGGGTCATTATGGCCATCCAGCCACACACACCTCTGGCCTGCGACCTCTGCTCATCATCATCACACACACATCCCCACTGTTCACGTAGATCTGAGAGGGGCTTGTTGCTGCTGAGCCCCTGAGGTAGAAGGCCACTTTGCTGATCCGCACGAAGCTCCATAGCTTGATGGGTCACAGAAGCAGACCAAGGACTCTTGCATCAGGAATTGTCACCACTACACAGTCACAGTCACCAGACCCAGAAAAGCTTGATGGTGGAATTTTTCAGGGAATAGATTCTTTGAAGGTCAAGAATTCCAACTGGAGTAAGCTGTGATGTATAATGTGGTAACCAATATCAAAAGCCTCCCTCTTGCATAGATGGAGTGATGGGGGAAGTCCTTCTGTGTATATGTTTGATTGGTATAAATAAAGCACTGTTGGTCAATAGGGAAGCAAGATAGGTGGGACTAGGAGTCTAGGAGTATTCTGGGAAATGTAGTGAAGAGAGGCATTGCGATGTGATCCCAGAGGAGAGAACACAAGTCTGTGTTCTCAGTAAGATAAGACCTTATAAAAATATATATAAGTAATTGTGGGTCAATACTTAAGTCAGAGCTAGCCAATGAGAAACAATAGCAAATGACCAACAGCTTCATAATTAATATAGTGTCCTGTATGTTATTTGGGGGCCAAATAGACAACGGGACCCAAGCAGCAGGTGAAAAACTACATGTTACAATGGAGTCTTCAGCTTCAGGGAAAATCTGGAATAGTTTTCAAGTTATACTACTTTTTACATGAAGATACACATGATATGCTAAGAAATACCATCTACATCCATCTGAATTTACTTTGATATGACTTAATTTGGTAGGTGACAGGAAATGAGACCCAAATGCCCTTTCTTCATAATGCTGTGGTACCCAGGGCATATGTACTCTATTGATTGTATCATGGAAACTACATAATGGCCATATCATTCTCTGCCTCATTGCAGGCTAATATCCTAGGTTGCATGGAGCATGCTTTAACTTATTCCAAATCTTAGCAAACTATCCTTCCACTCTGCCCAGCCTATTTTCCACAGAGCAGTCAAAAAGAGATTTGGAAGCATAAATTGGATTGTGTCAGTCTCCTGCTTAAAACCTTTCAAAGTCTTCCTGGTGGCTTAAAATCAATTGTGCATGCCTGCCTAGGGCTCCCAGCTTCTAGAGGTTGTGGCTCCTGTCTGATTTCAGCCTTGCTCTCAGTCTGTTGCCATTTGCTCTGTGCCCTGGTCTCTACCAAGGCTTAGGAGCCTTGGAACTTGTTCATCTACCTGTCAAGAATGTTCTTCTGCCTTCCTCATGGCAAGCTCCTTCTCATGCCCCAAGTCTGAAATGCCATCTTTAATGTCAGGAAGACTTTTTCCTGAGCACACTGTCAGATGTGACTCTCCCCAGTCTCTTTCTACTTCTGAATCCAGTTCAGTCCATTTCTGTGGCTTAAGGTGGTAAAAAAAGTTCTCCAGTGATTTAGGGTGTCTTTTCCTATTCTACCTGAATGTAGGCATCATGAGGATAGGATCCTCAGGGTCCATTCACAACCATATCTTCAGCATACACTGGTACGCTTACCTGTAATTCACTTATACAGCCTGAATAATGAAACCAGGATGGCCAGTGAGCAACACAGATTTTTCTTTGTGTGGTGTGGAAAACACTTTGGGTGGCTTCTTGCTCTCTGCCTTATTCCCTTGAGACTGGATATCTCATGGATCCTGTAGTTTGCAATTTTTTCCAAGTGGGCTTCTGGTCAACAAGCTCAAAATCCTCCTGTCTCTGCTCCCCCAGAGCAGACTTTTTATGTGCATTCTCGGGATATGAACTTAAATACTCATGGTTTTGTAGCAAACATTCCTCACTGAATCATTTTCCCAGTCTCTGGATTTTTTTATGGTCATTGTCCAATAGGAATTATATAGAGCCAGCCAGTGGTTTGCAGCCCTGGGGCTCACTCTGGTGTATAGTATGGCCTTTCTTCCTTAGAATACACCAACCACACAACACCGAGGAAGCCAACTCTTAGGAGAACTATGGCTGAGGACAGAGTCTATGTCTGATATTCTCAACTCTGTCCATGTGCCCTGGTACTCAAATTCAAACTGCCTAGGCTTCTCCTGTCAAGTCTTGAGTCTTTTCCAAGCCAGAGTGCCTTGGGTCTGTCTGAGTACAAATGAATTTGAGAGATTCTTGTTTCTCGTCTTGGGAGATTGTTATTAATAGATGTTTATATAGAAAGTCGTCTTCTCGTAGAAGCTTGACTAGAAATGAGTGTGAATGGTTGGGATGTCCATATCCTCAAGAGCATGTCACCTAATAATATCATCACTCCCTCCTGGAGTCTGCTTCCTTCAGAAACAGACTTCTTGCACCTACGCTTGTGCAACCCTGATGTCTTGGTTTCCTGAGAGGTAAAACAGTGGTTCTAATCAGCTTCACAAATTTTTAATATTTTTTTGGGCTCTGCCTGTTCTCTTGCCTCAGTTTATGCATCAACACCATCACACCATGAACAGGACTCCTCCAAAACAGCCATGTTATATTGATGATTTGAAACATGTCTTCTAAGAGGCTATACTTTGTTTGCAATGTTTAATTAATTTACATTCCTGATGCCTGCTAGATTACCCAGAATTGCATTTTGGTTGGGTTCCCGAAGCACTGTGTTCATGGTGACCAATGTTGTTGTAATGGAAAATGGCAGGGATTTGTCTAACAGTGTTCAGGGAAATTTTATTTTATGGCTATATGGTCAGTTCTTTTGAAATTGAATTGTAATTTCCTAAATTGTAGCCCAAGGTGATAATCTTCTAAATTCAGTCTCCTCTCACAATGAAAGGAATGGAGTCCCTGTTTTGTTTATTGTCTTTGAATTATTTATAGATTTAGAGCCACCCACTGAGCATTGATTATTCTGCCAGGTGCATTGGGTCTCAATGGGTTGGAAATGAAATGTGGGGTCCCAAGCAGGGGACGACATGGAAACCACACTCACAGTTGATTTGCTCACAGATGTTCACATAATAGAAGCTGAAATTTAAGAAGCGACTTCTCTCTTGGCCATAGACAAAGAGAGTTGTGTGGGTGTTGGGAAAGCCAGGGGCAAAGAGACTATGAGAAGATGTGGGAATAGCATGTTTGCCAGCTCTGGCCGGAGAAGCAGCTCAATGACAAGGGTATTGATTTTCCATCCCAGAAACAGTCTAGGGTGTGTAACTCCTGATGAACCGTCAACAAGGGACTTGTACATGAAGAATGCACTAGGCCTTGATCCTGGATGATGACTCAAAGCCCTGGACATTGATTTTGCCCCCTTTGCCAGTACCCTGAAGAGCTGTAAAGAATCATTGTGTGGTGTCAGGGTCTTGACAACTTCTAAAGCTTGCTGATAATGTAGACATGTAAGCTGGGCACTTTGTCTCTGCGTGTGGCAGAGCAGTGTTGCTCTGTGTCGGCCATAGTGACAGTTGCTTTGTGGCCCTTACTGAGTTCTCTAGTTTCACAGAGGGAAGGGTCAGATGGAGTGAATCAAAGAGACATGTTCTGCAGCGTGATGGGTTTGGTCTGTCTAAACAAACATCTCAGAAGTGCATTATTTCCTTCTGTGCATGGCGCTCATGTGAGCATGGCCCATGACCAAGGGACTGGAGACATCAGAATCGGGATTTTCCTGGTCTCAACAGCTAGAATTTCCTTGGGCTTGACTAATACATGCTTTGCCATATATTACATTTCTTTTAAAAGTATCACTTCTTAGCCCTTTGGCTGAGATCAAGTTAATCAAGTGAATTATGTTTGAAGTGAGCATTACTCGAGAGTTGTGATAACATCATGGTTTTCCTTCTCTGCTGTCCTCATAGTGTTCTGTGATAGATCACAAAAAGCCATGCCAGAGTTTTCAGATCTTAAACAGTATCCTCATGGGTCAGCAAGTCTCTTCACCCATTTGAAACTTAAAATGAGCATATTTGTTATTCAAATTCCACCCTTTCTCTATGTGGCTCTATTAATAGTAATGATAATTAATCCTCATTATCCAGGCAGGCTAACTACTGTATGAAACAGTCACCCCATTCCAGAAATGTAACAAAATGTAGCTTTATTCTCAATCAGCTGGACATAAGATGAGCTGTTTCATCCAGCTGATGGAAGGCTTGGACACTTTCGGTCTTATGGCTTTTCTCTTGTTCAAATGCTATTGTTTTGTCCACTCAGGTGGTGACGTTATACTTTAAATGCATTGATGAGTCAAGCAGAGACAATTTTACACTAATGCACTTAATTTTGTGGTATAGAATTTGGCCCTAGAACCACACTTTAATGTATGTTTAAAAGCTGCATGTTCTCGCAGAGCTTTGGTTGCAAGAACAGAACACCATAGAACAGTGTTTGTTGAATGACTGAATGCATGTTCCTATGTATGCTCATGGGTGTGTCTTCTGTTTCTTCATCCAGAGTCCACTCAGGAGCATCTGACAGAGAAGTGAAACATGTAGGAGGGTGTGTTGGGGCCTTTTAATCATCTCAAACATGTCTGTTTCTGAGGAAATTATTCCATTTAGGGAATAGCTGTTATTTCTGGCATGAAGTAATACGTGGATCATAAGACTGGACCATGTTGTTGTGTAAGTGATGGTTGGTGAGCTGCCAGCTTACTCAGTTTTCTTCTCTATTTCTTCAAGGATTTCTGGGCTCCTGGCACGTGTACTCATTCAAATGAGGAAACTGACCCTGAAAACTGCTTGCAATAACTCTCAAGAGTGTGAGACACCAGGACTCTATCTTTGACTAAGGTTAAAGTCTAAGTAGTCTTTAATACAAAATACTAAGTTGAAGTATTTGACTACTGAGGCTCCTGGATTGATGGACACTGGTTCATCAGGCTGTATGCTCAACTGTCAGGTGCCGTGTGTCATTTTTGTCCATTAGGGTCCCTTTTCCATTGGCTCCTTGAGCCAGCTCCTGTATCCAGACATGCTGGATACAGATCACACATCTAGCACCTAGCTCTTTGTTCTAACATACTAGGGCCTCAATAAGTTTCCTCTTCAGTGCTTCTCATAATGTGACCTCAGGGCCAGGTGCTTCATCAAGGCGTGGGAAAGTGGTGAACATGCAAATGGCTGGGGACATCAGACACGCTGGGGACAGCCTCCAGAACAATATAAGGGTATAAATGTCTTTTTCTTTGTGCACATGCGTTCGCACATGTGGAGGTACCTGAGTGTGGTGGTGCAGGAGCAAGTGTGTGCAGGCATGTGTGGAAGCTAGAAGTTGATGTTAGGTTCCTTCCTCTGTCACTCTGCTTCCCTATTGAGGGATGGTCTCTTGCTGAAACCAGAGCTCACCAACTGGGCTACTGTAGCTTGCAATTTTGCCCCAGGGATCTCTGTCTCTACCTTCTGAGTACTGGGATTATAGATGGGCTGCCACGCCTACCTGGCTGTTAGGTATGGGTTCCATGGACCTCAATTCTGATCTTAATGATTGAAGGCCCAATTGCTTCACCTACTGTACCAATTCCCTGCCCCAGTTTCTTCTTTTATGTCACTAAGGTTCTACTCATTTGTTAGAGTACTCACAGGAAATTAATTCAAAGAGCATTCTTCAGATATTTTTCATTTAGGAGTAAAATATTTGGAGCACATCATCTAAAATATACTTATTGGTAGTTTTTACATATAACAAAATGCCATTATCTCATCTAAGACACATGGAATAGGAATTTAAAATAATGTACTAATAAGTGATATAAGGGAATTTTGTTTTTTGCTACTGATGGAACAAAAGATCTCTACTTTCACCACAGAAGTTCCTGTTTTAATGAAAGCAATGCAAATGAAGAAGGAAATTTTGATTTAACAGCTTGCTAATGATCTTTGTAAATACTTTGTTAAAGATTAGGTTCAAAGTTTAGTTTCTTTGAATATATTATTCAAATGGCTATTGCAGCTAGAAAGGATGGCTCACTAAGATATGCAGATCCAAAAGAAAGAGATACATCTGTGACTGTGCTTGCTACAATGCTTATCCTTTCATTTTCCAATCCCATTTACTAATTATGCAAATCATCTCTTGTCACATCCCACAATGCATTTTCACCTTCATCACTTTGTCAATCAGTTGCTCTTATGAACTAACTAGATGATATCAAGTCCCTGTGCTTTCAACAAATAAGTTCAAGCCCCACCCAGATATCTTTATTTAGAAGACTTAAAAATAGAGCAAGTCTCCAAAGAGAGCAGATAAAGAAATATTTTAAGCGAGACATACTGTTTTCAGGCAACAAGACCATGTGATTATGGAAATAGTACCAGACATCTGCTTCCAAAATGTTCTCTTTTTAAAGTGATTTTTTAATTCATTTTTAAAACACTCCTATATAAGAAGAGATAAACATAAAATAAAAATTATAAAAGTCATTGGTTGTCAAATATTGAGAAATATTCTCTAGATACTGTTGATAATCTCTTATATTACAAAAAGCTTTGGAAATTGTGCCTAATGGACTTGAGTATTGCTTTCTGAGAATCATTTCAACATTTGACAGCTCTTCAGTATCCAGGGGAGATCGGGGGACCTCTATGCACCAGGAGCTTCATGGTTTCCAGCATCCCACTACAAAGCACTACTAGGAAGATTTTAGCATTCAGGACAAAATTATTGAGTCAGGTTGTAAATCTGCTAGTGGCTCCTATTGCTTTGTCAACTCCGCTGAGCCTGGAGATTCTGGGGTCCTAAGGCCACCTTGTTGTCACTGCATCCTTGTTACTTGTCCATGGAATATTAGTTGTTTAATTTGTTCTTTAGTAATTGGATCAAACATAAATGAAATTAAAATTCTAATATTTTCCTCCCATACACTGGTGGATGGTTTTCAAATTTCCTGGGATTTGGAGTGCTTCAGAAACTACAGCTTTAAACTGAGAAGAGGCTTCTCATAGATTGTAGGGAACTGGGTGGAATTATCAAGGCATGACAGAAAGGCAGGCTCTAAGGGACACTCAAGGGTAGAATGAAGAATGAAAGATGGAAGTTGTGGGTATCAGTGCAGAAAAAACCAGAAGTGGTTATGCAAAAGCCTTGATTGAGTTTCCCCCATAAGCAAATAAAGATTCACATCAAACTACTTTGCTGCAAGCACCCTCTATCAAATCTTGGAGTGAAGGGATACATCGGGAGTTAGTTAATTGACCCCAGCCAACTACATGAAGTCCTCCACAACTGTGGTAGCTCATGAGAGTTTCCCAATGTGAGGCTAGCAGAGGGTGAAATTTTATAGTCTCCAAGGGTGCTGCTTGGGGGGAGGAGTATGACCTTGGCTGAGGCAGCAGTCACTGCTGAGGGCATCTATGAATGTCCTTTTTTGTTGCTAGGACTGTGATTTCCCTTGATTCTATAGCCCAGCCTCACCCATCGTAAGTGTGCACTGCTGCTAATACAGCTTTGCTCTAAGTAGGGTTAAGATTAAAGTAAGATCTTTAGGAAAATAAGCATTGATTTAAAAATATTGACTGTCTACTCTAGGCCACATATTCTTGGAGGCCTATATCACTTCCATGGACGTGAAAATTCCTTCCATAGCAAATGAAAAAAAAATCTTAATTCTTTTATGTATAATATGTAGACCTACATATAATAAACATGATATATATATATATGTATATGTATGTATTTGGGGAAAATACATATGTATATATTGGGGGATATCTGGATCGTTCTTCAAGGGTTGACACTGAGAAAATGATTAAGAAGTATTGTCCTATCCAGTCATCATCAGAGAGGCTTCCTCTGGCATCAGATGGGAGTGGGTGCAGAGACCCACAGTCAGACATTATACAGAGAATAATTTGGAGGTCTCTATTAGGTCCCTCCCCTCGGAGATCAGGGAATACATCAGAAGGTTGGGGGTGGGAATGTAGGACTCAGAGGAGATGAAGGACACTAGGAGAACGTGGTCCACCAAATCATCTAAGCATGGGCTCACAGAGACTGAAGTGGCAAGCACGGGGCCTGTGTGGGATGTACCGGGTCCTCAGCATACATTTTGAGGCTGTTAGCTTGTGGTTTTGTGGAACTCTTAACTGTGGGAGTAGGTATGCCTCTAACTCTTTTTCTTGCTCTCGAGGCTCTTTTCCTTCTATTGTGGGTTGCCTTGTCCAACCTCAATATGAGGGCTTTTGCCTTGCCTTATTGGATCTTGTTTTGTCTTGTTTGACTGTAGTCTCTTGGGGGTCTGCTCTTTTCTGAAGAGGAAATAGGTGGAAGTTGAATCTGGGGGAGAGGAGAGGTGGCGGGGGAGCTAGGAGGAGTGAAGAGAGGGGAAACATGGTTTGGACATATGGTACAAGAGAAAACTCTGTTTTCAATAAAATAAAAGTACTATCCTGAGCAATTAGTGAGTGTGTGTGTGTGTGTGTGTGTTAGGAAGGGTACTATGACTATTTTAAATAAAATCCTTACAATTTAAGTCTATCGAGGCACATGCAGGCCAGGGGAGTCATCCCTTCACAGAAAAACAAGAGCTCTTTAAAGAGTAACTGTCCCCTTAGAGTCCTTAGGTTCTTTCAAACTTCAAGGCATTTCTGGGTCAAGCCTTTGAATCCTCTCTGATGTAGGCGATCAGCAATCAGAATAGCCAGACAGGTGGCCTCTTGTTTTAGTGGCCCTAGGGTGGGACTATCAATTACCTATTAGGGAGAATGAACTGAGACCCAGACGAGACACTTAATCTACCAAAGGTCACACAAGCCAATGACAGTTTAGGAGCTAGGACAATCACTGAAGCTTTATTGCCTCCAACATCCAATTCTTTTTCAGCACAGAAAGCAAGTCAGCTTCCTCTCAAAGATGGATACTTCCTCTGCGGCATCTGACACTCCATTTTTCTTAATTATGTAGTCATGGTGCTCAAGAAAGATGAGTGTCTTTGTGAGCCTGAAAAGAGGAAATGGGCTGTTTGAGTATGAAGCATTACATAAGCTGAAGGAGACATATTATGTCTCTCTCAAAAAGGAATAAGAATGGAAAATTCCATTCAAAGAAAACTAATTCCTTTACCCAAGGAATCAATTTCCCAACTCTGTTGTACTGTGTGTAACTGTAGTGGACCCCTTAATCCACACCTTCCATAGGGGCAAATTGACACCTCTTTGAAGACCTGGGCCCCATATGAACAATGTCAGTTGCACAGCAAGTGTTCTGTAATTATTGGTTGGATAGGCAGATCTTCTGGCTGCCCCTCTAAACTTCTGCTAGGCTAACAAAGTGACCTCTTGTATTCTTGGTTTTAATATTGACTACAGATAGAGTGGCATTGCCTGTTGTGTTTCAAATCTAGGCACTACTTCTATGCTGATCTTGCAAATAAGTGTATGGATAACCAAATGTTATGGTTTAAATGTGAAATATTCTTCACAGGCTAATGTTTGACCATTTGGTCCTTGGATGGTGGCCCTGTTTTAGGAAACATGGCCAGCAGAGTGGGTCACTGGAGTGGACCAAGTCTCACTTGCACCCTAGGTCTTAATCTCTGCCCACAGAAATTTGAACAAGCTATCCTACAAGCCCCTGCTGCCATGGACCAGCAGCTTCAGCTGTTCTACCATAATTTGCCACAGCCAGATTAATTGTTGCAGGAAAGAGAATAGTGACTGCTACACAGAACTGTGGAAGGTTGGAACCTGCCTATGTCTGGCTTTATTTTCACCCTTCAGCTTTGCCTTGCTTTTTAGCATCAATACCAGTGGAGGTTTGGACCTACACAATAGTGTATCTAGCTTGCCATTTGACAACATCTTCTGAAACTCACTGCATGCCAGGTATTAAGCTATCTCCTGGATGTACAAACACAAACCATGCAGGTTCTGTCTTTAATTAGTTGAATATTTAGTGTGTAATAGCCTCAGAAATGCAGGGTTGCAGAAAGAAGTTAAATTCATCAGTGCAACATTGCCCAATGAAATTGTACCTGAACCAAGACCATGTTGTCACCATAATTTATGGGTCTCATTGGACAGTTTAACTCAGATGTTAAAACTGAACTTTAATTCCACAGAGAAGAGAGTAGAAAGATAGAGCTTTGGTGACTCATCCTTTCCATACTCTATTCCCTAAGCATAGGACCTGAGCAGCACCAAATGTCCCTATTTAAGGACAAGCTTAGGAAACCACTATGGCAGCAATTAGAGAATGACAAGAAGTAGGGAATAGTAAATGTACAAACAAAATGACTTCAAAATAGTCCAAACTTTGAGGCATGCATGCTGTGTACATATGATAGGTTTTCTATCAATAGTTTTCCACCCTGCATTTGTGGCACCATCGCTAATGTTATTGGTATACATCATGTATGGAATTGATGTATATAGACATCAAATGCATGGCCTTGGTCTCATTGGCATCAGATGCCAACCAAAGGAGCTGCCTGATAGTGATATCAAGAGTGAAGAGAGATGCTGCTGACAGTTTTACAGGTCTGTAGAAAGAATGTTCCAGGGCTTATGTATTAAATAAATCTCCTTGAAAAAATTGATTTTATATTAAGGAAGATAATTATCTCCATGCTTGTGTAGTTCTTTGTCCCCTTTTGGTGGGTAGGGGCACCCTACATGCATATGTTCCCAATTGGAAATTGCTCTTGAGTTTTTAATGAAAGAGATCCCTCAAGTACAAGTACACCCTCTCCAGCCCCAGCTCAGAGAATGTATGCTCCTATTCTCTGATCTTTGTTAAAAGCGCTTCATGGAACCTGGTTTATGGAGACCCTAGGTGATGACTAGTTTGCTTAGTGCTGGCTTCCTGGATAGAAGTACTTTCCTGTGAACTCACAAAGTCTTTGTCTCTGCCCTTGCAGAGGGGATTGAGGATGAGGGGACAGTACCATAACTCATGGGACATTACTGATCAGAAAATCACTAAATCATTAAAAAGGAGAGTGGGGTCTGCAGATTTCTGAATAAACAGGTGACAGGTGCCTAAAGACTTTCTGTCTTTAAAAATGATCACCAAGAAACTATTCATTCTATTCCCTTTGAATCAAGAAGATCTGAGGAACGAGAGTCACCACTGACAAAAAATGGATAATTTCTTGCAAGCAGTTAGCAATTTTCTCAATTTGTTGCATTAGACTCCTTCCTAGTCTATTCTCTATCGATAGTAAAATCTTGACTAATGACTCAGTATTAATGTGCGTATTCATTTTTAGAGGGGAGAGAGAAGAAGGTCTCGTTGTTCTCTAATTCATAGATATGAACCCATAGTCAGTTGACTTCATTACTTTCGGGCTTGTGGTGAGGTAGAATGCCATGAGAAAGAGTGTGTGGGACAAAGCTGCTTATCTCATGGTGGCTGCAAAGGAGGGATGGGAAAGAAGGAGGGAGAGAGAGAGAGAGAGAGACAGACAGACAGAGACACAGAGACACACAGAGAGACAGAGAGAGACAGAGATAGAGACACAGAGAGAGAGACAGAGAGACAGACAGAGACAGAGAGACAGAGACAGAGAGGGACAGAGACACAGAGAAACAGAGACACAGAGAGAGACAGAGACAGACAGAGAGACAGAGAGACATAGAGACAGAGACACAGAGAGAGAGACAGAGAGAGAGACAGAGAGACATACAGAGAGAGACAGAGAGACATACAGAGAGAGACAGAGAGACAGACAGAAAGAGACAGAGACAGAGAGGGACAGAGAGACAGAGACACAGAGAGAGACAGACAGAGAGACAGAGACAGACAGAGAGACACAGAGACAGAGACAGACAGAGAGAGAGACAGAGAGAGACAGAGAGAAAGACAGAGACAGACAGAGACAGAGAGGGACAGAGAGACAGAGATACAGATTTTCAATAACATAACTTCCACTACACTTCTCCTGCCGCCCAAAGTTTTTAATAAGTGGGACTCCAGGGAACACTCCACATCCAAACTACAGTGTCATGTCAGGTAGAAGTAGGTGCTCTGGGGAAGAATAATACTAGTTAGGGAAGGGAATGTGTGAGTTTTCTCGTTTCCATTGAGGAAGTTGTCTGATAAAGTGTAATATGCATTATATTGGTAAATTTCTAGGAGCTGTGTAAGTTTCTTAAAAATTGGACTCTGAAACAGGGACGTCCTTTCTTGTCCAGGACACCTACAAAATATCCACCTTTCCTTCAAAACTCCATGTTCTGGGGTAGACTGGCCCCCTAATTCTGTTGCAGGGGGAAGAAAGGGAAGTCAACAGTGGAAGGTATTAAAAATATCGCACTCTTAAGAGCAATTAGAAGGTGGCCGTTTCAGAGTGAGGCTAGTGTCTGTCCCGTGGGATACAAATGCCTGTATCAGGGAGGGGAATCTGAAGCTCTTCAGGGGAGCCACCCCCAGTTGGAAGCTGCCTTGTTACTGCTTCCCCAGCCCATTCCTGCTGGATGTTCTGAGTCCCCCGTTGAGAATGCTCCCCTCTTTTGCTTTCTCTCCATCAGGCTTCTCTAGTTGTCCCTTCTGGTTGTTGCAAGTTTTCTACTTGGTGATATCCTCCTATCTGCTGTTTCTAGCTATTTGCTACTAGATATGAATTCTTTAGTATTTTTCTTGATGTTTGCTTAATAAACCCACTCATCTGAGGCTGATATTGTGGCCCCTGTGGATCATTCTCCAGAACATACAAAACACAACAGGAACTAAGCCTTGTTCTGAATGATGGACACAGGGTTCTGTGAGTTGACAGGAGGGAGTGCATTGTGGGTATTCACTTTGTGCCTATCCTTGCTTGCATCCCAGGTTTGTAGGTGACCAAAGCCATAAGGGGTGATGGGAGGCCCATCCTGGACAGCTGTGAGCTGCCACATGAATGAGGAACCAGGGCTGTGCTCCATGTGATTTGCTCCTGATCAGGCTGGCAATGTGGTTCCTTTGTGTTCTCTGATAACAGATTTCTTCTCTGAGCTCTCAGATGCTAAAACATCAGTGAATTGTTGAGTTCAGCCCTGCTCTTTTCAGCTTCCTCCTGAGAAGAAAGCATCCTTGGAAGTCTCTTAGAGACTTTTGTGAATAGGGATGGACAGTATCTTGAATAAAACGAAGTTCTAAACCTAGAGCAGCTAAACACCAGCCACTAGCTGGCTAGATCCTCCATTTCACTACAGGTACTTGGAAAGATGGTACCCATAGACCCCAGTTACCAATTGTGAATTCCTAAGGACAATGGTGACCCATTTGAGTCCCTCTCATATGTTTCTTAAGGTTATTAAAAATTAGTGGCATATTTTTAACAAGTCTGATAATATAGTGATATGAAAAAAATAACAATTTCCTAATAGTCCAGAGGCTCAATATACAAATCCTAAGCCCAGCTACAAGGAGTAAATCCCATTTGCCATTTGCTACCTGTGTGACCTGCCTTGGGTTACTTAGCCCCATTCTGTTCATGAGAATGGTGATGGTGCTTTGTAGGAGTCAAGCCACAAAGCTACCCGCCCAACAGGGCGGGGTCAAGGTAGAGATAAAAGGAAGTGAAAGGAAAAGGACCTTCCTTTTTTTTCTGCTGGAAGCCAGCCACGCTTCTGACTCCCAGCTTGTGCGACTCTCTCTCTGGTAAATAAATATATTGTTTTCCCTATATAGTATCGAGTATCGTTATAGTGCTTTATTTGTACTTTGTGAGATTTTTATAGTAGATGCACAGCCCATACAACACTTAACACAATACTTGTTAGCAAAGTCACTGCTGTGCTTGTATCAGTTATTGTTAACATGGCTATTATAGGAGATCACTTGAGGGCTGGAGAGACAGATGAGCAGGTTCGAGGCTTCCTGTTCTTGTAGAGGACTCAAGTTTGGTTCCCAGAATCCATGTTTAGTGGCTCACAATCGCTTGTAATGGTAGCCCCAGAATATCTGATCGTTGCTTCTGGCCTCCAAGTGTACACATGCATATATGCACAAACACATGGTATACACACACTAATAAAAAATAAAAACACAAACCTTTAAAAAGATAGACCTTCCCCCTCTGCTTTCTCTTAATAAGACAATAGAGAATTTAGCTCTTCGGTACCCCCCTATTAAACACATCTTTGTAGATTCATATCCAAACACATATGACAGTTACATAATACTGCTTAATATAGATTTTAGTTTTCTGAACGTTACATTTTTAGTTGTCATTTTTTTTCTTTAAGTGATGTAGAAATGAAGACTTTGTAAATGTGTCCTTTAGACTGTTGCTTTGGTTTCTGAAATATAAATTCCTAAGACTGTAGTTGCTGGATCAGAAGTCATAAGGGTTTGAATGGATAATAGATATCCCAAAATATCATAGCAATTTGCTCTCATGCCAGAAATATAGCCGCGCTCATTTCCCTGTGTGCCTTCCCGCAAATGGATATTATCAATCTTTAATTTTTCCCAACCTGGTAGGCAAAAATAGAATTCCATTGTCTTTTCAGTTGGCATTTGTCTGACCTCCAGTGGGTTTGGATACTCTAAAGGTCTCTAAGTAAGGGCATTAAATTTTAAAGTCTCTAGTGGAGCTTCAACTTGGGGAAGGGGGCCAGACGGGAGTGGGGAATAGTCATGTGATCCAAGCAGTGTGCACATGAGGCCGCTCCTGTCCTCCCTCTTAGCAGCTGCTGGGTGATGACCTCTCCACCCAGGTGTCCACCTCTTGCTTTGAGCTCCATCCAGGTTCTAGCATCATACTTCTTTCTGTGTTTCAAACACCGCTTCAGACCCAACTGGGAGGCAGATCAAACGCTCCATGACCCGAATAAGTTTCCATCTTCTATTTTCTGTCTCCCCAAAGTTGATGCTTCTAATGCAGTCTACTGAGTTGATGGTCACAGGAATTCCAGCACTGGAGTGTTGAGCTGTCTACAATGGTTGGGTTCACTCCTCCTCCCTTTCCTCAGCCTGTGCAGCCACCCAGGTCACCAAGTCCTATAGTTTTACCTTGCCCTGTCATTCCCTCTATTCTCCACTGGGTCTTGCCTTCATCTTGTTTTTCTGGGTTACCATGATAATTTTATGGACTCCAGTGTGATCGTGTTTCCTCTTTGCCCTATGCTCGGAGGCTCTCCTCCTATCTTTACCCTTCATGTCTCCTGAGCTTAGCTTGACTGTTCCTTGCATGAGGCTTCTGCTCCTCTTCCTTGTGTCCAGCTGAACCAAGACTTCCTTTTCTCATTCTGTGTTACGCTCTGGACGTCCTCATATCGTAAACACAGTGCATCCACACCTCTTGAACACCAGCACTTCTTTCTCAGATACGGGCCATGTCTCCATCATCTTATCTTACAAAAAGTAATACTTAATAACTTACCAATATGTAAAGGAAAAAGGTACTTAAAGTTTTGTTGCTAAGAACTCAATTGTTGATAAAAATAACTCATAGGGGCTGTGGGTATAACTCTGGGTAGAGCATTTGCTAACCATTTGTGAGGGCTTGGGTTGCTTCTCCAACACTACAAAATGAATTTAAAAATCTTCTAAATTGAAAGAGCCCTTGTTCTTACTAGAAAATTTGAAGCAAAATTGGAAGTAGAAATTAAAAAAATGATTAAAAGTCATTTATAATTCCAGCTTTCTTTTTCTGTCCTAGCTTGGTCACCATGTAATGATCTATAATAGATGAAGTTCTTTTCAGTATTAATAAGCTCCCATTGCTATAGCTTTGGGCCCCCAGATGAACTTAAAAATAGCGTGCTGATGTAATGTCTGTTAACACTGGAAAATGTCAATCATTTAGTATAACATAAAATATGTTAATTGGGAGTTATTCATAAAAATGTTTCACCAGGTATCGTATTTTCTTCACACGGAATCCATCAGTATGGTTTGCCAAGGATGAAGAATGGAGTCTTTGTGGGAGTTGAATTTGGAAATTAATTGAATAAACTATTGTTTTCATCTTAAATCCCCACCATCTGATACATTGTTTATTGTCATTTTTATTTCTTCATAGTATACTTTCTCTGGTGATATTCAGCCTCTTTCCCTTAAACATTTTTGATGATCAGCCAAAGAAATACAGAAGTCAGTTTCTATTGCACACTTTGTGCTAAAGTTTTAAGGAACAGGAGGGTGGGAAGAATTCTTACCCAATAGGCTTACACTGTTTGGCTCAGAAGCAAACTAATTAGCTCAATTTCCTTCGGGACTCCATCAGCCGTGACAGGAAACATGCTTTTGTAAATCACTAATCTCTCCTTCTGTCCCGTGACAAGGGATGGGGTTATAATTTTCATTTGTGAGATATAATATGTGTGGCAGTGGGCAGCTAATGGTGGCAGGACTTCTCCTCTCACAGCTTCGTGGAAAGAAAGCTGAGCATGGACAGAGAGTGGAGCCAGGCTCTCAATCCTCAAGGCATGGTTGCACTAACCCACTTTCTCTAGAGAACCTTCACCCCCAGAAAGCTCTACGAATCAAGTGTTTGAGCATGTGAGCCTGTGGTGGACATTTCTAGTAAAGCCACTACTAGTACATTGATTGTTATTCCCATTGGCAAGGTATAAAGCAGGGCTTTAAAAGTGAACACTTATAGATAATATGGGGCATGCTGGTTTTGTGTAAGAGAGATGGTATCCATTTAGAAAGATGGCAACAGAAGAATTCATGGAGAAAGGGAAAGAGGATACTTGATTAGGGGTTACACACTGGGGAGTCTGGGCTACAGCTTCTTTTTTTTTTTTTGGTTTCTCTGTATTGTTTTGGAGGCTATCGGTCCAGCCCAGCCTCGAACTCACAGAGAACCGCCTGCCTCTGCCTCTGCCTCTGCCTCCCGAGTGCTGGGATTAAAGGCGTGTGCCACCACCGCCCGGCCTGGACTACAGCTTCTTAAGCTGAGGGTTGTGACCCCAAATAGGGCCACATCATAAAGCGTAGGATAAGTTACAAAGTATTTGGCAACAGTAAAAGGTTTCTGAATACACATTAGCTGAAATTCATCACAAACCAAATATATAATGAATCTGTGGCATTTCTGTCATTGCTTGCCCGAGTTGCATCTCACAACTTTGCTGTAGCCATGGCTGATATCCTTCACATGAGCATAGTGTAGTGCCAGGCAATGCTAGTGAATGCTGCCTGTCATACCATCCAATGCCAGTGAAGGCTGCCTGTTATGTTATCCAATGCCAGTGGAGGCTGCCTGTTATGCCACGCAATGCCAGTGAACACTATCTGCCATGCCATACAATGCCAGTGAATGCTGTCTGCCATGCCATACAACGCCAGTGAACACTGCCTGTCGTGCCACAAAATGTCAGTGAGCCCTGCCTGTCACATGATACAATGCCAGTGAACCCTGCCTGTCATGCCATGAAATTCTTTCTGAATGCTGCCTGAAAAATGCCTACTCAGATTTCAGATTATAATGTTATGAGTTGCAGTATTTTTTACTGTATATAAAATGACTCTTGCTCCTATAGGAGCACCATGGTTAAAGAAAACAAAGATAATATTTTCTACTATAATTCATCAGCACATCAGTGCCATATTAGCATATCTTTTGGTTTTAAGCTATGTTTATATTTGATTTTAAAAAAATCTCTCTTTGAGTTGCTCCTACATTTCATTAACAGAATCAGCCATTCAGTGAATTTTGGGTTGAGTTCAGGACAGCATTTCTAACAATTTCTGAGATGACAATAACTGTTCTTTTGCCATTGGTTCTATGTATTCATACAAACTGTTATTCTCAGCATTGGCCACTGTAAACATTGAAGATGCTGTCTGTCTGGCAGTATCAACTATTCAGCCAGGACTTCTGCCCATAAAAGTAAATAAGCACACCCATCTCCTTAGTATGTAAATTTAGTTTAATCCTTAATAAATAATAACTTTATGTGTACTAAAGCATTGTTTTGAAATATTTGTCTCTTTAACATCAGCAAATATTTGATTTATACACCTATCCCATAAACCTATATACCTGGGGTCATGTAGAAATGTCTTGGGTGTAATAGAATAGAAAAGCAAGAGGCCTTGTGCTTGGTGAGGAAGACCTTACAGAGATTGGATAACTATAAATTATTCATATTTTTTAATGAAGAACTGCGATAGAATTTTACTGAGGGCACACACACACAGACACACAAAGACACACACACACACACACACACACACACACTGTATTCTAGGTGAAGCAGGAACTAGGAAACCGTGAAAAGGATCCAGGGAAAGTCGTGGAAGTCTCTGCTTCCTGTAGACCAGAATGCTTTGCTCACTGGGAGTTCCCCTTTCATATTTGGTTCTCTCTCTCTCTCTCTCTCTCTAGCTTCTGCCCTCATCAGCTCAAAAACTGCAAACTGTAAGATTTGGGTTTCTAGCCACTATTTGGGAAACCATAATTTCAACATCCCCAGAGTAGAAAGTTTCTATTTGTGGCAAATGTTTCCCAGTCTATTTCTAGCACCTCACAGATGCTTCTCACTAATCACCATGTATTCTGTTTTCCCTTAATAAGAAAGTCGGCTGCTGCAAAGGCTGACACTGCACTCACTCTCCCAGGCATTCAGCTGGAGCAAGTGACAAGGGTAGACTTATTATCTATTCCTCCAGGTCTTTGAGAATCACAGGTTGCTGGGAGAATTTCATTCCACCGGAGAGTTCCGTTTGGAAGCAAACAAAATCTTAGGTGACTTCTGATAAAATGAAGGTATTTCCAAATAGGCAGTAGTTAGGTTTGATTGAGAGGCAATCTCAGCCATAGTACATTTGTCTTAGTGGGATAGGGAGGGTTGGGAGGGCAGGCTCAGTCAGTAAAGCATGAGTTCAGATCCCCAGCTCCCGTCTAAAAGCCAAGCATAGCACTGCACATTGCACTATGCAGGTGGAGCCAGGCAGATGCCTTGAATGTGTTTGCCAGCCTGTGTAGACAATTGGTGTCTCAAAAATCAGGTGGAAAGTCATCCATAAGTACACATGACATACATGTCTACATGTACATACTCACACAGATTATTACACATACACAAAAATAAATAAAATAGTTTTACTGGGAAATAGCAAGGGGCCAAATGAGGTATAAGCTTAGGCTTTGACATAAGACTAACAATTTAGAAAGAAATTGCAAATACTTTATTCTTACATGAGCTCCAGAAAAACTGCGCACTGGTATATTGTCCAGGGAAAGAAACTACAGAGACATTAGATAAAGAGAAAATTCTAGAGCTGGAACATGGGGAGCATAGACACCCAAAAACATCATGAGTCCATGGCTTAGAGAGGAAGTTCTAGTCTGCATTGGAATATTTTGCAAGATTATTTTAGCAAAGTAATGTTTCAAAGGTTCAAGTGCCTTAGGCTTTCTATTGCTGCAAATGAAACACCATAACCAAAAAGCAAGTTGGGGAGGAAATGATTTATTGGGCTTACCCTTCCCCATTATAGTGCATCACTGAAGGAAGTCAGGACAGGAACTCAAACGGGGCAGGAACCTGAAGGCAGGGGTTGATCAAGAGGCCATGGAGGAGAGCTGCTTACTGGCATGCTCCTCATGGCTTGCTCTTCATAGTTTGCTCATCCTGCTTTCTTATAGAACCCAGGACCACCAGCTCACAATGGACTGGGCCCACCCCATCAATCTCTAATTAAGGAAATGCTGACAGCTGGACCTTATGGAGGCATCTTCTCAATTGAGTTTCCCTCCTTTCAGACAGCTTGTGTCAAGTTGATGTAAGACTAGTCAGTACACCTGACCCCTGTCAACTTGATAGGCAAACACATTACTATTAAGCCACAACTCTTTCTTTCATTATTAGTCCTCAAGATCTCATGTTAAAAATATTAATAACTTTAAAAGTTCCATAGCCTTTTACAAATTCAGACACGTTAAAATTTTAGTCCCTTTTAAATAGCCAATCTCTTTTAAAATCCAAAGTCTTTTAAAATTCAAAGCCTCTCAACTGTAGGCTCCAGTAAAATAAAAAATAAGCACTTTCTTACTTCAAGAGGGAAAATGAGGGCACAGTCACAGTCAAATCAAAGCAAAGCCAAACTCCCAACTGTGTAAGCAACACAATGCCCAGTGCCTGGGGTCCACTGCAATCTTCTGCGCTCCCCCAAGGGGCCCGGGTCACTTCTCCAGCTCTGCCCTCAGCAGCACACACAGCTGTCTCCTAGGCTCTGACTGGCTCCACTCCACTGCTGCTGGTGTCCTTGATGGTCATTCCATGGCACGGGCATCTCCAAAAATGCTGACATCTTCTGCTGCACTGGGCTGCAGTTTCACTGATAGCCTTTCTTGGGCTCTTTCATGGCGCAAAACCTCAACTTCTTTACATGACCCCTCCAAGCCTGGGTCTTCAGCTGCCACTGAGGCTGCACCTTCAACAGTGGTCCCTCCTGGCATCTCAGCTAAACAGAATCCCCAGAATCTTAACTCGAATAACAAATGGCCCTAATAGTCTTTAAACATCCCTCTGAAATGTCACAAGTCAGGCCTCTTTCTTCTGCACTGCCCTCAACATTCTTACCTTCCAAGTTCCTACAGAACAGCTCACCAAACGTTGAATCATCAAGGGCATTTCCTGAACAAAGTTCCAAAGTGATCTCACCCACTGTGATATCTGCTTATCCCTCCCTTGTAATGCAAGAAATGGAATGTATTCATATTTTATGTCTGGGTGAAGAATTGAGAGAAAGCTAGATTGGGTATCTTTCAGGGACACAGAAGAATCAAAAGTTTAAACTGCCTGTTTAATTTACACAAGTCTCTGAGTGTGAGGCGGGAATTTTAATAGGAGTTTTTCAGTCCTTTTGACCTTTGAGGAGATGAAACCCATAGTTGAACCAATAGCTGTAATCAGTAGCTTCCAGGTGCCAAGTCTTTGATCTGAAATGAATAAAGGAGTTCAGCCAATGACCTTGCAGTGTCTGTGGCAGAGGTGCTGATAGCTCTTTTGTTCTCCTCCTCCAAGGGTGCCTCCTCTTGGTTACTAGGAATATTTCCTGTGCCCTGGCTCTGCTCTCTACATGGGGAGGTAGGGAAGAGAGCCAGCTCAGAACTAGTGCTGAGGACATAGAGGCAGGACACAGTGAAGAGTGGCTTTCTCAGACCTGTGAGCCTTATCCTGACTGAATTTAAACAATCAGCTCAGTCCCTCCGTACCTCCCTGGCCTCTCATCTGTAAACTACTGGGCTCAGGGTTAATTTTGTCTGGGGCCCAACCTTCTGGTATTGTATTTCATATTTAACTTTTGCTAGAGAAAACAAGGCAACCCCTATGCCACTAACGTTCAGTAAACTAGATGAAACGGGTAATACCACCTGTGAGGGTTAGCTTTTTTTTTTTTTTCTCAACTTGACCTAAGCCAGTGTCATCCCAGAAGAGGCAACCTCACTTGAGAAAATGCCTTCCTCAGGCTGCCCTGTAGGCAAATCTGTAGGGCACTTTCTTGATTGATGATTGATGTGGGATAGACCTGCCCACTGTGGATGGTGCCATCCCCGGGGAAGGTGGTCTTCCTTGTATAATAGATCAGTCTAGCAAGCCAGTGAGCAGTGTTCCCCCAGGAACTTCTGCTTTGGTCCCTGCCTTGAGTTCCTGTCCCAAGCTTCCCCCAATGATGTCATGGAAGAGCAAGCAAAGTAAACGCTCTCCTTCCCCCGAGTTGGTTATGATTCTTACCACATCGATAGAAAGCTAACTGGAGCACTAGTGAGAGGTACGTTATAGTTTATTCAAAAGTATGCTTTCCTCCATAAAGAAACTCCATGAACAAATCATGGAGCCCTCCTGTAACTCGGAGAGGTTTTATATGCAGAAAATAAGTGTCAGCTTCATCAAAAAGAAAGAAAGCTTGGAGTTTTACTACAACTGCTATCTGGAGACAACTTTTCTTAATTTTAATGAAAAAGATGCCTTTGTCTTAAAATAAAATAAAACAAAACAAAAACAGGCAAGCATGACCACAGAGTATGTTCGTGGTAAGACAGGAGGTTACGTTGGACAGTTGCAGGGATAGGGGACAGGGGTCCTAGCAAAGGGGATCTTGATAAAGTCAGTTTCTTTTAGGGGCAGGGGAGACACAGCTGTGCCTGTGAATGTAAAATAAATAAATAAAGACTTATTTAATTATTCAGTGATGAGAATGAAGGGAGTTGAATAGTCTATTTAAATTAAACTGTCACGATGATTTTTTTTCTCTCAGCTACTTCTCTGCCTCACCCAAGGAGGTTTACTTTCTGGGTTGGCATCAGCCCAATCATAAGGCTCACATTGTCCCTGACAGGAGTTGTTTTCAGAGTGTGAGAGAGCTATACAGGCATGCAGAGAAAGAACTGAGACACCTGTGTGTTCCCTGAGATTCAATCAGGGAGGTATACACCCCCAGAAGGTAAACCCATGCCTTTCCCTGCCAGAGATCCCAGCCTGTAATTCTAGAGCAAATCACCATCCTTTTGACTACATTTCAGACCTGTTCTTTGAAGCAAAGTTGAGCTTTTCTAGAAGATTCCTTTCCCAGAGTTGAAAGCTCACTCTGATCTGTCCTTCAGTTCCCTGCAAGCCTTTGTTCCATGGCTGCCTGTGTGGGCTGCATCCTCTTCAGTTACAGGACGCAGGTGCAATTTTGCTAGCAGCTAAATCTGGTCCCTTGATAACCACCAATGACAATGGCTTCCACCAGGGGCCACCCTGGCCTTGTTGTGGTTGTGTGGTCAGACTACTAATCACTGCTTCTGATAGTCATCACAAATGCTTAGGAATGAAGACACTGTCGTCTCAGATCCCTTTCCTTCCTCTCAAGTGAATTTGGAGTCACACATAGCTGATGACAAAGGGGACAAGTGGGTCACCTGACATTAGCTAGCTCTCACTTCCTGCCTCAGTCTCCCCTTCTTCCTCACCTATCGAGTGGGTCAGAGGTCACTGAAATGTCAAAATATCTCAGCTTCAGCCACAGATTATCATTTTGTAACAACTTCCTGTTTAAATTCCATCCCTTCCACAAGGCCTCTTGGGTCAGACTACCTTGCCTCTATCAAAATTAATTTGTCCTTCGGTGGCAGCATCCCACCATATGTTCTTTTGCGTCCCTTCCCGCTGCCCACTTTATATTTTAGACCTTGGATCCGTGTCTGTCTCCCTGACTAGACTGTTAACTTCCAGATAGCAGGGCAGCTCATGTCTTATTTATCTTTCCACTCACATGGTACTCTCTGCAGTGTGGGCAAGCTCTCAGGGCATGACTGAATTGACAATCACTCCTTGCTTGCAGCCATGAAGAACCTAGCTATAAGCAAGGCCTCAGGAATACAGCAGGTAGAACTTTTATTCCTGTTTACTCCTTTGGATGCTGAGCACCCGAGGAGGCCAGAGTTAGTTAAAAAGTTGGCTCCCAGGCCAGAGTTAGTTAAAAAGACAGTCAGCTCCAAGTATTCTAGGTTCTCAATGCACTTTTTAGAGACTGTAGACAAGGTTATTCCATTTCTATCAGACTGATAACACTGAAAGCAGCCTGTACTAATATTCCAGAGACAGCAAGTATTGGGGTTCATTTAGAACTGTACTGGGATATCAAATTCAAAATGGCACAACACAGCAAGTCTATGAAATATTCATTGAGCTTGTAGCGTATCTGTATTGTCAGACAGTCGGAACTGAAGGGAATACAAGGCCTGCTCTTAGGAAGTCTGGAATCTTATGGAAGGTTGTAAGAAGTCACAGAAATGACTAACATGTAAGAACATGAAGCAACTGGGACAACGCCAGCTTGGGGTTTTGAGTAGAGAAAACACTCGTCTGATAAGACAGGGCCAAGGGTTGTACAATGTAGGATGAGGACAGCATTGAGGATGAGCAGCGTTCTAGGGGAGAGGGGAACTTCATGTGCAGAGGAGAGATGTGGGAGCCTGGACTGTGGAAATGACTGTCCAGCTTCTTGGAATGGAGGCTGTATCTGTACGGTAAGAAGGAGAACACAGGCGTCAGGCTCACGCTGTGGAGAATATTGGATCTAATAGATAGCTTGTCCAAAAAATTGGAGAGACTGGAGTGTGAGGAAAGATTTTTGATCAGGGGAAGTCATTCTTTAGACCCAGGTTTAGCAAAGTGATACATGGGATTATTGTGATTTTTTTTCTGAAATGCAGCCTTCCCCATTCATATGTACAGGGACTGGCTACTGTGGTGCCATGTGAGAGAGACTGTGACAGAGACACCTGGCCATGTGGCCCCAAAGCCCTACATATATAAATATTTATTCACATGCTCCCTGAGTCCTAATGGAAACATCATTCATTCATTCAGCCATTCAATTATTAACTACCTCTATCCACAAATAATTGTCTGGGTGATAGGGATCTGTTTCTGGATTTTCCCCTCTGTTTACGAAAAAGATTCCTTTTCTAACATTTTTGACTATTCTTCTCAGGGCTAAAGTATAAGTAGTTACTTATATCAATGACACAGATTCACAGTGATAATATAGACTCATGAATTATGCATGGGCAAAGAAGGCTATAGCGTGTGTTATGGAGGCTGGTAGCATTATGTAAGTTCACTCTAGTTTGGGCTCTAGCTTAACTGTTGTCCAAGGACAGATGGCAGCACAGTAGGAACAACCAGGGCCATTCTTGCACTGCCACCCAGCCCCTTTGCCACTTCTGTGGGGCAGGAGGGTCGCCCACGCTGACTGCATTGGTTTGACGGGGCTCCCGTAACAAACACCACAGTCTGGGTGGCATAAACAGCAGACGTAGGTGGTCTCGGTCGGGAGGAAGCTGGCAATCTGACACAAAGGTGTGGGCATGGTTGCTGTCTCACCGTCTCCCTCCTTGGCTGAGAGATATTTGTCTTCTCTATGGTCACCTGTCTGAGCATATCAGTGTCCATTTTATAAATGCACCAGTCAGGCTGTATTTGGAGCTATACACAGACCCAATTCTACCTTAAGTATTTCCTTAAAGACTTTAAGAATAGAGTCAAAAGGCTTTGTTTATGAATATACTCACACTCTGAGGTGTTGAGCTTAGGACTTCAATGTTTGGGTGCTGGAGGGACAGAGTTTAGCTTAGTGTAGGGATCTATTTTTAGGTTACACATTTTGTTTTTATTTTCACCCTAGATTGTAATTCAAATGACAGCGCTACAGGAACTCACTACATTTTAAAAACCAGTGCTAATTTCAGTTCCCCGTGTGAGCAAACAATTGTAACATTGGCTGTGGAAGAGACAGAGGCATCATCTGCATGTCAGACCAGTGCTGCTATGTCTGCCACCAGTCTTAACCCAGCTGACCTGGGCAGAGCAAGAACTCCAGTCTCCTCACTCCAGCTCAGCCAAGCTCACCCTTTCTAAGGCCAACTCTGTCCCACAGATACCTTTAAGGGAAAGGATTGTGTCTGACTCACCCATGAACCTTCCAGGCCCAGGTTATTGCCCAGTGAGTAGGAGATACTCAGAGATGGTTATGAAAGTGAGATGCAAATCTACAAGGTAGGCATTATTCCAGCTAGCAATTTGCATAATAAGTAAGTTCAGAATTCAGAACAGTAGCCATTTTCTTGTTATGTATTCGATGCATCAGAAATTCCAGCATGGTATCGCATGGATGGTTTATTCTTGTTCCACATATCCCGAGCCCTGGATGAAAAGTCAGGCAGACTTGGAATGACTTGATGGCTCTCATTCCTATACTCACATACCTCGAATATAGGCAGGGCTGGCTCAGTAATGCTATGTGGAACACCTACTCAGGGGTTGTAGACTTCTCTACTGCAGGGGAGTCAGACTTCTCTAACCTGTTAGGTCAGTGTACCAAGCCCAGACACTCCAATGAACAGAGAAGATGCTGCATTGTGTATTTTTACTACCTAGCCTCCATCATCAAAGAGTATGATAACTACTATATCATATTGGTTAATACATTGAAGGAGAATCAACTCCATCACTTGATGAGGAAATGGTACCCTCACATGATATATGGTATATGTGGAATTAGAAGTAATATTGTGGCCATCTCTAGAAAATAAAATCTATTATCAAAAATAATAAGGACAAAGCCAGCACTCAGGAGACAGAGGCAGGTAGATTTCTGTGAGGTGGAGCCCAGCCTGATCTACATAGTGAGGTTCAAGACAGCCAGGGTTATATAGCAAGATCCCTGTCTCAAAAACAAAAACAAAGATATAATCAGGATGACCTAATTGGTGATTAATACTAAATTATTTATTTAATGTCACCAATAGCAAGTGAACCTTCTCCTTGGTCTTATCCAGCCATCAAAAGAGCTTTTTATAACAACATATAATAATTAGGATGTGCTATCTACGTTGCTGGTTATGGTGGGTTAGAGAAAGCAGCTTGGTTTAGGGTAACAACTAGGCTTCCTATTAATTTCCCTCCAGAATTAAACTCTTCTGCCCAGAATTATAGAGCGTGGCTCTCCAGCAGCCTGTCTTCATATAGAAGCCAGAGTCTATGCTCAGTCGGGCCTTCCAGCTTATGCTGGAGAAAAGCCACCCACAAACTCTACCCAAATGCTATGTGGGTCACTGGATGGATGTCTGTCTGATCTCCAGCTCACAGTGAGATGTGTCCCTCTTCCTCCACCCAAATGCTCTGTGAGCCACTGGATGAATGGCCATCAGAATCTCCAACTCACAGTGAGATGTGTGGTTCTTCTTGCCTTGGGCATGGCTTTACTTCTTAAAAGTGAGCAACAGTTGTCTCTACAAAGGCATCTTCTTAGACATGGGTAGTGGTTGAAGAACATTTGGGAGATTTGGAGTAAAACTCTTCATTTCTGTACAAAGCAGAAGTGACTTGTGGTTGCTGTTGTTTCCTGATATTTCCCCAACAGAAGCAGAGTAGTGGCTGTGATTTGCTTTCCTACTTAAACTGTCCTTCAAATACAAAGTGAAGTGATGGGCACATCATATTACGAGGAAGGTGAGTTCAGGAAAGGGAGTTTGCTGGGGAGAGGTGGAGAGTTAGCTACTGTGTGCCATGAAAGTGTCAGTGTGCATATGTATTGAGGCCACCTGCCTTTGCCTGTAGTTACTTGAGGTGTGGCCACTTGAGGTGGGGACATTGGGAGAGTAGTGCTGAGAGCCTCGTAGGAGGAACAGAAGTACAGAGAAATGGGTTTTACAGTCTGGGTGAGGAGCTGTCTCCTCTCCAGTCATCCCCCAGAGGTTCTAAGGAAGTCTATACTAATGAATGACTAAGTTGGCTAGTAGCTTGGGTATGTGATGGGAATGAACAGGCTCAAAGCCTAGTGTTTTAAGGGACCAAGTTTCATTTCTTCTTTACAGTACAGCCATGTATGCTGTGTGAACTGTGTGAACGTCCTGTCCTTACCCCTACCCCCAGCACCTCAGCTAACAAAGGGTATGCCACCTGGACCGTTGCCAGTAGCTGCAGCAGAGGGAAAGAGAGCTCACTGGCTCTTCAAACTTCTACCTTGGAACTATGTAAGCATATTTCTGCTTACTTCCTTGACTAAAGCAGATCACATGATCATGCTTCACTACAGGGTTCTCTTTCATACCATGCCCCTAGTCACCGAGTTGCAGCGCTGCTCACAATAGCTGAGTTATAGAGCCAACTAGCCATTTGTCAATAAATAACGGATAAAAGAAGAATATATATATGTATATATATATATGATTTGCAGGAAAATGAATTCAGCCACAGAATATCATATTGAAAAAATTAAGTCAGTTTCAGAAAGACAAATATGTTTTTCATGTTTGTAGATCTTAGATTTCATATGGGCACCTAAAGTCACATTATATATCTAACATATACAAGGGCATAAAGGAGTCTAAAGGGGGAAGGGGAAAGGAGAGGATAGGAGGACTTGGAAGAAAGTGTACCTGTATGAAAATGTCATTACGAAAGTCAGTACCAGGCCCAATGAATGTGCACCAATAAAGAAAAAAATTACTCAAGAAAAATATAGAAAACCTTTGATGGTTGGTACTAAGTACTATGGCATAAATCTCTGGAATCTCTTAATTAACTTGTTCTACAGAAGGATTTAAGAAGACCACCTGAAAATGAGCTTCAGAAAGTAATAATTGACAGTCACATAACTGGACATACTGACAGCTCTATTAGGTTCTTGAGAGAAACAGAAGTGACAGTGCATTCACACACATGTGCACAAATGTGAGTGACCATGCACACACACACATGTACACATACCACACACACACACACACATGCACACACATACCACACACATGTTCCACACACAAACATACAACACACACACACCCCACACACATACAACATCCCTCCACACACACACCTCCCTTGTGATCATGATGCACACTAGCTTAGAGTGTCTCATTGGTATTGCTCAGAAATACTCAAAGAGATTTTAGTCTTTTGAGAAAATTTTGTTGACTGAAATATCATTAAAATTTAGAATGCTTGCTAAAAAACGTTAAAATACCTCCCTATTATTTCTTCTTGTAGAAGAAAGATTATTTGTTTAAAACCTTTTTGCTTTAGGGAAGTATATTTCCAAAATATGTGATCTGCAGATGGGAGTAACTTGATCTGATTGCACATGTGTTTTCTTTTATTGAAGAAGGCTGACAAAGAATGTTTGTGTGCATATTAGTTAAATAGAAGACATAGAAGTTCCACGAGTTAAGAGAAGCTCACACCCAAAATGTTAATATATAATGTTGGAAAATTGTCACCAAGGAATCAAATACCTTTCTGTGAATCTCTTTATGTTTTATTTGGTCTATTAAAATATGAAATGAAAAATATTACTAGAATTTCTTCTTATAAATAGTTTCTCTTGTAAAACATGAAGTGTACAGGAAGTCAGTTATTTGAACTGCCCAAGTCAGTATCCAAGAAAGACCCAGTTTCAGAGCTGGGAAATCTAGACCACCCTCAGGCTGCTTGTTCATCTCTTGATTCTTGAAAGGCCAGAGTCCAAGGTATACACAGATTTCTAATGACTGGTTTTGTATAAATAGAAACCATTTGTATTAAGCGGGAATAAAGATGGCCTCAATAAAAAGGGACCATGGAATCCACTGCCCCTTTGAGAAATGAGGATAAAACAACCCTTGATGTCAACAAATAACCCCCCCCCCCACCTAAAGCAGCTACCCAGCATCCTGGCTTCCTGCAGCTGACACTTGGGTCTCCCCCCTGAGAGGAGCAATTCCATTCACCTTGGGCAGTGGGAGGCTGCCTCTCTTCTGATCTTTCATCCAAGGATCACTGAAGGATTCTGCAACCAGCAAAGGGATCCTCGGAGACCACAGAAAGAAAGTCATCCCACTCTGCAGGTGGCAAGCCAAGCCAGAGCTCCCGAAAGTCCATTCTCTTAGTATAATAGGTGATATTTCTGTGTACCAGACATAATTCCTTGCTGTAGCTCTAGTGGAGCGATCTGTAATAATTCACAGGCACTTTTTTTGGCATCTTCAAAATTAGTCCCGCAATTAAAACATAATTATGCTTTACTCTTTAGTGGTACCTTTCACCCGGGGAATGGAAAGTATTTTACAAACATTAATTAAGCAGCACAGCACTCTGGGAGGAGTGTGGGAGTTATCCTGCCCTTCCATGTGGTAGCACAGAGCTGAGGAGTTTATTAATTTATCCACGACAGCAGTGGGAATTATCATTTAAGCTTTCATAGCCGAAGTCTCTCTGAGGTCTTACTCTTCATTTGGAGAGTCTTTTAGATGTATTAAAAACCTTTGTGAAAAATATTTTCAATAACTTGGTATCAGCATTCCATGTTACGTTTAAGGTTATTTTTAATCTGTGCCTTTGTGTGTTCTTTGATTGTCTGCTATGAATGTTAGGTTAGGACTTAAAAATAGAAGGGAATTTTTAAATATTTTCATTCAAGTATTTTAAATATCTGAGGGTTCATGTCTTTTTTTTCTCCCTTCTCCTCTCCTTTCTTCTCCTTTCCTCCTCTCCTCTCATTTTCTTTTTGTTTTTCTTTTTAGGAAGTGTTCCGTGTAGCCTTGATTGGCCTCCAACTAGCTACTTTGTTGGGTATTTGAAAGTGATTTCTGTTCACCCAGAGCCCCTTGACTCTGTTTGCTTTTGGTCATAGCCCTCCCAAAAGAACCAATAGCCTGAATCCTAACAGCATGGGATTTCCCCCAGATCTTGTATTCTAGAGGCTTTTTTTTTTCTGAGTCGTGCTCAAGGTGCTTACTTGTGTCTTTCTGCTTTCATTGAGCATAGTGCCTGGGAAACTCAGCCAGGTTGTCTGTCATAGTCAATTCATACTTACTCAACTGTATTCAATTGTTCGAATATGCCATAATTTTATTCTACTCTTCATGAATAACTGGGTTGTTTCTAGCTTGCAGTGATTTAAATATTATTTTAATGTTATGTTGTTGAACACATTGTTCTTCAATTTTCTTGAAATATATCAAAGGCATTCATTTCACATACATTACCATGAAGACATCAAGACAGTGGGTGATGGGTACCAAGGATTTGCAAGGTGTTATTCATGCTTCTTATAAAGTGAAGGAAAATGGTTTCCCAGTTACAGGAGAAGGGAGCAACCACACACACACACACACACACACACACACACACACATGCACGCTTAGGCGCAAGCACACACACACACATGCACACCCTTACCCTTGTAAGTCCTTAAATGTCTCTTGGCTGTATTGGTTGTTGTGTTTTAAGAGGAAGCTTGGAGAAGTGGAAAGGGGGAGGGCTTCAGGAAGTCCTGAGTGTCATTCCCAACCCCAGAATTCACTATCTGACTACTCCACCCACTCCAATTCCACCTGACTCTGCCAAATGGGAGTCTGGCTCTACTAGAATTTTAGTTTGGGTTTTAAGAATATATGTTTAAAAGTTAAGTAAATAATTAAATGTGAAACATGAGCACATCTCATTAGAGAAACCTCTAATGCTAGTTGGACATTCAATATGAAGGATTTAAACAGTCTCATTCAGTGGTTGCAGTTAGAAACTTGTTGACTTTAAGTTCAGAATTCTACCAAAGTGGAGCTTGGGCAGAAAACTGCCTTGGAATTTCCCACACACTGGATCCTAGATCAAGAAACCTGATGCAAAGCGATGCTTTGAAGGTGGTGAGGGCTGGGGTGAAATGACTGGGGTGTTGTTTCCACTGATCTCACCTGGATACTCACTGTAAGTGCATTGCACATGCTCTTGAACTGCCACGAAGCCCTTGTGTCTAAATCTGTGACTCCTGTCCTCACTTTGGTCTTTCCCACCTGTCCCATCTCACGGGTGGTTCACAGTGGCTCTTAGAGCGTGAGTGTACCTGACCGCTTGTTCCCCTCATGCTCCACCAACCCAACATTCCTGTTCGTTCCACCTTCCATGTATCCCACCCGCTCAGCGTTTGTCTCCGTCTCACTGCACAGTCATAGTGCATCCTGGGGGTATCACCCACCTGAACCTCTACAGAAGCCTTCAAACTGTCTCCTGCCACCCACGTTTGGACTTAGAAGTCCTATTGCCATGTCACAGTTAAATGTGGTCCTCTTTTGAAAAAGCACATCAGATCATTTCTGTTTCTGCTTTGATCCCTTTTTTGATCCACATTACTTTAGGGTGAAGTCCATAACCCTGACCCTAAGAAGTAGCCCTTCTTTCTTGATTCTATCACAAAGGCCTTTTTGGTCCTTGAGTGGCTGTGGCCTTGGTTTGCTCTGTATCCTCCCCTCCCACAGCGAGCTCTTACTAATTACTTAGGCCTTCCACGTAATGTATTTCCAGAGGACAGCACAATCCCATGATTCCATGCCATAAATGGTGTGTGTTCCTCAACTGGCTACCCTCACAGCACCTTGTACTTAAGACACTGTTCACACATAGATGGTGAACTAAAAGCCCTTTGCTCTACTAGTCCATACACTTCGTGAGAGCTTGATGCTTACCTACTGTTTACTCAACTATGTATTGCTAAGCACTCAATAAACGTTTCTCACTCCCCTGAGTCACATAGTTCTATAGGAGAGGCTTAGGCCATTTGTATCTCCACAGGAACAGGGGACAAATTTTATCTTTTCAGGGATACTGAAATAATATTTTCAAACAGTGAAGTCAGCAAAGGAAATCGCCAATGTTTGTAAAACAAGTCCTTCAAAGCAGATTATAAAGGTTTTATGGTGGTATTTATTCTTACCAATTTCCCTGGATTTATTTTGATATCAATAAATAGGGCTTAACTTCACGGTATAATTTCAATAACAGTGACAACAGAATACAATGTATATAGGCTTTGATAACATCAGTAATTACATGCAAGAGAAAAATGCACCCAAAGGAAATGCCTTTCCTAGTCTGCCTATCCTAACCTCTTAGCCGTTTTTCTTCTGCTCCATAATTGAACATCTGCAAGGCCATTCGCAAGGTAAGAGATGAAACCTCTCTCCCCTCCTCTGCCTCATCAGCCAGGTGTGGTGTTTGTTTCTCAAAGGGAGCCCAGGAACCCCTCCATTTAGAATCACCTGGGGGTTTTAGAACAAGTCCAGAATGCTGTTGCTATCAGAAACCCAGTGAATTGAAACCTTTGCTAAGAGGAACGTTAGTGAGCCATGTTTGCAACAAGGAACAATGTGTGAAAATTATCATCCTTGGGCCCATTCACTACAGATTTGGGAACAGAACAGGTATGTGTGATGTGGGGAATTACAGTTTCCATGGCTCCTGTGAGTGCTCTCCTTGTAACGATCTTGAGCCTCCTGTATGGCATGATCTGTAGAACCATAATGCTAAAGGCTAAGCCCTGAACTTCTCCAATTTTATACTCAATCCACATATGCCTGCTAATAGTCTCTTCCCACTGGACATTTCTAAAGACAGAACCCATTAATATATCCGGGTTTTATCTGAAGCAGTGGTATAATCTTAGGTGAGCGTCTTTCAACTCAGCTAAAAGCTCTGTTTTCACCTGGAGTCCATTCCTTAATCTGATATCTGCAAATATGGAGAAGGAACACACTCACCATCCCAAACCACTTGTATGCAGACATCCCAGCCTCCCTCAGGACCAATGCCAAAGAGTACAGAAACCTCAGATGTTTCTTTGTTTCCCTTCTTTTACATTTAAATTAAAAACAAGCTTCTTTAAATGTCAATCCCAGTTCCCTCTCCCTTCCCTCTTCCCCTGCCCCCCAATGAACCCCTATCCCATCCCCTTTCTGCTCTCCAGGGAGGGTGAGGCCTTCCATGGGGAATCTTCAAAGTATGTCACATCATTTGGACCAGGGTCTAGGTCCTCTCCCTTGTGTCTAGGCTGAGAGAGTATTCCTCTATGTGGAATGGGCTCCCAAAGTCCATTCATGCTCTAGGGATAAATACTGATCCACTATCAGAGGCCCCATATACTGCCCAGGCTTCCTAACTGACACCCACATTCAGGGGCTTTGGATGGGTTCTATGCTGGTTTCCCAGCTATCAATCTGGGGTCCATGAACAACCCCTTCTTCAGGTCAGCTGTTTCTGTGGGTTTCTCCAGTCTGGTCTCCCTCTCTGCAACTGGATTCCAGGAGTTTCTCCCTCTCTGCAACTGGATCCCAGGAGTTCAGCTCAATGTTTAGCTGTGGGTCTCTGCCTCTGCTTCCATCAGCTACTGGATGAAGGTTCTATGATGTCACATGAGGTAGTCATCAATCTCATTATCAGGAACAGACGTTCTTCTTGTATGAATGGGCATCATTTGGGTATATGCCTAACAGTGGAATTGCTGAATCATAAGGTAGGCTTATTCCCATTTTCCTGAGGAATCTCCATACTTATTTACAAAGTGGCTGTACAAGTTGGCACTCCCACCAGCAGTGGAGGAGTGTTCCCTTTTCTCTGCATCCTCTCCAGCATAAACTGTCATTGGTGTTTTTTATTTTAGCCATTCTGATAGAGGCAAGATGGTATCTCAGAGTTGTTTTGATTTGCATTTCCCTAATAGCTAAGGATGTTGAGCACTTTCTTAAATGTCTTTCAGTCATTTTAGACTCCTCTATTAAGAATTCTCTATTTAGTTCTGTATCCAATTTTTAATTGGATTATTTGGTGTTTGGGTCACTGTTTTCTTCAATTCTTTGTATATTTTGGAAATCAGTCTTCTGTCAGATGTGGGGTTAGTGAATATTTTTCCCATTGTGTGGGCTGCTTTTTTGTCTTGTTGACAGTGTCCTTTGCCTTACAGAAGTTTCTCAGTTTCAGGAGGTCCCAGTTGTTAATTGTCCATCTCAATGTCTGTGCTACTGGTGTTATGTTCAGGAAGCAGTCTCCTGAACCAGTTCATTCAAGGGTACCTCTCACTTTCTCTTCCAAGAGTTTCAGGGTGGCAGGGTTTATGTTGAGGTCTTTGATCCATTTGAACTTAAGTTTTGTGCCTGGCTATAGACATGGATCTATCTGAAGTCTTCTACATGCCAGCATCCAGTTATGCCAGCACCGTTTGTTGAAAATGCTTTCTTTTTTCCATTGTATAATTTTAGCTTCTATGTCAAAAATCAGGTGTTTGTAGGTGTCTGGTTAATATCAAGGTCTTCAAGTCAATTCCATTAATCTACCTGTCTATTTTTGTGCTGATACCAAGCTGTTTTCAGGACTATAGCTCTATAATAGAGCTTTAAGTCAGGGATGATGATGCCTCCAGAAGTTCCTGTATTGTACAGGGTTGTTATGGCTATCCTGGGTTTTTTATTTTTCCATACAAAGTTGAGCAGTGTTCTTTCAAGGTCTGTGAAGAAATGTGCTGGTATTTTAATGGGGATAGCATTGAATCTGTAGATTGCTTTTGGCAAGATTGCCATTTTTACTGTGTTGATCCTACCTATCCAAGAGTATGGGAGATCTTTCCATTTTATGGTATCTTTAATTTCTTTCTGTTAAGACTCACAGTTCTTGCTATACAGGTATTTCACTTGTTTGGTTAGTGTCATGCCATGATATTTTATGTTGTTTATGGCTATTTTACAGGTTGATAATTATCTGATTTCTTTCTCAGTCCATTTATCATCTGTATATAGTAGGGATACTGATTGTTTTGAGTTAATCTTCTATCCTGCCACTTTGCTGAAGATGTTTATCAGCTGTAGGAGTTCCCTGGTAGAGTTTTTCAGGTCACTTGTGTAAACTATCATGTCACCTGCAAATAGTGAACGTTTGACTTCTTCCTTTCCAATTTGTATCACCTTGATCTCCTTTTGTTGTCTTTTTGCTCTATCTAGAACTTCAAGTACAGTATTCTTTTAAGAGATTTTCTCATTTCCTCTTTGAGGGTCTCTATCCTCTTCATAAAGTTTTCTTCTGCTTTATCTATGTTGGGATGTTCAGATCTTGCTGGTGTGGAGTCTCTAGACTCCCGTGGTATCATATTGATCTTTCGGTTGTTGAACGTGTCCTTATACTCTTGTCTTTCCATCCCTTCTTCCAGTGAGTGCCAATAGGACCTCTCCCTCTCCTGGTGGGTAGGGGTCCAAGGTTCTCTTCCAGCTAGTACAAGCAGGTCCAACACTCCCATGGCTCTCCTCTTCCTGTGGGTGGAGGCGGGACACTGGTAGACTCTACATGTCCTGGTCCAGAACAGGCTCCCCTGATAGCACAGTCCCCAGGCCTTAGGAGGCTTCCAGCAGGGCACATGAAGGCAGGCCAGAAACAGGCCCATGCTCACTTCCTCCCCCTCAGATGTTTCTTAAGTTGTGATAGGCAAGTAAGAAAATGTAGGTATAGTATATTCAGTCACTTCTAAATCTAACTATATATGTGGGTAATTTTAATTCTGGAGGTGCTGGAAAGCATCTGGTCTATTTTGACTCAGATCTGAATTGAATCTTTCTCTACCACCTTCTGCTTGTGTGACTCATGCACCTGACCTGATTTACCTATGCCTCATTTTCATCGTTTGACATAACGAAGACAAAAATCCATTTGAAAAAAATCACACTATGATTTAAATGACACACAGCATAATGCCTGCCACATAGTACGTGTTTAATTGAAAAAAAAATCCCTGTTAGCTGTCACTTTGAGTTTCTGGTGAGTCATTTGATAACATGCATTAAAATACAAGCTTCACGTGCCTTAGGACTTCGCAATCCCACTCACACTGGGAAACCAGGCCCGCTATGGGAAGTGCAGAGGCATCTGGCAGGCAGGCAGCTTGCCATTCATTGCATGGGCCTCCAGCATGTGGTCAACAGAGCAGGCGAGGTGCTGTGCAGCCGTGATGCTGCCTGTGGCAACCATCTAGAAGTGTTTATGTACCTGTTTAGACCATAGCCAGAAAACTAGCAATGGGCCCAAGCTAAACTCAGCAGTTTAGAGCATTTGTTGCTCTTCCAGAGGATCCAGTCCCGTCCCTAGCACCGAGTCTGGTAGTTCACAATTGTTGTAACTCTGACTTCAGGAGATAAACACTGATGGCTTCAGTCTGTACCCACATGTAGACACACATACCTATCCACAATTAAAAATAATAAAACTTAGCCTTGAAAAGAAACAATGATGAAAATGAGAGATAATGGTTTGTTCAATGTATATTATGTGTTGATCCCAGACTTAACCCCTTAGTCTCTGTGATGTGCTGCCGTGACACATACGGTGCAGTTCCATATTTAGAGAGATCGAGAAACACACATCTCACAAGGAACAGCAGTGTGACAAAGATGGTCACATAATTAGTGACTGAATCCAAATTTGAACAGACGTCGTTTTGATTTTGCTGCCAACAAGTCAAATCTGTAACTCGCATCTGTGGGGATTTAAAATAAGCCCTCAAACAAAGCAAAGCAAAACAAAGAACGAATGCAACCGTTCAGTGTCAGGATCATATTCAGGCCTCTGATATGGAGATCGCAGCAGGCAAGGTTGAGAGCAACAGATTATCATTGTGTGTTCCCATTGCCTTGTGTCCCTTGTATGGGGTCAGCTTACTAAAAACAAGATTCACTCTTGGACAGGGATGACTGGGGCCTTGTTTTCACTCCTCAGAATCTCATGTACATATGTGAATTGTAAGGTCCCCTTCAGAAGACGTTTGTGAAGAAACTTAATTGGATGGCATGGGGAGGGCCATGGTGAAAGGTTACGAATGAGGACAGAGTATAATGGCATACGTGGATGAAGATGGCATGATGAAAAACATTGCTTTGTCTGCTAACTTAAAATCTAATTTTAAGACTGGATGTGGTGGTGCACGTCTTTAATCCCAGCACTTGGGAGCCAGAGGCAGAGGCAGGTGATCTCTGTGAGTCCAAGACTAGCCTGTTCCACATGACGAAGGTCAGTCAGGGCAGCACAACGAAACTGTCTGAAATAAAAATAATAGTAAATCATATTTTCTTACATTTAATGGTTAGATATAGATTTCTTCTGCCTTCTCTTGAAGAAAATTGAACTTCTGGAGTGAAGTGGCCACCGACTAGGATATAAGTACAGGAGGGAGAGAGGGAGAGCAAAGCTTGGGATTTTTGTTTTGCTATTTCCAAGACATTCCCTCATCTGCTTGTGATCGTGATCCAGGACTGTTTCTATCACAGCATGGATACATGGCAGTGCAACCCACATCAACCCTTCGGCAGGCTTTCCTTCCACCCAAAGGCTGAGTTCATCCCTTCGGACTTGCTGCCCTCTGAACTAGGGATTCCTAGTCTTTCACTGGGACATCAGAGTCGTGGCCTGTTTCCCTCTCCACCTTCATCAACAGATTGGGTGAGAACTTGCTTGTGACCCAGGTTGTGTGGGCCATTTACAAATCTTCATTGGTTACTTCCTCCCTACTTCTAATCAGCTTGGCCTGCTAAGAAATCAAGCGGCTAAAACTATTTCTCCTTCTATTTGATTACTGAAAAGATTGAGAAAGATCTAGAAAGCAAAAGAACTGCCCAAAGCGTCATGGGAGCATAGCAGAGCCAGACAAATCAACCCAGCAAGTGTAGGCTGTCTGGCAGGGTTGCCGCTTGGTTTGTGTGTAGCCCTCGTTCTGCACTGGTGTTTTTTGACCTCAGTCTCCATTCTGAGGCAACTGCAAGCTGGAAGACGGGTCAGCTGTCTGAGTGAGAAGGAGATAGCTTCCATGAGGTTCCTGGCTTTCTCCATGCCGATGAAATTCAATCTCACAGTTTAAATGCTTGCCCCAAAATATTTCAAAATGTGAAACACATATGAGCCAAATGACAAAAATGTTTTTTTAAAAAAACAAAAACATGGGCTTCTTGTCATCTACCACACTGGCTGTTTCCCTGTCTGTTCAGTCAGTAAATTATTCCTTCTGGTCTTCGTTTCTGATGACATCCAGATGGCCTAAAAGTCAGAATTGCCTGTGTGAGAAATTCTCTGGGAAGTTCAAAGTGAGTAGCCGTGGTGTTTGGGGGGTGTGGGTAGGCAGTTAGTGGTGTAGCAAAAGGTTGTTATCCCCAACACTAATATCTCAATAGTCACAGTGTGTGTTCAACTGGGGTTGGGCAGCATCATTAATGCTCATATTTCTTAAATAGAGATGTGTTTTTCCCCCTTAACTGTAGGCTGCTGGTAAGAGCCAAAATTGCTAATGCTAACTTTTCTCCCTCTTCCTCCCAAATCTTCTGGAACTTAAAGCATGGCAACGATGTCCTTAAAACAATGCTGTCCTCTGCTCACAGTAGGTCCTGGCAACTTCAGGATGATCATGTTGTGAATTGTAGAACTTAAAGAGTTCTCAGTGAAATACAGCCTTCCATGACAAGTTAATAATGCTGATGACTCAGAATATTAGCAGAATTGTTACTTTTCACTGCTGCTAACCAGACTTTTGAAAAACAATCACACTCTTCTTTTGCACAACAAAAGTATGAACATTAGCCTCTATTGGCGTTTGTTTTCTGGTAAACAGATCATGCATGGTTTCTTTTATTGCCTTATTTAGAACTTGTAAGATGGAGCATGATTGTTTGCTTTTTATTTTGTTTTGTTTTCATATAAGTCTCTCTATGTAACCCTGCTTGGAACTTGCTATGTAGACCAGGTTGGCCTTGAATTCACAGATACCTCCCTATTTCTGCCTTCTGAGTTCTGGGACTAAAGTCATGAGCTACCACACCCAGAACCATCTATACTTTTCAAAAGCAGAAACAGAGGTTCACTGTCCACAGTTTCAGCAATTTTTCCCAAACTTGTAAAAAAAAAATAGTGACTACAAACTCAGTCACTTTCTACTTTGCTACATTTTCCCCCAGTTATAACCCTCCCCATAGTGTCTTGTTCTGCCAATGAACCACAGAGGGAAGTTTGAGGATATGAGAACCTAGTTCCTGAAGTGGGTGAGACTATGAGCAGCCTGCTATCGAGGAGATGCTACTGGTCTGGGCCTAGGCCCAGACCAAGGCCACCTTCCTGACAAATTGGCCAAAACTTAGGTCTAGAATCAATACCCATCTCTTCACAAGGTCCTTAGGGAATCCACCTGTCTAGTAAGTCTGAGATGCATCACCACCAAGATAATTGGAGTGGCACTTCCCACTAGCAGAATCCCAGCTCTAGAGAAAGCCATTTATTCCACTCTACTGACTCCAAGGTCCCTCTTAGCTCTGGTCAGAACCAAGACTCTTATGTGGGTGGGAAGTCGTGTTTCTTCACCTAGTAGAACAGGACAGCATCATATTCTGGCAACTATTTTACTACCATCACTAATGCTGTCCTTTTAGGACTGAGCTCTTAGGACAGCTACATCATTAATTCTCCAACAACATACATACACATATGTACGCATGCACAGTACCACCCATGTTGACAACAGCTATGTGTATACCCCCTGTAAGCACCCCTTGCAGAGGGACGAGATAAACACAAATCTGTTGAATTGTTCATAGTGTTCCAGGTATTTCAGTAATGCCTTCACCTATAGACCAGACAGGACACAGACAATAATTAGGTTATTGTCAGCATGCATTCAATTGCTAGCCAAACTTCATTAACTAGGACCTCTGTGTGTTTTTAATGGATCTATAACTGGTGTTTTAATGATGACTTCATTAAAGTGATTAAATTAAATGATGAGCTCCCAAACTTTTAAGTCATAAAAGAGTAATTAAGTTATACTAATTAGCATTTTCATGTTTATAATATCATCTTGAAAGTTAATTTCCAAGTAACCTTAAATGCATAAGAAGTCTGGTAGCCTAATAATTCTGTGCATCTTACCCTAATGTTAGCTGCTTGAAGGGGGTTCATTTTCCCAAGGGTAGTTTCCTTGAGTTGGAGACTATGGTACAAATAGTGTGTTTTAAACACTTTTTCCTTCACCAGTCTCTAGGAATCCTGTCTTTCACAACAATCCTTTCTTTTATCATAAATAAGTTTCCCAGAGCAGGCCTTATGCAAGGACCCTACTTCCTTGCCCTGTCAGTGTGCTCTAATCCTGATTCTGTGCTGACTGACAGGAGGGGAGGGGTCTCCACTTTTGCTCTGTGAAATGCCAGAGCACTGAACTTGACGTTGACGAGGCTCTCGGTTCCCTTCCACCTCACGACAGAATCCTACATTCTCTGAGAGAATAGTTTCCCAAAAGAAAGCCTTGGCCAGGATTCAGATGTCTCAGTGAGTCTCAGCTTTGCTCTCAGCACAGTCAAGTATTCCGTGTCTACGTTTCCGGTGCCTCCTCTCCGGCAGAGGCATGGCTTATGTCAGATACCAGCTCAGCCCCCAGGCAGGAGGCCTGACAGATGGGTGGTGATTGCTGAACAAAGGTCCCTGTTTTCCCTACCATGCTGTGGCCTCAGAAGAGGGTCTGAGGCTCTCTGTGAATAGCATAGTCAATATTTTCTTTTGCTTTTGAAATTTCCTAATGTATGACTAGGATAATACAGAATGTAAAATGTTCCAGTTATCAGAAAGTTACAAGCCAACTGCTGGCATAGGGGAGTGACTCTGCTAAAAATTTTAAGAAAACATATGCAATAATATGAGCTTTGAATTTAGATTTGTTAATGCAGTGATCCTTACTAACTCAGACTTCAAATTTTTTTTTTGAGACAGGGTTTCTCTGTGTAGCCCTGGCTGTCCTGGAACTTGGTCTGTAGACCAGTCTGGCCTTGAACTCACAGAGATCCTCCTGCCTCTGCCTCCCAAGTGTTGGAGTTAAAGGTGTGTGGCACCACTGCTGAGCTCAAGTATCTTAAAAGGGTAGAGTAATATCTACTTTGTAAAGTTATTCTAAGGATTCACAATAATCCCCTAGAAAATAGTAGATGTTCATTAAATACCAACTATTTATTTCACAACTAGAATGATGGTTGCTTAGTACCAGCTTGTGAGCTGTTGTGATCACTGTAAAATAATCACAGTGAAGACATCTTTCACAAATTTAACCTTACATAATGTTTTTAAAGTAAATTATCTCAAGAAAAGTTGGAAATTGTCATTTTAATTTTAGTAAAAATCAAAACTAGTAAGTATAAGACAGTCACTCGTATTTTACTTATTTATTTGATCTGTGAATTCATTATACTGGGGCTTACCAACTTAAGACATTCTAGTGTACTATTAGGTTTTATTCTATCAGATGAACTATGTTACTTTATCAAGTCACTTTACAAGGGCAGTGGTATTCCCTGGCTATCTCATGCTGCAGCCAATTACTATCTGGTAAATGCAAACACTACCATAACTCGGGTCAGACTCAGTGTATATGAAAGGGGCACTTAACATAGTTCTCAGAATGGTTTCCATCTTTGTGTCATCCACAAACATTTTAGAGTCAGACATAATCATGCAATATGGTAGTATATATATACAATACAGTCTGGGTCCCACAAGCCAGCTGTCTGGGTTCAAGGGTATGATGCTCTGTGCATTGACTGTGTAACTTCTGCCTTCTAGAAAGTAACTTGCAACTTACCTTTTCTTTTGGCCTCAGTTTCTTCATCTATCACATCTCACAAAGAACAGTACCCACATAATAGGACACTTGTGAAGAGTTGCTTAAATATGATTTATAAATATTAAGTATGATATCTGAGACCTGGGAAGCATTCAGTAAATGCCTGCCCCCCCTCCAAAAAAAATACCAGCCTGCAAACAAAGTCACTCTCGAGAGCTGGAGAAGCTTCTGATCTGACACTCATTGACTTTCAGCAAGATAATTAGCATGTCCCTCATTTATACACAGCACGCTGGTTGTCAGTTCCCAATAAGTTGCGATGTGCACGTTACTTAATACTGTGCTTGACTCAGTAGTTACACAATGACTGTCTTCTCTACTCCCCTCCTCTTTGATGAAGCCATGCTCCACAGAGCCCGGCCTCTGTACTTTGTACCTGGCAATGCTGTTTATGGCAGCCCTACCCTTGGCTCAGTGCCTCCTGCCTGTATCCCAGCGGTTACTTTGGGAGGAAGTGATGAACCGCATAAGAGAATTAGGTCCATTGCTATTCCTCTGCTTCAGCCAATTAGGGTGTCAGGCTAGATGCCTCCAAAGACATGAAAAGTATCCCAAAGGATGCTGGGTAAAGGTATTGTCTGATATCTTGTCACTGTTGTGAGTCCAACCCACGCTTTCAAGGGAGTGTCTTACACCTGTACGCCTGTGTTTAATATCGCTCTCCTCAGAATTTCCAACCTTCACTTCCTCCTTTTTATGATTCTTGGATTATCAGCTCATGAGGCCAACGTGGGCATGTGAGACCTAACTCTTGGGTTTACACAGATATATCAAGTTAAATAAATCCCGTGTTCTTGAAGCCAACAATGGCAGCAGTAAAGCAACACCCTTTAAAGGGCTGATTCAAAGCGAGACAGTGTTTTAATTTTATCCCCGGAATCAGGGAAATGAAGGAATGGATGACTGCAGAATGAATTACTAGAATATCTTTATATATAAAACACAGCAATAAGAATCCTGCCCCGACACATTCTGAAGTGTGAGGTCAGAGAGCACCATGCGTAAGCCCAATTTTTTTCGCTCCCTCTCCCTCCCCCCCCCCCCCCCCCCCACCGGCTGGTCTCTTGTAACCTGGAAAGTATTTCTGTTCTTTTTAACACTGTCATTGAGTGATCGCAGTCTTTTTAGGAGTGACGCCTTTAAGATAAGAGAATCTGGAAGGAACTGTGAAACTAGTGTTTCTCTAGCTAGAAACTAAGGGTGTGGGGCGGCAAGGTCTGCTGTGTAAGCTCCGGTGGCTCACGTGGCCCCGAGCCAGGAAGAAGAGAGGAAAGAGCCCCGTGCTTGCTTGCTTGCTTGCTTTGGGACATGTCTGCTGTGGCATTGTTGCCAGGCATCTTCACCATTTTCTCTGCTTGGAATAGAATGTTCCTTTCCTGAAATTCCGGTCCCTAATTCACCTCCAAAAGTCAGCTCTGTTTGCGACTCATAGGCTCTGCTGAAAATTAAAAACAAAACAAAACAAACCTCAGGAAATATTTAAATACAGTGGGAGTTCCGTGGGAAGGATTGGTTTCGGGGCTCTTTGGTGCTCCTGTCTTTCACCTTTGTAACATGACCTTGTGGGTGTGTGGTTCTGTCTTAGGCAAGATGGAGTCACTCTTGAAGAGTATCACTGCTGTGCGAGGGACATCAGCAGATCAGCAGACCAGCTCACTTTCCCCCAAACTGCCATTCAAAGACTGCTCATGGTTTGGGTTTTATTTTTTGTTTTGTTACATTTGTCCATGGACTCTTCTGCTACTTTAGGGCTTGCTTCCTTAACAATCAGGGCACTTTGAGAAACGCAGGGTTTTCCCAAGAAATAGCATCTAAAAATATGAGTTTCCTGCTCAGATATAATTCAGGATGGCTTTCCCAACAGAAAAGGAATACATCTAAAAGCCTAAAATACCTGTACTTACTTAAAAAAAGAATATTATGTAGGAGTGGCATGCATGTGAACTTTCAAAAGCCTTAAAGTAGGTGCATCGTTGTTGGGGTTGAAGGCAGCAGTCAGGAACACACCCCTGACATGGGGCTGGGTTAACGGATGAGGCCAAGGGGCTGGGTTCACGGATGAGACCAAGGTTGTAGAAATGCCTGTGGAAGTACCCCCAGTGTCTCACGTCTCTTTGTTCCATCTGCTCTGCTCCCAGCGGCTCTGATGCGGTTGGGAAGGACTTCTATGTCTTCTGTATTCTCGACATTCTTATTTTCTTCCATTTTCATATGTGTATGGTGTGTACATGCAGGCATGCATGTGTGTTGGTGAATTCATTCACTCACATGTGGGTATGAGTTTCTCTGTACATCCCTGACTTCTCCTGACTTCTCTAGGGCTCCTTATGTAGACCAGGCTGACCTCAGACTCACAGAGATCTACTTGTCTCTGCCTCCTGAGTGTTGGCATTAAATTTGTGTGCCACCATGCCTGGTTTGACCCCTATTAAAAGAAACTATTTCTTTCATCTTTTATGATTAGAATAACTATATCCTTTCTCCCTTCCCTTTTCTTCCCCCAAACATTTACATATGCCCCTCCTCGATCTTTTTCTAACTAATTGTTATTACACAGATATGTATATTATATACACATATATCTCTAAATACACAAATACACCCTGATACATTTATAAAACAGCTCCTGAACCTAAGGCTCAGGAATCATTGCAGAAGAAGGGCAGAAAGATCGTATAAGAGTCAGAGGATCAGGGACTTTGCTGTGAGATAGTGTCTCTTAGCAATGTCAGAAGCTACACATAGGAAATCTCACCAACAGGAATGTCTAAACATGAACTGAACCAGGACCACAACAGTAGGCATGAGGCCGATGAAGTCTCAGTTCTACACAGAGAAATATAGGCAACCAAGGAAGGCTGAGAGCAGAAGGCCAGCCTTCCCCAGGGAAGAGCACACTGATTGGACTGGATTCCTGCTTAGCACCTCACCACTGCCTGTGGTCCTTGAGGAACTGGTCTCAGACTCATGGTGTGATCCTTTTGATTGATTTTCTTTTGGTGTTTTTGGCTGTGAGCTCTCTGATTTCTGTTCCGGAACTAGAAACAGTAACTAAGTACAGAAGCGGTGAAATGGTTCTGGGGGGTGGAGGGCATGCCATCTTATGGGACACTATGTGAGCAAGAATGGGCCAATTATCAGTAAAAAAAAAAAGCAAATCTTGTGAGAAGCTTGCAAGTCAAAAATAAAACAAATTCACCTTTTTTTTATCTTTCATAAATATTTTGCCTCAAATGTAGAAAACAAATGTGGACCTCCCTGGTCCTCTCATTATCTCCTGAGCTAAAATGATGTTCAGTGATACAGGAAGAATCATCTCCAAGTGTTCTTAGGTGTGACTTCCGCACTCTCCACGGGTGTCTCTAGACACACTGGGCAGCATCAGACCTGGAGAAATGCAAGCTCAAAGTCTGAAGCCATTTATTAGTCTGAAGCATGGTCTACCTATTAGTTTAGGACACTCATTACCCATTTGCTTCTTCTCCTTCCCCCTCTTCCTCCTCCTCCTCTTCCTGCTTTCTCTCTCTTTCTTTCTCTCTCTATAATACACACACACACACACACACACACACACCTTGCTCTCTCTCTCTCTCATGTGTTGCAAAATAATATGAATAATTTGGACAGAATCTAAAAATCCAAGATCCAAGGAGACAAGGAGGTGACAGTGTAAGCACTGTCTGCCGGAGGCTCGGTTGCTGGAGCAGCCCCAAGAGCTCTTTACGTGCGGCGGAAGTCACGATGTTATTGGAATGTCAACCTCTTAAGAGGCCAGTGAGAATAGTTCACATTTACAAAGATATTCTCTACATTAGATTTGGATATTTTAATAGGATAAAATTCCATAAGATAGCAATGGTTAGCATTATTATTGCCATTACCACTTTATTGAATTTCTAATACTTCCTTTGATAGAATTGTGTTCTTAAGAGAAACCAATGCAGGATGACGAAGCAATGCTGTCTATATTCATAGCTCAGACTCTTATTTGTACCAGGGAGATGTTTTGAGTTTTCTGCTGGTTAGAAAGGACAGCACCTGTAAGCATGCCAAGGAAATGCAGAAACCCTGATACTTCTGGAGTTTCCTTCTTCTAAATATCTGAACTTTATCAAGGCTTTGGAAATACAAAATCTCTGAGTCATACTTGCACACTTAGGCAAGATTCTAACCAAAGTGGCACATCCCAAAGAGGCCAATTGCCAAGGGTGGAGGTAGAAAGCATGCCAGTGTCTCCCAAGGCCAGGTCAGGGTGTCAGTCAGGTTGTGTGGCAACTCTGATCTAGGGCTGCTCTGAGAGGCGGTAGAATGTGACGTGCTGGCAGTAGCCTTCCCATCCCATGCCCCAAGCACACGGCTTCATATGTCTGAGAGCTGCATGATGCTTAAAAATTAGTTAATTGCTCTTAGGCTTGCAAGGCACATAAGACGAGTTCCTTCTAATCAGCTATCAAGGAAAACAATCCCAAGTCTCACCTCTTTCTAAATTTACATCAGATGTAATTTTTCTTCCAAATCCCTCACATGTCTGCCCATGTCTCCACAATTTGTAAGGCAAAGATGAGGCCCTGTAAGACTGAAATGCTTTGCTTACTCATAATTCAACTCATAGTTCTTTGTAAGTAAGCATACTAGTAAGTAATTGTAGACCTCCTTAATCCTGAAGCTGTAACTTTGACCCAGTTAATTTCTTCACTTGTCCTTAATTCATAAACATTGAAAATTCATTTATGAAAAGAATCTTATATGGTGTGTGTGTGTGTCTGTCTGTCTTTATGTCTATTGATATGTCTGTCTGTCAGTGTCTGTGTGTGTACAGCTCACTGCCAGTTTCATCTACCTGATGTCTGTCAAACAAAGGCAATGCCAGCCCTGGTCTTTCTTATCCATCAACTGATCCTTAAAT